>NC_057348.1:58320624-58630577 GCF_016509475.1 Prionailurus bengalensis | reverse complement strand
AGAATCCGAAGTCTGAAATTGATTGTCTGAAATTGATTTGGCTGTACTTTCTTTTGATGAGTGTATGGTATCTTTTTCTATTGTTTTACTTTTTCCTATCTAAATCTTTATACATTAAAAAAAACTTTTTTTCAAGTTTATTTTTGAGAGAGACAGAGACAGTGTGAGTGGGGGAGGGGCAGAGAGAGAGGGAGAGACGGAATCCAAAGCAGGCTCCAGGCTCCAGGCTCCGAGCCCGACGTGGGGCTCAGACTCATGAACCAAGATATCATGACCTGAGCCAAAGTCTAACGCTTAACCGACTGAGCCACATAGTCATCCCTGTATTTTTATTTTTTTAACTAGATATTTAGTTTTTCAATAGCCAGTTTTATTTATATTTTCTGGTGCACAAATGGCCCCCTCCCTCATATTACTTAAGTTTTTGAGAAAACTCCTTGGAAATTGTGAGCATGAATTCTACAGAGGACGTTCGGAACCTGCATGGGGTACAAGCCCCATGCAGCCCACAAGTTCATGCATGCAAACTGGTGTTTCCTGGAATCCAACTTGTTTTCCATCTAGAGCCCCTCCCCTAACCTTTGGGCGGTTGTGGAAAAGGGGTTCCTGCTGGGTGTTGGGTGGCCAGTCACTTCAGCCTTTCCCGGCACATTCCGGGCTCCCTCTGGCCCCTATCCAAGAGGTACTCCTGCATCCTGGGCCCCCAGTGGGGGCGGCTTCACATCAAGGCCCTGGGAGTGTGGGTCTGCTGGTCCCTATCCGGTGCATTGGCTGGGCCCCTCTCCCTGTGGTTCCTGCTGGCGTCAAGGACGTACCAACCTCCCCTCTCATCTCTGGCTGTTACTCTGTGCCCTTTACATCCCTAAAGAAGACTCTCTGTGGGGCTGCTGCCCTCTGTCAGCCCCGGCCCCCCCACCCCACTCTTGGTCAGGAATGGATGAGTTGCTTCTTGAGCCACACGTCTTGGGGATGGTGAGATCAGCTCACCCTCTGCCCTCCCCAGCAATTCCAGCTCATAACATCGCAGCCATACCTGCTCTCCTGGCCCCACCAGGAAGGAGCACCAATCCACCCACCCTTCCCTCCAATCTGCACCTCAGCCTGGGCACCAGGATGGGGAGGAGGAAGCCAGCTCTCGGACCTCAGGCTTCCCCAGTGACTCCTCCTCCTGCAGGGTGGAGGAGAGGAGGGGTAGCCATGATCACACAGTGCCCACCCAGACTGAACTCGGCCTCTCTCCCCAACCTTCCCAGTGAACAGGGTCCACCCCTGTTCCTCAGCCTGGAATCCTCCCACTAGCCCCCCTTAGCCCCTATCCAGCCACCTGCTCTGTCACCTTGGCCTCCCAAACAGGTCTTGGAGGGGTCCTCTGCCTTCCCTGCCCTGGCTCCAGGACCACCACCCCTCAATCCGTGTCTTAGCCTGTCTTCCTTCCCGGGGCCTGTAACTCCCATCTGGTTTAGAGAGGCTCCCGGAATGTGCAGCTGGTCATACCTCCTCTCTGGTTTCCGAGTCTCCAAGGTTTCCTGCTGTCCTGGGCACGTGAGGGTCCTGGCAGGCATTCATGGGACCCTCATGATTTGGCTGCCCCAGCCACATGCCTGAAGCCCTCTTTTCCAGAGTCCCCATCTGCTCTGGGCTCTGTTCAGCTGCTGGCTCCCACCTGGCTGCTCAGAGGACGCCGGGACACCCGCCTGGTTTCTTTCTCATGCGGGATCGTGTTCAGCCGGCTGGATTCTGGGGGCTGCTGCCAGTCAGCGGTGTTTCAACCTACCTTTTGCTGCTGTGGCCCCTGGGGACCCCAGGAGCCCCAACCACAGCAGACTCTGCTCCTTGAGGTGTTGGGGCCTGGGTGGGTTTTCTCCCAGCCACCCGCCTCTCGACCATCTATACATTTCACGCCACATCCTCAGCAGGTTATGTCACTCTGGACTGCCAAAGTGATTTGTGGCAGGAGTTCTTATTTCAGAATGGAAATTTCCTCCAAATTGCAAGGAAATTCCCCCGGGGGACCCTTGTTATGTGGAGAAGGGCCCTCTCCTGGCCACTGGGCCCCTCGGCCCTCTCTTTATTTCCTTTCTACCACTTCCTCGAAGTGCTGGAGATGGCTGCCAGTTATGCCATTCAGAACATTCCAGAACCTTCCAGGAGAAAACCAGGTGTGTGTTCTCATGTTCTGCACTGTGCACAGGAAATTATTTGGGGAAGACCCTGCTTTGTGGAGAGGAGGTACAGGGACAGGGGACAAGGACAGAATTCTTTGGGAACTTTCTAAGACACCCCACTTGCTGCTGGTTTCCTGGGTATTTCAGACTTTGCTGTTCTGTTTATGAATCCATTTGGGGACTATGCTTAATCCTTTGATTCTCACGCCTCGCCAGGTATTCAACGAGCTTGGCCATTGGTATTCTTCGGGCTTTGTTCTGTGTGACCTGTACAGAAGGAGGTCATGAGACACTGAACTCAGAACTTCTGATCTGATGTGACAAGTGATAGCCATGCAGAGGCCACCCACAAGCCTCGTCCTGCACAGGGTCACTTACTGCTTTTAGAACATTCCGTTCCTCCTCATCCGTCCCCAAGAAGAACATGGCTCAGTGACCGCGTCACCTGTAACTTTTCCTCTCCTTCGATCCCCTTCAAGCCCTTCTCCCTGCCCGGTGTCTAACCCTGTCTGCTCATCTCGCAGACACCAAGGAGCCGCCTGGAGGTGCTGTGTGGAATCAGCCCAGGAGGGGAACACCTTACCCTGCGGGTCATGTCTGGCTTTGGAGAGCAGTTCTCATCTAAGACGGGAGTGAGTGCATCTCCGGAACCAACCACGTGGAACACTCATCCTGCATTCCAGATCCCTGAGGAAGCTCATGTGACTCTAGCTGTCCCCACCCTATGGGCACCTGTGCACCCCGCCTATGGCTTCTGTGCCTGTCTGGGAGCCCAGCCTGTAACTGACCCAACCATCTGGCTAGTCATGGGGGCCCCCTGTGCTGTCCACCCATGCATGGGGTACGCAGCCCCTTGGAGTTACACGTGGGCACCCTTTGGCGGTCCTCTCCAGATGGGACGTCCCCCTCCAGCTGCCCTAGTGCCTTCCGTCTGGCCTCGGAGCGTCTCCAGCTTTGATCCCCCAGTGGGAAGCCAGCGCCTGGCCACTATGGCCTCCAGTGTATTTCCTTACCCCATGGGACCCCCACCCCCGTACTCCTCAGTCCCTCCAGCTCTGAGCAGGGACTCCTGTGGCCACTATACCCAGGTGGGATGGCTGACTCCTACCAGCTCAGGCTTCCCGGCTGCAGTCCCGACTGCGGCGGGGGGACCGTCCAGAGAAGCTTCTCACTAGAAGAGATGCCAAGCCCCTCCATCAGAATGGGCCTCCACTCCACGGTCAGCCTCTGGGCACCTGCACTGTCCCCTGGCCCAGAACTGTGCCCTCTGCCCCCTTCCCCCAGTGCAGACCCTCAGCCTGATCCCGGCTGTCCTCGCTCCCCTCGGCCACCCTGCAGAGCCTACCACCATCTCTTCCAGCTCTGAGTGCGCTAGAAAATATAAAGATAAAATTAAAAGATAGTGTGCTATCAATTTTATTTATTTTTCACGCATTAGTATATTTTAAGACCGCGGCTTACTTGCATATATGTGCAGGAGAGCTTATTTACTTTTTCCAGTTTATTAGCATAAAGTTTTCAATACTATTATTTGCTATCATTTTTATTATCTGCTGTATCCCACCTTTCTTTCCTAATATTGCATCTTTTATTTTATTTTTTTATGTTTTTTTTTTTTTTTTTTTGAGAGAGAGAGACAGAGAGACAGAGTGGGAGCCGGGGAGGGACAGAGAGGGAGGGAGACACAGAATCTGAAGCAGGCTCCGGGCTCTGAGCTGTCAGCACAGAGCCTGACACGGGGCTCGAACTCACGGGGCTCAAACCACGAGATCATGACCTGAGCTGAAGTCGAGCGCTCAATCGACTGAGCCACCCAGGTGCCTCCCTAATACTGCATCTTTTAAAGGAAGGAAGGATGAAAAAAAAATCTTGCCATAGGTTCGTCTGTTTTCTTTGAATGTACTTTTGACACATCGATTCTCTTCTTGTGCCTTCTGGAGTGTGTCTCTTCACGTCTTTGTTTATTGTGAACGTACTGTTCACTTTGTAACTTCTTAAAGATGACACTCAGTCAATTCATTTTTCGCCTTTATTCCTTTGTGAATTTTTAATGCTATAAATTCCCTTTAAATATACCACTTTAAATGCACCCTGCGGTAGTGATATGTGATATGTTTATTTTCGTGCCTTTTTTAAGCCATCACCATTAAGTTGTCCTCTTGTTGTTCCAGGCAAACCAGAATCATCTCTGTGGTTTTAAATGCCTCCCGTAGATCTCCATAGTATCCCAGTCGCTATTCCGTTTGCTATTACTGTTACGGCAGACTACTGATTAAAATGAGAGCAAAGTTTAAATTAAAAAAGATTTTTTTAATGTTTACTTATTTTTGACAGAGAGAGAGGCAGAGCATGAGCGAGGGAGGGGCAGAGGGAAAGAGGGAGACCTAGAATCCAAAGCAGGCCAAAGGCTCCGAGCTGTCAGCACAGAGCCCGACGTGGGGCCCGAACTCATAAACCGTGAGATCACGACCTGAGCCGAAGTTGGATGCTCAACCGACTGAGCCACCCAGGCGCCCCAGAGAGCAGTGTTGATATAATGTAGCCGGAACACTACCATGGAGGTGATCCACTCCTAATATTCACCTACTCATAGCGTGCGTGCTACCTCGAAAACCACGGTTTCCTCGAGTAGCACTTTGAAAAAAACTTAAATCTCTTAAGTAGCAGTGTTTTCTTATACGGATCCTGAGAGACAGATCAGTAAAAATACAGTTTTGGAATTAGAGATAATTGATCTGGTAGAAGGAGGAACCCACTTTGAACTCACCTTGAACTAACCTTGTTCCAGGATCTGAAGGTGCCTGGAAAATGCAGGTGCCTGTCTGCGCAGGCTTCCGGGGGAGGGAAAGCGGCACTGTCTGGAAAACGTCCCCCTGGAGCATCTTCCTTCAGGGAGGATCCATGCGCACTGTTTCTTCCCTCTGTGCGGTCCTCTGCCTGGGAAACCGTCTCTCCCTCAAAAATGGACAGCATTCCCTTCTCTTTATAACTTTGTGTTCTGGAAGATGCTTTCTCTAAAGAGGGTGTGCACATGCCTTGGATGAAGACTGAGACTTCTCTTGGGCTATGAGGATGCCTTCCGCTTCTAAACAAACCGAAGAGGCTGCTGGTGACAGGTGCACATGTGACTAGACCCCTAGGAAGCCGTGGAGGGTGGGGTTGGCCTCAGGTGGCTGGGCTGCTTGGCCGTCACTTCCCACGGTGTCCCAAGAACCAGCCGGTACCAAGTCGGAGGGCCTGTGTCACAGCAGCCTACTACTGGCCAGGCTCTACTGCCTGCACAAAGCACAGGGGATGGCAAACGTCCCCTGCCAGCTGGGACAGGACCCTCAGTAGAACCGCTTGGCAGGGAGGTCGAGGACCATATAAAACTTGTACCCCGTACCCGCCGTGGCCACGTGGTGCTCTGTTTGGGGGAGTGGGTAGCCACCCTCTTGAGCCCCCGCCCTGAAGAAGGGGCTGCTCTTCTGCGGGGAGCATTAGAACAGAAGAGGAGAGGAAAGCAGGCAGTGTGCAGATGTGAACACCAAACCCGAAGCCAAGATGGACGCCTAAGGGGTGGAGCCCTGTCCGTCCTGCTCCATGGCCCTGCTTCCCCGCCTCACCCTGCCCCTCTCACCCTCTGAGCTCACAGGACTTAACTCGGTTGTAAAGCCTAGCTGTTCCTATGCCTACCGTACAGCGTTTCCACATTCCTGGACACTCGCTTTTGCTACTCCGCTTACTGGATTTTCACGGGATGCGTTACATATTCCATATAATCACTAAAGTCAATGGAAATTCAGGGTCACTCGCCATACAATACACAAGGAGATACGATGACAACAGAAGGTGACGAAGCAGCGGCCAGATGTCCTTTGCCGTAGGTCTGTCTCTAGCCTGGTCTTGCTTTGACGAGGAGATCGGCAGGTGCAGGAGTTTGGACCAATGGCCCCACCCCTGACTGTCTCTTCAATGACACAAGGGGCGTGTGGTTCCCTGAGTCCCGACTATTCCTGGGATATCTGGACTCAGCTACATCTTTCCCTGCCTCTGCCAAGCTCCCCACATACAGTTCTGGTTCTTCCCAGAGTACAGGGCAGGGGTTGAAATCTCTGTGCATTCCCAGGAGGAGGACCCAGCCTTATAAGAAGAGCCATGAGGGGCACCTGGGGGGCTCAGTCAAACACCCGACTCTTGGTTTCGGCTCAGATCGCGACCTCACTGTTCATGGGTTTGAGCCCCACGTCAGGCTCCATGCTGATGCTGTAGTTCTCTCCCCTCCTCTCTCTGCCCCTCCCGTGCTCCCTTGCTCTCTCTCTCTCTCCCAAAATTAATAAAATTAAAAATTAAAAAAAAAAAAAAAGAGCCATGAACTCCTCACGCTATCTCCCTTTCTGTTAGGCTTCTGACTTGGTTTCCCTGCCCCGCTCCATTCACCCTGCTCGCCCTTGAAACCAGCCCCGCAAACAAGATGTCCTCCCTCGTTGACAGCTACTCCATCTTGGATATGCTGGACCCCGGCCTCGGGGAAGCCGCCTTCCCCCACTGTCACTGCCAGCCTGGGCTGACTCTACTCCGCTATCATGCTCACACCTCCCAAGGGCTAAGTGAGGACGACTCATCGGGTCAGGGGCTCGAATGAGCAAGCCTCACGCTGGGCCTACGGACTGGTCCTTTTGCTCTGCTTTGCACCAAGGAACTAAGGCTCCTCGGTGAGCTCAGCCAATGGGAGGCCCTGGAGAGAGATTAGAGGGAGGGCAGAAGGGGCAAAGTCAGGCTTGTTTCCGCTCAGCTTGCCTCCCGGGCTCTAGCTCCCCCGGGCAGCCCCTTCTAAGGCCCAGGTGCCCCTTTGCCAGGCTCCCAGACTGACGGTAGCAATGCCAGGACCTGTGCCAGCTAGCTTCATCCTTCATCCTCGCTGCAGCCCTCGTGGTGTGCATGGCACTGTTATTCCCATTTTCCAGATGAGGAACCTGAGGTACGAGGAGGTTAAGGCCTTAGCTAAGGGCATGCTCTAGAACGTAGCAGAGCGGGGCTCCTGTGACAGGCTGGCTGGCTCCAGATTCCAGTCCCAGACTCTCCTGTCCCTGTAGGACCCACAGTCCTTGGTTCTGTGCTTTTGTGTGCAGTGGCTCTGTGCTTGAGGTCCCCTCGGCCGAGCAGCCCGAAGCGCACTCACTCGCCATCACCCGGGGACGGCCTTGTGCCCACTCACTCACACCCATGATTCCTAGCGGTTTTGCGAGTGTTTCTGGGCCCATCTTCCCGGCTGCTCTGGGACAGTCTGGGGGAGGAAGACCCCACATGGGGTGTGAGCAGAGCACAGATGACAGGAGGTCAGGGGTGGGGCTCCTGTGAGCGGAGAAAGGGTCTGCCTGGCACCCAAGGCCACAGACTCGGGCTGGGTGAGAGCAGGAAGCTGCGGGCCGGTGCGGGGACAGGGGCTGTAACCTCATGGACTCTTGCGGCCGGTTTGAGCCTGGGCTGGGGGGTCAGTAGCAAGAAGTGGTGGCCCCCAACTCATAGCCTCATCCATGAGAGCGAGCTGAGGAGAGGGGAGGGCTGGGTGACTGCAGTTGAGGGTCTGACACGGTGTCCCGGATTCAGAGGCACCTGTTGGCCTTTTGAAGACTTCAGATCTGGCATGCAGCCACCATTTTGTAAGACAAGCCGCACTGAAAAATGGTTGCACTCACACCGCATCGATTGGCCTGGCCAGTTGGCTTCCTGGGGGCTAGCAGGGAGGTCAGCGGTGGAATCGGTGGCCTGTTACTCTGCATAGCAGATGCTGAGAGCAGGCTCTCCCCCGCCCCGGGGAAGCCATCTGGGAGTCAAGGTCTGTGGGTGTGCCCAAATACCAGGCACCTTTCTCCCCCTCTCCACCCTTAAGCGACCCTCTGTCCAGCCCTGACTGGCTGCTGACTGCCTGATGTTGGCCACGAAGGTGCTGGCATATCGTCATCTGCTAAGCCAGTCTTTACGTGAGGGGAAGGCCACAGCGCCACAGGGACTTTATCTAGCCCACGGATGGGCATGTGGACGGTCTTGCTCAAGAAGAATCGCTGGGGCGCCCGGGTGGCTCGGTCGGTTGAGCGTCTGACTTCGGTTCAGGTCATGATCTCGAGGTCTGTGCGTTCGAGCCCCGCGTCCAGCTCTGGGCTGCAGATTGGAGCCTGGAGTCTGCTTCGGATTCTGTGTCTCCCGCTCTTTCTGCCCCCTCCCCCACTCGTGCTCTGTCTCTGTCTCTGAAAAATGAGTAAATGTTAAAAATAAAAAAAAAAAAAAAAAAAGAGAAGATTTGTGTGCTAAGCTTCAGGGTGCAAGGCGTCTGGGATAGGATAGCTCAGGGTACCCAGGTGAGGAGACTGGACGCCAGCCAGCACTTGAACGAACCTTGGCAGTTTGGTCGCCGGAAAGAATCCAGTTGCTGGCAGGACCACGCTGGCTTTGCAGGGTAGGAGGTCACAGAGTGCACCAGACTGAGGAGGGACACACTCAGGCCGGCCACCGTAAGGGCAGCCAGAGCCTGCTCAAGAGCAGGAGTCAGTGTGAGAGTTGACAAGTTAGTGTCCCCTGCTGGGACTCAGTCAGCCAGAGCTCAGCCCGTCCATCAGCCTGTCCACACGGCTGGAGCACTGGACTATATCTCCATGAGGCTCTCCTCCCGCTAACCGGCGGGGAGGTCTGCTCAGAGCCCCTCAGCCTGGACAGGCGTGAGGTGGTTGGCCCCAGAGGTGCTGAGCAGAGCCCTGCCAGGAGCTGCCGAGTGGCCGTGCCCACCTCTCCCCCAGGCAGCACGGCGGGTGGCCTGGGAGTGACTGCACGAGGGGCCCATCGATTGGGGGATGGGCAGATGGAGAACCGGACCGCCCACGGGGCTTGAGCCCAAAGAAGACTCATTAGTGAAAGGCTTCGGGCCGGGGTGGGGGCTGGTGAGTGAGGATTTGGGGAGCTCTGCTTCCAGACACAAACTTCCCTGCGTCTCAACACTTGCGGATGGGAATCGTCCAAGCGTACTGTCACCCGGTGGGAGGGAGGCCGGAGCTAAGAGCCTGGGCCTAAGTCATCCTGCTGGCCGCCATGCTCAGCCAGGGTAGTGGGAGGGAGCTGCGCCTCCCTTCGCTGCCCGTGACCGTCTGGATGCACAGGGTGGGCTGTCCACCAGCCCCTGGCCCACTGCCTCTGCCAAACGCTCAGGCCCCTGCAGGCCTCGTGCAGAGCCCTCTGCGTGTGAACAGACATGACCCTGGGCCAGAATGTGAGAAGGCACATGGCACACCCACCCAGCTCTCTGTCTTGTGAGGTCCAGTCTTCACTTGTGCCTCACCTGTCCCGCCTGCCCAAAGAGCAGGGAGGTCACCCGTGGGGAGTCTGGGCGGAGTCTGCAGGGAAAGGTGGGAACCTGGGGGCAGGCTTGCCGGGGTCCGACTCCAGGCTCCGCATCACCGCGTGACTTCGGGCAAGTCACTTACCCCCTTGGTGCTGTCTCCTCATCTGGAAGCAGGGTCACTCCAGGATCCACCTGACAGGGCGCTGGTGGGCGATTAAGTGGGTCGACGCAGGCTCAGAGCTAAGCAGACAGCGACACTGCCTGGGGCTGCGAGCTCTTCGTGTGGTGACAGTTGTGGTGTCGGGTGACCCGGCAGCAGAGGACACTAACAGAGCGTGGGATGGCTCGAGAGCTGTGCTAAGGGGGGCAGATGCTCTCAACGGGTGTGACTTGTCCCTGAGGTCACTTGGTTGTGGCCGTGTTGGGGCAGCAGTTGTTGGGAAAGGGGCAGGGACTGGGAAAATGAAACACACAGATGACTTTGATCAGGCAGCACAGTGTGAGAGCTTTGCGTGGGTCATTTCAACCCTGTAAGTGGGTGTTAATGAAATCGATGCCAGCCTCCCCATTCCACACATGAGGAAACTGAGGCCAAGAAAGGGTACATAACCTGCTGAAGTCACACAGCCAGCAAGTCCCAGAACCAGGCTCCACACCCCCCTGCCATCATCCCAGCCCGGGGCCCTGGTTCGTCTCAAAGGGGACATTTTCACGGCTGAGGTCAGGACCGATCTCTGGCCAGGGGCGGGAGGCTAGGGCACGAGACATCTTCGTGGTGTGCAGACAGGTATTAGCAGTCACCCGTCGCAGACTTTCCCTTGTCTGCCCGGCCCTCTTTTGGAGGGGCAGGCTCAGTGAGGGACGGGCTTCTTTAACCTGCCCACTCTGTGTTAGGCTCCCAGAGAGAGCTTTTATGGGGGTTCAACGACAGTTTTAGAGTACATTCACATTACGATGACCTTCTATTTAGGATGAGTGATGCTAAATGACACAGGCTATCTGTGTCCCCAAATGACAGAAGCCATTTCTTGGAAAAAACAAAAAACAAAAACCAAAAAATCTTAAAAAAAAAAAAAATGTGAGTATAAAGAAGCAGGATACAAGTGATATGTGGCTATGCCAGGTAATCACCACAAGGTGTCCCTGAGCTCTTGGAGGATCAGGAGAGGCAGGGGGAGGCTGCGGGGAGCAGTAGAGTTGGAGAGGACATTCTGAGCACCAGGCCCACCTCCATCACTCCCAGGGCTGCCCTGTGACTTCCAGTTAGGTTTTGAATGACTGTTGAGTCAAGGGTGGGGTGGGTCTGGAGGGTGCCACCTTCTCCAAGGCATCCTACACGCGGCCAGGTGGGAACTGTGCATGTAGTACAGAGTTGACATCTCAGACCAGATAGTCTTAAACACGCCTCCAAAGTTGCCGTCCGTCCCACTGACTTACTCTCTCATCGATTCCTCTTAATGATCTCACTTCCTGCTAAGGATGCCTCCTGGGGGCTTCTCAGCCCCAGGAAAAGCCTTGGCCATTCATCATCACAAAACTCCAGGAGCAACAAACAGCAGAGCTGGTCTCCTCCCAAAAGGTCAGAGCCCTGCTGAGGAGGGATGGAGACAACTCCAGTTCAGAGTGGTTTCTTCCTCCCAGATCCATCCACCCCCAAAGATGGGGATCAGAGCCAGGGGAGTACACTAAGGGGCAGGATGACACGCTGGGACTGGGGATCCCCAAGTTGGAGGAGGATCCCCCGAGTTGGAGGAGGTAGCCTAGAAAAGGCACAAGCTGGTACCTGGGCCACCACGAAGGTGGCCACTGTCCCCAGGGGTAAGGAACTCAAGGGAAAGAGTTGATGCCACGAAAGAAAAGTAACGCAGGAACCCAAAGTAGATAGGGCAGGATTTGGGCAACCGTGACGTCGGGAATGGAAGACATCATGACAAATATCCGCCAGGGGGCCAAGAGAGTGTTGACGCCGTGAAGCAGGAACAAACAGTTAAAGGAAGACCTTAAGAAAATGCGAGAATGGAAATATAATAAATGGAAACACTGAAGGCCTTAATAGATCGGAAAAACAGACTTAATGAGCCAGAAGATGAGGTTGAGGAGTGCGCTCAGAAAGCGTGAGGAACCGAGGCGGGAAACGTAAGAGACAAGTCTGGAGATGGGGAGGTTAGAGGCCCTAACACCCACGTGCTAGGACCTCCGCTGAAGAAACAGAATTAATGGAGTAGAAGAAACGTTTGAAGACACAAGGACCAACATTCTTCAGAATTAAAGATTGAAAACCAGAAGAATGGAAAATGAAGTAGAAAAGAAAACTCCCAGAGGCTCCCGGGAGAAACGCTTTCCTGCCCACAAGAAGCAGGGCTGGGGGGCCCTGCCGGGCTTCCCCGCGGCCGTGGTGAGAAGACGAAAGAACACAGCTGTAGGAGGGCCAACCCCCCATGCCGGTGAAAACCCCCATGTCATTTTTGACACCTTGGCCAAACTTCATTGCTAATAACCCAACTTTTAAACAGAAGCGTCACCAATAACGCAGACAGCCCGTTAACACGTATTTTGTACATGCAGTAAAGCCTTGGTTTGCGAGCGTAATTCTTTCCGGAAACATGCTTGTAACCCAAAGCACTTGTATATCAAAGTGAATTTCAAGAACCGTTGGCTCAGTTGTGACTGTGGGATGCATCGTAGTGCCAGCCGTTGCTCGTTTATCAAGTTAGCGTGTGTTAGAAAGGTTTGCTCGTCTTGCAGAACAAGGCCCTCGCCATCCAAGGTCTTACTGCACTGTATTCTCACAATCAAGTAAGCCAGTGGGAAGAAGATGCTAGTACAGCAGTCGTGTGAAAGGGAAACCACATTCCAAGCACCGTCCTGTACCGAACCCCCATACGTGCAGACCCGTGCATTTCAAACCCGTGTGGCTCAAGGGTCTGTTGATTCTCAAAGCACTGAGAGAAGACAAGCTCACAGCTGGGTTTTCAGCTAAGCGGTCACTTACCGTGAGGGCAGTCCAAGGCTGCGGAAGGCCCGTCCCACAAGGGCCAGCTCTGAACACACATGGGGGGAGATATAGCAAGATAAAAAATAAAGCAACAAGATGCTAAGATGGGGGGCAGGGTAGGAGTGATTCGGTAACTTAGTAAAACTTACTTTTATCTGAAAGAGTAAAAGGAGGGGTGCCTGGGTGGCTCAGTTGATTAAGTGTCTGATTTCGGCTCAGGTCATGATCTTGTGGTTCATGGGTTCGATCCCCACCTCGGGCTCTGTGCTGACAGCTCAGAGCCTGGAGCCTGCTTCAGATTCTGTGTCTCTCTCTCTCTCTGCCCCTCCCCCATTCACATTCTGCCTTTCTCTCTCTCTCTCTCTCTCAAAAATAAACAAACATTTAAAAAAAGGAAAGTCTCAGCAAAGAAATGGAAGATATAAAAAAGGACCAAGTAGGAATTTTAGAACTCAAAAATATAATAATTGAAATTAAAAAAAAAACAAGCAAACTCAGTGGATGGGCTCAAAGAAGAATGGAGAGAACAGAGGAAAGAATTAATAAACCCACAGATAGAATGATAAAAATGACCTGGTCTGAATAGGGAGAAAAAAAGTGCATAGAATCTTAGGGACATCTGGGTCTGTAACTTAAGATTAACATTTGGGTCGCTGGAGACCCAGGAGAGTAGAGAGAGGGTAGAACTGAAAAAGTAGTCAAACCGATAACAGCAAGAAATGCCCCAAATTGGGCAGAAGACAGAAACCTAGAGATTCAAGAAAACAAACTGAGCAATCCCAAATGAGGTTAAGTCCAAAAAAATCCCCAGCACGATACGTCATAGTCCAAATACTGGAAACTAAAGGCTAAAAAAAATCTTGAAAGCAGTGAGAGAGAAAGGCTATCCAACCTGTAAGAGGAAAACAATTTGAATGCTGTGTATTTCATTAAAAATCCATATAAAGAGATACTCTGCGAGATAACTCTACAGATACGCTGTACGGATGAATCAAAGTGGAATTTTTAAAAATGTTCAAGCAACCCTTGGGAAGGCAGGTGAAGGAAAACGGAGAAGTGAAACACAGAGGGAACAAGTTGAAAACCAAAGAGGAAACAGCAGTCTTCAGCCCTAACCTAGCAGTAATTACATTAAATGCGAATGGGCTCATCGTGTATAATTCGGTGGATACAATGTTCTCGAAACTGTGGAACTACAGACAGCACATAACCACTGTCAGGAGGGGATATTACAAGAGACCTCTGTCATGATAGCACAGCTCTGTATCCCGATGGAGGTGACGGTTACAGAAAGCTGAACACGTGACAAGATCACACAGAACGGTATCCACACTGCCCCAAACTCAGTTGCCTGGTTTGACATTGTAAGGCAAGTGCACCCCTGGGGGAAAACGGGTGAAGCCTGCATGGGACCTCTCTATGCTACCTTTGCAACTTCCTGGAAACCTAGAATGTCACAATTAAAAAAAAAAATCACAGGGGCCCCTGGGTGGCTCAGTCGGTTGAGCATCTGACTTCGGCTCAGGTCATGATCTCGCGGCTCGTGGGTTCGAGCCCTGCGTAGGGCTCTGTGCTGACCGCTCAGCTCCTGGAGCCTGCTTCATATTCTGGGTCTCTCTCTCTCTCTCTCTCTGTCCCTTCCCTGCTCATGCTGTCTCTCTCTGTCCCTCAAAAATAAATAAACATTAAAAAAAATTAAAAAAAATGTAAACACACAGGAAAATGAAAGAGGGGAGGTCACTTTCGCTAGTATGGTGTGTACTTTAAAAGAGTACCAACATAGTTTGTGCTTCTGTGCAAAATGAATCAGCTTCTTGGCTTCACTAACTATGAGCTGTGTTTCACCTCTGTGAGCCCCCAGTGGGACGAGGGAAGGACAGGTAAATCCGGGGCAGTTCTCCAGTGGGAGGGACACCTGCACGGCAGAAGTCACTCAGCTTCCACGGTCCCATTACAAGTCAGTAACACTCTTCAAACATCATGTCAATCAGAAAGGCCCCATATGGTTTTTGAGCTGTCCCCCAGGGAGGAATGTCAACTGTCTGCAGCATCCCCACTGGCAAGGACACCTGGTTCCCCTGGGGACACCGCTTCCCTGAAGCCCTCTCCAGTGATGGCCATTTTCTTTGGCGTGTCCCCAGGTACACCTTGCTCCTTACTGCTAGTTCCATGCCACAGTCCTTTGAAGGTCACATCAGACCATGCCGTGGCTACTCGCTCTGGCCATGGTCGTGTCTCCTCGTGTCTTAGGATTCTGCAGCAGACCTAGCGGCTTTCTTCACTTCTGCCCTATTTCTTGATCATTCCCGCGTCCACACAGATGGGTCGTCCAGCCAGCTGTCCTTTCACCTTCTTGACACACTCATCCTGCTCCCTCACTTACCCCAACCACCCACTCCCATGGCCAAACCCGGATCTTGTCATTTCCGTTAGTGTACTCATTCCTAGATAAATGGAGAGTGTTTCCTTTTCCAACCAGTAACTCCCATCTTCCTGGGGGGGGGGGGGGCGGGGTAGGCCATTCTCTGACCTTCAGCAGAGCCGTTTTGTGCCACGAACTAAATATACATGCATTACGTGGGTGGGTGGATCCTAAACACTGCGTTGACTGATAAAGAGCAAACTTGAGTTATGATGTCATTTATGTAATTTCAAAACATAAGCAAGCAAAATGCATTTTACGAGGCTGCATGCATGCATATTTGAGGACCTGTATCAAATATACGGCAGGGCAGGCCCATGACAAAGGCCGGGGAGAGGAACGGGCTCAGGTAGCAGGGTTGAAGGGCAAAGGGGGAAAAAGTGAAAAGAAATAACGAATAGAGGAGACTTTCCAGGGCCAACAAGAGCGTGCTGGGAACTGAAAAACAGTGAACAAGTTACATTATCTGAACTCCTTTCAAAATTAGAAGTCAAATTTCAGAGTCTGGGCAGACGCACAGCTCACTAGGCATCGTGCAATACGTCTCCCATGGTTGGGGCAGGTGACAGGGCTATTGATTAGCACTGGAAGAGATGGTGGCAGGCTCTGCAGGGTGGCCGAGGGGAGCGAGGACAGCCGGGATCAGGCTGAGGGTCTGCGCTGGGGGAAGGGGGCAGAGGGCACAGTTCTGGGCCAGGGGACAGTGCAGGTGCCCAGAGGCTGACCGTGGAGTGGAGGCCCATTCTGATGGAGGGGCTTGGCATCTCTTCAAGTGAGAAGCTTCTCTGGACGGTCCCCCCGCCGCAGTCGGGACTGCAGCCGGGAAGCCTGAGCTGGTAGGAGTCAGCCATCCCACCTGGGTATAGTGGCCACAGGAGTCCCTGCTCAGAGCTGGAGGGACTGAGGAGTACGGGGGTGGGGGTCCCGTGGGGTAAGGAAATACACTGGAGGCCATGGTGGCCAGGCATTGGCTTCCCACTGGGGGATCAAAGCTGGAGACGCTCCGAGGCCAGACGGAAGGCACTAGGGCAGCTGGAGGGGGACGTCCCATCCGGAGAGGACCGCCAAAGGGTGCCCACGTGTAACTCCAAGAGGCTGCGTACCCCATGCATGGGTGGACAGCACAGGGGGGTCGTGTGTCAGGCCAGCAGGCTGGACAAGGTAGAGGGGTCCGTTGCCCACACAGGCACAGAAGCTACAGGCAGATCTCATGTCGGCCCCAGAGGCAGCTGGAGGTACTTGGCTTTCCTTTCAGGGCTGGGATGCTGGAGGCATGTGTTTGTGGACAGGACACTTCCTGCCCTTCCCCAGGCCTGGTGACATGTTTGGGGCTTGGGGCATATGAGTGCTTCTTTGAGTTAAGTTGTCCTTTCTTATCTTCATGAACACTCAGTCCTCACCCCAGTGTGGAAAACGAGACCCGAGAGGATCAATGGCCAAGCTCCAGAGAGACAAATTCAAAAAAAGAGTTGATCCCCACTCTTGCCACGGTCAGAAACACAATGGAAATGGGCAGAATGAGGGGCTCTCCTTGGAGAGGGAGAGGGAAACCCTCCACCTTCTCAACATACCCCTTAGATGAGGTGCCCCCCTCCCTGAGCTTTCTGCAGAAGGTCAGAAGGGACAAGCAGAAGTGTACTAAGGTCAAGGCCGTATTTCAGAAATACGCTCCCGCCAAGGGGGTAGAGACGAGGCTGAAAGAGCTTTGTCTCAGAGGGAGGAAGCCAAAGCAGGAGTGGTAGCAGCAGTTTAAGGGAGAGGCAATCGCCCTTAAAACTAAGGGGGATGCAGCAGACAGGGAGACCGGGGGGGTGGGCTTCAGCTATGTTTAGGAGACCACACTGGAATCCTTCACAACCAGGTGTTGAAGGAAGAGTCCAGAACAGAGCCCAGGTCGAGATGGACTCACAGATACACTAAGAACAGGAGGAGAGAATGGACTGGGGAAGGACGACAAGTATTCGTCCCTCTGCCCGGAGCCACGTCCCTGGGGTGGGGGGGAGGGGCACTCGGGCTCTGGGCTCAGGGCGCGTGCGCACGTGTGATGTGAACAGAGGTTTCAGAGGGGCTCTTTCAGTCTGGCCAGCACCTCTGCAATTGTCATGAGACAATTGCTCAAGGAGTGTAAGAAAACTGGTACAGAGCGGAGGTACCCCACTGGTTCTGGGCCAGCCCGGAGCCAGGTGGCCTGCAGATGGGCGTGAGCCCCCAGAGAGGTGGCTTCAGTCCCGCGGAATCTTGGGGGGAGGAGGGTGCAGCCTGGGATCAGGGGGGAGCTGAGCACACCCTCCAGGTGATTGTCATGCACCCTAGACACTGGGAAGTACTGGCCTGGCTGAAATGCAGGGCCTGCCGGACCCCAGCTGGGAGCAGAGCTGAGTGAAGCAGACCCCGGCAGGTTTGTAAGCCAGGAGAGGCTTGCTGGGTGCTAGGGGAGTCGGTGTTGTCCTTGTTACACAGCATTATTTTGCAATAGGTGACTGATACCCTTTCCCCCACTCCTACCTTCCTCGGAGTATAGACATTCCAAGGGCTACGGCAGGAAAAAGTCAGAGAGGGTAAAGAAACAAGGAGGTCCATCCTATTCCCTGTCCTCCAGGGAATCTTGGCACGTGTTCTAAGGAACGTGCCAGAAGAACAGACTGGAGGGAAAAGGAGAGCTGAGCCCATCCTTGTCCCCCAACTGGGTCGACCTGTACCTACATGAAGAGAGTCACGAGAGGGGCACAGGGGCTTGGTGGAGGGAGCCGTCGGTGGCCCTGTAGGCAGCAGAGATGTGCTCTGACTGCACATGTACACCTGAAGGCCTGAGGCTGGGGTGTAGAGTGGGGTTTAGACGATGAACAGGATCCAGGTGAGCATGCAGATGTTTAAATAGATGCTTCCATGGCTGCCAGAGGCAATAGAGGCTGGTGACGGAACAGCAGGGCAAAGTGGGCCCCAAAGGCAAATGGATCGGATGAGCCCACACCATGCTTTGCACGTGAGAGCCCCACTGCCCACCTTGACCTGGATTCACCACTGCACAGAAGATGGGGAACCTCTGAAGACACTGGGATCACCTAAGAACAAAATTTTCCCCAACAAGT
Organism: Prionailurus bengalensis; assembly: GCF_016509475.1. NCBI lineage: Eukaryota > Metazoa > Chordata > Mammalia > Carnivora > Felidae > Prionailurus > Prionailurus bengalensis. The sequence continues at coordinate 58,612,594 of NC_057348.1, read as the reverse complement.
AAAACGGGGCAGATAGAAATGATGTCCAGTGATGGGGGAAAATACAAGTTCTTAGTACTGAATAATGAGATTCAACTCCATTGAGAAATGGGAAACACCTACAAGAAAAACCACTTGTGGATTGGGGGGAGAAAAGTGCTCATGGATTGGAAAACTGGTGTTGTTAAAATGTCCATGCTACCTAAAACAATCTGCAGATTCAATGCAGTCCCTAGCAAAATTCCAATGGCATTTTTCACAGAATGAGCAATCCTAAATTTGCGTGGAAACACAAAAAACCCAAATAGTCAAATCAAACTAGAGAAAGAACAAAGCTGGAGGCATCACATCACTAATTTCAAACTATCATAATCAAAACAGTATAGTATTGGGATAAAAACAGACACAGAGATCAGTGAAATAGAGAGCCCAGAAATAAACCCACGCATTGGTGGTCAATTACTTTACAACAAAGGAGCCAGGGATATGCAGTGGGGGGAAAACAGTCTCTTCAATAAATAATGTTGGGAAAACTGGACAGTCACATGCAAAGGAATGAAACTAAACTACTATTTCATATTGCACACAAAAATTAACTCCAAATGGATTACAGACTTGAACTACTGTACGACCCAGCAATTCCACCTCTGGGTATTTATCCGAAGGAAACAAAAACATTTATTTTTATTTTTTGCTTATTGATTTTTAAGAACAAGAGAGACAGAGCATGAGCAGGGGAGGGGAGAGAGAGAGGGAGCCACAGAATCCGAAGCAGGCTCCGAGCTCTGAGCTGTCGGCACAGAGCCTGACGTGGGGCTTGAACTCACGGAATGTGAGATCATGACCTGGGCCGAAGTTGGACGCCCAACCGACTGAACCACCCAGGCGCCCCTGAGGGAAACAAAAACATTAACTCAAAAAGACATACGCACCCCCATGTTCACTGCAGAATTGTTTACAGTAGTTAAGAAAAGGAAGCAACCAATGGTGGATGAATGGATAAAGAAGATGTCACACACACACACACACACACACACACACACACTGGAGGCGGTGTGGAAATAGGAGAAGGTTGGGACTAAAAGCAGAAGTTTGACTCCCTGGGACACCTGGGAGGCTCAGTCGATGAAGCATCCAGATGCTTGATTTCCGCTCAGGTCATGAGATTGAGCCCTGTGCTGGGCTCCGTGATGACATTGTGGAGCCTGCTTAAGATTCTCTGTCCCTCTGCCCCCTTCTTGTGTGTGCACATACTCTCTCTCACTCTCTCTCTCTCTCTCTCAAAAAAAAAAAAAAAAAAAGGAAAAAAGACTCTCTGACAAGTAGTTGGAATGGAGACACCTCCCCCACCCCCAGCAGAGACTAGACTTTTCTGGGAGTAAACAGATAATTTTGCCCCAAACCCAGTTTTCACCCTTCTCAGCTCCCAGCATGCCGCCCTTTCCCCTCGGGGGCAGGAAAACGAAAGAGCCTTCTCTGGAAAGCCAGGCTGGGCCAAAAGGAAAAATCCAAAGTTAATAACATTGGTGGCACCTCAAAGACAAGGCCCAGCTGTCACTGAAGCCGCACTCCCAAGCTCAGGACTTCTGATCCGTTCTTCGGTGCCCACTCTTTACTATGAGCCAGCAACCGAGCGTCACCAGACTTCCAAGGAAAGCCTGCAGCACGCAAGACATAATTCTATTACATATTATATTATAATGTCAGATATGTCTGCTACCTCCAAGATCAAGAACTAGGACACAGGACTCAGGGGACAAAGACAGGCGAGAGAGGGGGAAAAACTCAGAAAAGTAATATCCTCAGAGAAAGAAGACCGTATCCTTAAAATATAAGCAAGATAACATTTTTTAAAAAAAGGCTCTCAGAATGAGAAGTTTGCAAATGAACCAAAATAGCGAAATGGGAACCACAAGGCCACAGAAGATGAAGTGGGAGACCTCCCCTCAGAAAATGAACCAAAAATTATAAAGGTGCAGAATGGGAAAGAAAATAAGAAAACTAAAGGAGCACTAGAGGCCTAGCATCTACATGACAGGGGTTCTAGAAACAGAATAGAAACTGGAGGAGAGACCATCAAAGACATGAACTAAGAAAACTGAGTGCCTGTGGGGCTCGGTTGAGGGTCCGACTTCGGCTCAGGTCATGATGCCATGGTTTGCGAGCTCGAGCCCCACATAGTGCTCACTGCTGTCAGCAGAAAATTCTAACAGAAAGTTGTTTCCTAACTTAGAGTTCTAAACTTGGGCAAAACATAGATGGTGAGGATTCAGTGAAGATACTCTAAGGGGCCCCTTGGGTGGCTCAGTCAGTTAAGTGTCTGGCTCCTATTTTGGCTCAGGTCATGATCTCACAGTTCTTGAGATTGAGCTGTGAGATTGACCACGGGGAGGTCCCCAGAGGGCAGCTGTGATCTAGGCCAGTCTAGAAGATTCCTAGAAATCTCTTGGTTTGTGAGATTGAGCCGTGAGATTGACCATAGGAAGGCCCCCAGAGGACAGCTGCGAGCTAGGCCAGTCTAGAAGATTCAGCTGACAGGAAGATGCTTCAGGAAAGTGAGGCCAGGAGAACCCCGAAGGGTGTGAACATACAGAGTTGCTGAGGTGGGAGGGCAGGGCTGTGAAAACAGTTACCTCTGACATGCCTAGAACTGAAAATCCAAGTACTAGCTTGTTGGCGTGGAAATACAGAGAATAGGTACCAAAATAATTAGCTAACAGAGTTGCAAGTCGTCCCTGGGAGACAAGGAACAGTGGGGAAGTTTCCTTTTGATGTCAACTCTGTTAGACTGTTTGCTTCTAAGTTAAATGTATGAAATTGATATCAGTAAGAGCCAAACAACAGAGAAGGCTCTCAGTTTTCACCCTCAGACTGGCCAAGGTTTAAAAGATGGGTTTTAAAAGTACTATCTTTAAAAGATAGTGTGTGGGGTGCTGAGTGGCTCCATTGATTAAGCGTCCGACTCTTGAATTTGGCTCAGGTCCTGATCTCATGGTCGTGGGTTCAAGCCCCACCTTGGGCTTTGTGCTGACAGTGTGGAGCCTGCTTGGGATTCTCTCTCCCTCTCTCTGCCCCTCCCTCACTTGTTCAACCGTGTGCACTCTCTCTTATTTTGAGAGAGAGAGAGAGAGAGAGAGAGAGAGAGACAACGAACGAGTGGGGAAGGGGCAGAGAGAGAGGGAGACACAGAATCTGAAGCAGGCTCCAGGTTCCGAGCTGTCAGCACAGAGCCGGATGCAGGGCTCAAACTCACGAGCCTTGCGATCATGACCTGAGCCAAAGTTGGCCACTCGACTGACTGAACCACCCAGGTGTCCCTCAAAATAAACATTTTTAAAAACAGATAGTACTGAGTGTTGGGGGGGGGGCGGCGGCGGGGAGATGGGAAACCTGCTCTAATTTCTTTTCTGGTGGGAACAAAATGGACATGATCCGTTTACAGGAAAAGTCACCAGGCAGTGATCAAAACTTCACATGTGACAGCCCAGCCCCCACCCGGGCAGGTTGCCTGTCTTCTACTTGTGCATCATGAACTGGGAAGAGGAAGCTGTGTGGCAGAGGTCCCCTGAAAGGCACTCCTGGGGCGCAGGGGGGACGAAGATTTGGGGGCTGGTGTCCGCAGGCCGACAGACAGAAAGGCAGTAGTGTTCAGAGACAGGAGAGCCTCAGGCTCCAGATCCATCTTCTCTGTGATGGAGAACGCACTGTGGGTTCTCACTGGGAGCGATTCACAAACATGGAGGTGGCGGGGGGGTGGGAGAGGGGTAGGCAGCCTGGCAGCTGGGGAGCATGAGGAAGAGTTTTGCTTAAGGAGTTCGGGGCTGGGGGGGGTGCTGTTTACATGACAGATAAAGAGCCAGTTGGAGAGGAGAGAGCAGGACGGTGTTGGAATAGGATGGACAGGTTAGAGTACCCGGATGTTGAGGAAGGGGGTAGGGTGCACACGATTAGCTGTGGCCCAGGCACCAGACAAAGGGGAAAAGGACCCACTTTCTATTGTTATTTTTATTTAATTAATTTTTTTTTAAATTTGCATCCAAGTTAGTTAGCATATAGTGCCACAATGATTTCGGGAGTAGATTCCTTAATGGCCCTGACCCATTGAGCCCATCCCCCCTCCCACAACCCCTCCAGCAACCCTCAGTTTGTTCTCCATATTTAAGAGTCTCTTATGTTTTGTCCCCCTCCCTGTTTTTGTATTATTTTTGCTTCCCTTCCCTTATGTTTGTCTGTTTTGTATCTGAAAGTCCTCATGAGTGAAGTCATAGGATATCTGTCTTTCTCTGACTAATTTCACTTACCCTCCAGTTCCGTCCACCTAGTTGCAAATGGCAAGATTTCCTTCTTTTTGGTTGCCGAGTAATACTCCCTTGTGTATATACACCACATTTTCTTTATCCATTCCAAGGACCCACTCTCACCAGACAAAAGCGGCTCTCCCTCTCCTGCATAAGCCCCAGAACCCACACACGCCTGGTTTATTCAGTGCTGACATGCTTTCCGAGGAGAAGGGAATCTCCAGGCAGTGTCATAGAGCCAGGCCAGGCAATGCACCAACCTCCTCACAGACCAGGAAGGAGCAGGGGGCCACACCAGCCTGCAGCTCGTGGCTTCCCAGGGGCCTGTGAGTTGGTCCTACACCTGGTGCCCTCATAAAAGGCAGGTGGGCTAGGGGCACCCGGGTGGCTCAGTTGGTTAAGCATCCGACTTCGTCTCAGGTCATGATCTCACGGTTCGTGAGTTCGAGCCCCATGTCAGGCTCTGTGCTGACAGCTCAGAGCCTGGAGCCTGCTTCGGATTCTGTGTCTCCCTCTCTCTGTCCCTCCCCAACTTGTATTCTGTGTCTTTCTCTCTCAAAAATAAATAAACATTAAAAAAAAAAAAAAGGCAGGTGGGCCAAGGCCTGTCCCATGAGGAGGGTGGGGTCAGGCCACCTGGTTTGACTCAAGATGATAGGATCATCGGTCACTGTCAAATGATTCATCTGCAACGTGGCTCAGTGATAGGCAAGAGGATGGTCGGATTGATCCAGTAAACTGCCAGCAACAGGTACAGACAGGATTGTGTTGGATGCTGGCAAGGAGAGGGTCCAGGGGATGTAACTGATCTAGTTATCACAGGTCAGGGAAAGATCGCCAACCAGGGGGCTTTGAGCTGGGTCTGAAGGGGGAGTGGGAGTCAGCCCCACCGGAAGAAGGGGTCAGGGAGGAGGGGCCTTGGGGGCAGTGGGGAGCCCACCTTTCAAGACCCCAGGGTGGGGAGCAGACCCCTTCCAGGAGCCCAAGGCAAGGGAGCTGGAGGAGGTCAGACAAGCAGGTGGTCCCACCTTCCAGGGACCCGTGTACCAGGATAAGGGAGCCATGGCGGAGCTGGGGTTAGAAGCGGAAATGAATTTGAGAGCAGCATACCTGGCTGCAGCCTGGGGGGCCACGCAGATGTTGGCATGGCTGGAAGGAAGCTGTGCAGCGTCCCTCGGATTCAGGCGGGACAGGGGCGTGTAGGAGAAATGCCCCGTGAAAGTGGCCTGCGCGAGATCACAGCTTTGCGGAGGCAGTGGAGGCATTCAGAGGTGATTCCAAGCCTCCCCTTTCTCAGTTTGGCATGTACTTGTAGTTTTCCAACAAGTGTTAACAATCTTCCCCTTTGATTGTGGATTTGCCGGTTTCTCCTGTGTTTTTGTTGCTCTTTGATTAACATATTTTGAGGCCAATTATTCATACAGCATTTACCAGGTGCCAGGTACTGTCCAAAGATGAACTCATGTAATCAATTCTAACAATAGGAGACAGGTTCAGAAAATTATACAGTAAGGGCTCTGAGAAAACTAATAACAGTTTATCGATTAACAAGGGAAATTGTTCATGATATATTATGAAATGGAAAAGGCAAGTTATGATGCAGTTTATACGAGCTGGTCCCTTTTTTGGTGGGCGAATGAAATGTATCTGTGCATAAGAAGATGGTCTGGAGGTGTGCACGCCGGAATAATGGCCTGGATTCCATGTGGGAGACAGAATTATGGGCAACCATCGTGTCGTATTGCCACGTGCATGCATCTTTCATTTTAGGTCATGAGGATCTATTGGTTTGGTAACTGAAAAATAGATTCGCCCACGCCTGCTATTCAGATGATGGACTTGAGAAATTACAAACACATGGACAGAAGACTTGCTTTGATTAAGACAAAGGTGCTGAATCTAAAGATACAAAGAACGGATGCACAGCTTTATGAAGAGGAATTAGAACCCGTCACCCCTGGGTTAGGAGAGATGAGAAATCCAGAGCCCTGGAGTAGAGATGTTCCCTTAGCCCCAGGCCTCCTCAGCCTTCATTTAGCGGGAGAGGCTTGTTACAACACAAAGGGCTGGGCCTCACCCCCAGAATTGTTGATTCTGCGGGTGTTGGGTGGGGTGGAGAGTGTGCGTTTCTAGTGAGTTCCCTGGGGCTGCCAGTCTGCTTGTCTGAGAGCCAATCACACTCTGGGAGCCCCAGCTACCCCTGGAAATCACTACAGAATAATCTGTTCACATGGTACGGCCAGCATCCACTTATTGTTTGGAAAGTTGGAAAAGAGTCGGGCTCGTAAAACCATTGAGGCCCAGAGCTTTTTGAGGAACGTTATTTAGACTTGATTTCACTTTTCTCATGCTATGGTTTACACAAAGCCTTTCGATTTCTGAGTCCGGTTTTGCTAATTGCATTTTTCTTTAGTCTCCCGTTACTCAGAGTCCTGGAAATCTCTCAGCGCTGAATTGCGCATAATGTGCTCCTACATATTTACGTTCCTTACTTAGTCTGGGGTCACAGTTCCCCTGTGCCTCAGCACTAGCTGCCTGTCCCACCCCAGGACAGCTGTAATCAATAGCCCCTCCAGGCCAGGTGACTTTGGAGGACAGTGGCCATGCCCTGATGGACACTCAGTCAAATGGGTCGGGAGCCTGGCTTGCATGTCATGTGACCTGATGCAGAGGAACCTTCAGCCTCTGACCAGTGTGGACATTTATCCTAGGAAGTCCCTCTCTGGAAGACTCAGGATAGAGGATACTAGTCTGGGTTTTTTGTTTGTTTGTTTTAATTAAAAGGTTTATTTGCAAGTGTGTATGTTTTTAGATTTACATGCACAGGACAAAGCACTCAACATAAACCTAGTGGGTTACAAGCAAAGAATCACAGAATGGTTTGGGGAAACCTCTACTAGATTGTTCTTGATTTTTTCCAGCAGCCGTCACTGCCATCCGTCTCCAGAACTTTATCTTCCCAAACGGAAACTCTGTCCCCGTTGAACACTAACTCCCCATCCCCTCCCCCAGCCCCTGGCACCCACCCTCCTACTTTCTGTCTCTGTGAATTTGACTCTGTTAAACAGCTCACATGAGTGGAATCCTGTAGCATTTGTCCTTTTGTGACTGGCTTGTTTCATTGAGTGCCATGTCCTCAGGGTTCATTCATGTTGTAGCCTGTGCCAGAATTGCCTTCCTTTTGAAGGCCGAGTAATATTCCATTGTTTGCATAGAACACATTTTGCTTGTATGTTCACCTGTCGAAGGACATTTGAGTTCCTTCCCCATGTTAGCTATCATGAGTAATGTTGTTTTGAACAGGCAAACATTTCTTTGAGACCCTGCTTCCAGTTCGTTTTGGTATCTATGAACAAATGGTATCGGTGGATCATATGGGCAATTCTATTTTTGGTTTTTCAAAGAACCTCCATACTGTTTCCCACAGTGGCTGCACCATTTTGCTTTCCCACCAACATGGACGAACGTCCCAATTTCTCTATGTCATTGTCAATGCTTGTTATTTTCTGTTGTTTCGTTTTCTCCTATAGTAGCCATTCTAATGGGTACAAAATAGTATTTCATTGTAGTTTTGATTTGCATTTCCCTAATGATTGGTGATGTTTGAGCATCTTTTCATGGGCTTTTCAGCCATTTGTAGATCTTCTTTGGCGAAATGTCCCTATTCAAGTACTTTTCCCCTCTTTTAAAAATTTTTTTTAATGTTTATTTATTTTTGAGAGACGGGAAGAGACAGAGCGTGAGCAGGGGAGGGGCAGAGAGAGAGGGAGACATAGAATCTGAACCAGGCTCCAGGCTCTGAGCTGTCAGCACAGAGCCCGACACGAGGCTCGAACCCATGAACTGTGAGATCATGACCTGAGCCGAAGTCGTCCGCTTAACCGGCTGAGCCACCCGGGTGCCCCTAGTCCTTTGCCCCTCTTAAAAATCATTTTTCTTGCTGTTGAATTATAGGAATTTTTAATACGTCTGGATATTAACCATTTGGTAGATATGTGGTTTGCAAATATTCTCCCCATTCTACAGGTTGCCTTTTCATTTGCTTGTGTCCTTTGATATGCACAGAAGTTTGAAGTTCTGATAGAGTCCACTCCATCTAATTTTACTTTCGTTGTCCTTTATAAGTCACTGCCAAACCCAATGTGATGAAGTTTTTCTGTATGCCTTCTTCTAAGAGTTTTGTAATTTTAGGTCTTTGAGCCATTTTGAGTCCATGTTTGTATACGGTGTTAGGTAAGGGAACAAGTTCACACTTTTGCATGTGGATATGCAGTTTCCCCAACACCATTTGCTTTAGAAAACCGTAAGGAAGCAAAAAGACAAATCCAGGAAGCGGCACCATCTACAGAACAACCGAGTTGGTTTCTGCAATATGTCATGGGCATGAAAACAAAACAAAACAAAGCACACGAGGAGGGGGGACGTACTCAGACGAAGAGACATAGCAACTCCATGCCAGGTGGGTCTTGTTTAGATCCAGATTCCAACAACTAATTGTGACAAACGCAGTTTTGAGACAATAGGGAACTTTAGTTACAGGCCACCCGTTTCTACTAAGGAAGGGTTGTAACTTTTGTCTGCTGGGATAACAGTATCACAAACACGTGGATACAGATTAGGAGGCTCTTTATTTATTTATTTATTGAGGTATAATAATTGACATGTAATGTTATATTAGTTTCATGTATACAACATAATATTCGGTATTTGCATCTATTGTAGGAGTCTCTTCATCCAGGAAAGGGGAGGATGGGATGGGGGCAGTGTATTCAGAGAGAAGGGGATGGGTTGGGGGGGGTAAAGGGCGAGCAGTGGTGATGTCAAGGGTCATCCCCAACTTCTGCCCTGCACAAACTGGGGATAATGGGGCGCTTCTCTCATGCCAAAACATTGGAGCAGAACCAGGTATGAGAGAACCATCTTAGCGTTGGCTTTGGGCATGTTTGAAGTGCCTGGCAAATTCTGAGAGCTGGTGAATGCTCCATTGCATGAGGGGTCTAGAGTCCTGCGGAGAGGGCTGGCCAGCTAGTTGTGCCCCAGAATCCCAAGGACACCTGGTGTGGAGGCCGGTCCTGTGACTGGGAACCCAGCTCCTTCCCCTACCTGTCCTGCCCTCCTCTCATATCCTAGGACAACTCTGCCTTCAGCAGAACGCACTTAATCTTGACATTTTTTTTTTAATTTTTTTTTCAACTTTTTTTTTTTAATTTATTTTTTTGGGACAGAGAGAGACAGAGCATGAACGGGGGAGGGGCAGAGAGAGAGGGAGACACAGAATCGGAAACAGGCTCCAGGCTCTGAGCCATCAGCCCAGAGACTGACGCGGGGCTCGAACTCACGGACCGCGAGATCGTGACCGGGCTGAAGTCGGACGCTTAACCGACTGCACCACCCAGGCGCCCCAATCTTGACATTTTTAATGTGACAGTTACTTTTTGAACTTCCTCTCTTTTGGGTGAACGTTCTAGCAAATGCCTCTCCTTTCTCTTTCTCCTCTTGCGTCGAGGGAGGTGTGGGCTGCCTTGAGATACCTGTAGACTCTTCGCAGGGGTGCTTATACTGCCTGGTGCTGGGCACTGCAAGCTGGCACCTGCTGATGGGGGCTGGGCCTTGGTATTTTTGGCACTGGGGGGGCTGGTGTCCACTGCTTGTGTCCTTGTCACTCTGTGGCTTCTCAGCCCGATTCTAGCCACTGCCCATCTATGGGGCCATCGACTCTTTCACTTTCCTTCTGGAGCTTGGATGATCTTGGCTGTGTCCCCAGAGGCGTGTGGGGCTCTGTGAGCCTCCCCTAGGCCTTTCACCCTCATACCGCACAGATCCAGAGACACGGAGTGGTGGTCCCAGGTGGAACGCTGGAACTCTCTAAGAGGCCTTCTTAACCTACACAGGTTCCCGCCATCTTGCCCAGTGTCTGGACTGGTGAGGTTGGAAGGAGAGAGATACTGGTCCCTTTTCCAGGACCCAGGCACTCTCCGTCTCCCTCCGCTCTGGCCAACCTTGTCCACCTTCTTTACCCACTGGGGTTGGATTGGGCCGAAACTCACTCATAAATCTCATCCTTCTTCCTCCCGATGCACTGGCTTGTTAGAAAGATCTCTCCATTTAGCACTCCAAGCTTAGCTGTTTGTTTGTTTTTTTAACTTTTTCCTCTTGAGATGATTATAGCTCACAGGACATGTAAAGATAGTATAGAGAGGCCCCTATGTGCCCTTCTCCTGTTGTCCCCCGGTGGTGACATCGTATGTAACTGTAGCATCATATGGAAGCCGGGACCGTGGCATCGATACAATGTGTGTATCTAGTTTTGTGTCTTTTATCACCTGTGAGGAGGCAAGACACAGAGCTGTCTGTCCCTCATGCTGCAGCTCCCAGCCACATCCTCCCCTCTCCCCCCATCAGCCCCAACCCTCCCAGGAACCACTAATTTATTCTCCATCTCTACACTTCTTTGACCCCTGCTTATTAAAACTCTGCTTTGAAAGAGCCAAGGAAGGCATTTCTTCCCTTAAGTGCCTGGATCTTCCCTATGTTCTCGGGACCGTGTCTGTGCGCATTCTTTGGGACCCCAGACGACTCCTTCTTTACGCTACTGGGTTCTTCTCTTTCCCGGGGGCTGGGGAGGCCTGAGCGTCAGTGGATGGAGGGCTACAGGACCCCAGAACCCCCAGCAAGGAAAATCCTTTGCACGGTATTTCAAAGTACCCTCCCTGGGCCCGCCATCCCAGCACTGTCCTTCTGCCTTGGGGTTTGTGGCTCTCAACTGAAAACACACTTTCTTTGGTGGTGGTGAGGGAAACACACCCCTCCCCCTCTGCGACCCCTCACAAGCTTGGCAGGGCTGGGGCTGGGGCTGCCCAGAAGGAAGACGGCCTTTCTTACCCAGGCGCCCCTCCGGCTAGGCAAAGTGGATGCTGTCTTAAGGCAGAGAATGACACACCTTTCCCATTTGAAGAAAACTCTTGTACCTCTTTTCACACAATGCAACATCGCAAGCAAAACTTCATTTTCTTTCCATCGATCTCGCTTGAAGTTTCCCACACCCACAGGAAATAGACACCATTAGCCCAGTCCGTGGTTTAGGACCATGGAAAACGCAGAGAAGGTATGAGAGTCGGTGGTCTCTGGTGACAGAGTAAATCAGCAGTCACCTGTGGGGGAGGGGGGTGGTGTGGAGGTGGGGGTCTGCCGCAAGGGGGGGCGAAGAGGGTTTTTGAGGTGATGGAAATATTCTATACCACAATTACGGTGGTGATCGTGTGACTGGATATATTTATGAAAACCCAAACTTTACACTTAAAGTAGGCGCATTCATTTTATTGTATACAAATTGCATCTCGAAGCTGATTTTTCTTGTTTTTAAAAGACGGTTGGAAGGGATGAGGGAGGGCATCCCGGGAGTGGCCAACTGGACAGGACAAAGGAACAGTTTAGAAACAGGGCACATGGTGTGTATGTCAAGCCATCAGCCGTACTGAGACGCTGCCTTTGCCGATTCTCACAGGGGACCCTTGCAGAGCTTTCTCAGCCCCGGTGATGCAAGCAGGCCAGATCTGAGGACCCCAGAGTGGGGTCCCACAGGACCAGCCGAGAGGGTCCTTGGTTTCGGACAGGGCAGAAATCAGACGTGAACAGGTAGAGAATAGCAGACGGAGTTTCTGGGAGACTCAGAAAGGAAAGGAAAACGCGTCACCTCGTCGCCTGGGGTGAGGAGTTTATACTGGAAAGGGGCCCAGTTCTAAAACATGTGTTTTAGAACACATGTTCCTCCAGGGATCCAGGGTACGATCTGATCGAAGGTAAGTGTCAGGTAAAAAGTAGTTGTTATTTCATAAATCACCGAAGGTGGGGTAACTGATGCCAGCGTCAGCCGAGGGTTGTTCAAAGCCATCGCGCTGGAACGAGTTTGGGACCCAGCTCTTCACCTGTGACGAGGTGTTTGGGGTCTCGGACAAAACTCAGAGCGCGATGAACTTCTTTCCTTCTCCTTTGGAGGAGGAGCATTGCTTCTTTGGCTTAGTCAGAGGCAAATTATGGAAAATGAGTAAAACGGGGCTTAGCACAGAAAGACAGCAGAGATGGAGTTTCTTCGGTGCCGCTATCTCGCACGTGAGCCCTGGCCTTCGTCAGCCCCCAGCCAGTCTTCTTTCAAAGCTCCAGCAGGATTCAAACTTGTTAGGAGAGACGGGGAGGGGAGGAGGGAGAGAGGACAGACATGTGGCAGGAGTGCGGTCAGTGTGGTCCGTGTTGGCTGTGGGGCAGGGCTCGGGCTCGGGGTTTAGGCGGAGGGTATGCAGCAAAAAGCAGCGCCCTGGGCTGGAGGAGGGAGGAGGGAGCCCAGCGAGGGAACTTGCAGTAGTCCAGTTAGAAGGGACAGAATGGAGTTCTGCCCGGAGGTGAAATGAGCTGGCGGTGTCCCTCAGTGCGGCCTCCGGCCTGCCTTGGGTAGAGGTCGGATTCTCACCCAGGATAGAAGCGGGAGATTGCGCTGGTCTGTGTGTAAGAGGCTAAGCTCGCTAAATGTGGAAGTCCGATGCAGGATGAGAAGCAGAAGGCAGCCCACTAAGACATTACCTTGGCCTGGAGGCACACGGAAACTCCTCTGGGCCTGGGTAGTAGGAGACCCCATCCCTCCGGACTGACCCCCATCCTCTATCACAGTGGGGCATAACCCCACAGTGTGGGGGCTGGGGAGCCGGAAAGCCTGATAGAGCCCCAGAGAGAAGACGGGGGGTGGGGGTGGGGGTGGGCAGCAAGCAAGCCTGTCTGTCCTCTGCTGGGGGGAGGACCTGAAGGTTTACGGTGGCAGACAGACCCCTGGTGGAGGAGGCCAGGCCACTGGTGACCGAGGACTTGTTTCCACCCCTCTCCATCCTCGCAGAATGGGAAAGGGAGCCGTGGACAGTTGCCTGTAAAGTTACACGTGCCCTCGATCAGGCATCCTGCTCCTCGGTATTTGCCCGAGAGAAACAGACATGCTCGTCCACACAGACGTATGCGCCAACTTGTGTGCAGCTTTCTTTAGCCATCATCATCCCCAGCAGGAGAGAACCCGAGGCATCAACTGCTGAGGGCCGACTCAGCATCAGCCCTGGTACAAGGTGCCAGGCACCGCTGTGGGCAAACAGGGGTGGCCCTGGATTCAGTGGCCCTGGGATTCCACACGGGAGAGAGCCTCCTGAGCGGGCCATGGCGGGAGAGGGTAGCGTGCCCTCTGATGGGAAAGCAGAGGGCCCGAGGCCCCTGATCGGGACCTGGAAGTTGAGGCAGGTTGCTGGGAAGGAGACTTCTGGGCAGGGAGACAGAGGCAGGTGGAGCCTTTCATGGGAGCCAGTGTTTGGGGAACAGAGCAGCTCGCTGTGCCTGGTGACATGGTGAGAGGGTCAGGGATGAGTTGGAATTAGCTGGGGGTCGGGAGTTTTACTTTATCCTGACAGCAGCAGGGAGGGATTGCATTGGTTTAAGCCAGAAGTGACACAATCAGATTTGTGTTTTAGAAGCAATACTCTGGCTGAAGGGTGGATAATAGGTTTTAAGAGGTCAAGCATGGCCCCAGACAGCGTCCGTGGGAGAGGAGGCCATAATCTAGAGGACGGGCGGTGTGGGTGGTGGGATGGAGAAGAGCAGAGAGACTTCTGAGCTATTTCGGAGGTGGAGAGAGGACGACCGACAGAGCCTTGGGGTGCTTGGGGCTCTGCGGGGCTGGTCGCCAAGGGGCCAAGGACCCCACGTGGCCTGGAGTTTCCATTATCAAAGTGTCTCCGATCTAGACTTCGGTTATCTGCAGTAAGATTTCACCTACAGACGAAGTATTAGAATGTGTGTGTAAAACGTTAATTTGCTAAGTTCGGTTAAGGACATCCAACTTTGGTATCCCTGTTTTGACAGGTGTTCCTTTTGGGGGGCACTTGAAACTTCCTTGTGGAAGCGGCCAGGCCCTCAGCCTGTGGGAGGTCCTGGTTCCCCTGAGCCCAGGCCTGAGCCCCGGGTGGAGACTGAGGACTTCCTGGAGGCAGGGCTGCTGGGAGGCGTGTGCAGGAGGCTTGTCCCCCAAGACGTGCTGAACGTTAGTGTGCACAACACAGCTTTGCGGAGGGGGCCAAGGCAGGCATTTTCCAACTTGAATGTGCACATAAATCCGGGAGGGATCTTGCTTCACATGCAGATTCCGACTCTGCAGAATCAGACCTATAAATACAGAGAACAAACTGATGGTTGCTAGAGGAGAGGGGATGGGGGCATGGGCCAAATGGGTGAAGGGGAGTGGGCAGCACAGGCTTCCAGTGTGGCATGAGTAAGTCACAGGAATAAAAGGCACAGTCTAGGGAATATAGTCAGTGACACTGTCACAGTGTTGTATGGTGACAGGTGGAGGCCACACTCGTGGTGAGCACAGCGTATCACACACAGAGTTGTTGAATCACGATGTCGTACACCTGAAACCAATGTAACCTTGCGGGTCGGCGGTACTCGAATGAAAATAAAAAAAAATTTTTAAGGGGCTCGGCCTTGCGAGTAATTGTGAAAATGCAAACTAAAATCACAATGAAACACCCCTGCCTACCCACTAGCACGGCTAAAAGTACAGAGCCGTGACAGTACCAAAAGGTGAGGAACCAGAATGCTCGAACACGGCTACGCGTGTGGCTGGAGACACTCGTTTTGGGGGATTGTTTGGCATTAACAACAACGGAGAGGCCGTGGTACCTCGCGATCCAGCAATTCTACTCCTACTTATCTACCGTGCAGTTACCTGCCACGAAGCCACCGGGACTGGTGGGGAGTGGCAAATAGGAAAGCAGATGTGATCTAATCCTGTTAGTTGCCCGAGGGAGTAGGCAGCTGCACTAATAATTTTTTTTTTTTAATTTTTTTTTTTCAACGTTTATTTATTTTTGGGACGGAGAGAGACAGAGCATGAACGGGGGAGGGTCAGAGAGAGAGGGAGACACAGAATCGGAAACAGGCTCCAGGCTCCGAGCCATCAGCCCAGAGCCTGACGCGGGGCTCGAACTCACGGACCGCGAGATCGTGACCTGGCTGAAGTCGGACGCTTAACCGACTGCGCCACCCAGGCGCCCCTGCACTAATAATTTTTAAAACAGTGGGATATTATTTTTCAATTATCTGATTTTTCAACTATGGCACTATGGATAATCGACTCCAGGGCAAGAGCGGCCATCCTATGTTAGTGTCATCACAAGTTGGTACTTTTTTGGGGGGCCGTAGACACCGTGGAGTAGGATCCGTCATGGGATCCACAAGCACCAAAATCCTTGTGCGATAGGGATTGGAATTGCCTTGAACTCCTGACTTACTTCGGAGGGCGATGACATTTCAGGTCCTGCGTCCACTTGTTCCAGGCTTCTGTATTATTGTCCCCTCCTGGAATTTCATCATCTGCTGCCTAAGTGGCATCTTTGGTTAGGTTTATTTCTGGGTATACCATAGGTTTGATTGCTATTGTAAATGAAATTAAAAAAAAAAAAGATGTTTTGTTTCAATTTCTTTTTTTTTTTTTTTAAAAAACGATTATTTATTTTTGAGACAGAGAGAGACAGAGCATGAACAGGGGAGGGGCAGAGAGAGAGGGAGACACAGAATCCGAAACAGGCCCCAGGCTCTGAGCTGTCAGCACAGAGCCCGACGCGGGGCTCGAACTCACGGACCGTGAGATCGTGACCTGAGCCGAAGTCGGACGCTCAACCGACCAAGCCACCCAGGCGCCCCTTGTTTCAATTTCTAACTGGTTATTACTGGTCTTTGGGAATGTTGATCTTGTGCCTTATTAGTTCCTCACATACACGAACTGAACAGTCTTAGTGACCTATGAGATCCGTACCAATAGTGTCTCTAATTTAGAGCTATGACGAAGAGGTCAGAGAATGGTTGGTTCTTTGTAGAATCTCTTAGATTTTTGGACAGATGACTCAGTTGCCTATAAACATTTAATGACAGTTATCTCCTTTCCTTTCCAAAACGTAGGCTTGTTCTTTTTTCTTGTTTACTTGCATTGGCTGGAACTGGCATTGAGTGCTCCCCAGGACACCACGCATTCTCCCCTACCTTCTCACTTTTATGGAAATTCTCCCCCTACTTCTCCTGGTAAGATATTTGCTGCAGGTCTCTGTAAAAAGTTCTATTCAATTAAAGAAGATAGCATCTACACCTGGTTCACTAAGAATGTTTACTATGAATTAGTCTTGAATTTCATCAAATGCTTTTTTAGCATCTATTGAGATGAACAGATGGTTTTTTCTCCTTTAGTCTGCTAATGAAGTGAATAACATTGATGACTTTTCTAATGTTAAATTATCCTTAAATTCCTGGACTAAACCCTACTTGGCATTTTCTTTTAATGCACTGCTGGCTTTGACTTGCTAATATTTTATTTGGGATTATTTCCATCTGTTTATGTATGAGATTGGCTGCAACTTAACTTTCTTATGGTGTCCTTGACAGGGTTGAAATCAGGTTTGTGCTTATTTTGGAAATGACTCAGCTGTAAGTAACGAATAAACAAGCATAACCTTTTCAACGGTGTCCGGGACAAGAAGGGGAGAGGGTAGGTGGCCACTGACCTTCTTTCACTCACTCAACCAGATCTGGGCCTTCATTCCGCGGTCTCTTGGCTTTTCAGCCATGGTGGCAAGATGGCCATCTCAGCTCCAGGATTCACATCCATGGCAGGAAGCCGGGGGAAGGTGGTACCGGATGGCCTTCTCCTTTGGTCAGGAAAATAAGAACTTTCCCTGAGGCTACCATGAAATGTCTGCTTGTGTTTCATTGGCCAGAACTGTCTAACTGCAAGGAAGGCCGGGAAGGTGAGTACTTCATGTGTTGGGCCCCTCTTGGTAGAGTTTGGTGAGAGTGGAGGGATTGCGGACAAGTGTTCGATTAGTCACTCGCCAACAGAATTGGTCACAGCCTACTACGAGTGGTGGCCCGTGTTTCTCTGTTCCTAAAGAAGTTGCATGAGATGGCTTGGTTGGATTCGTGCACAAAGTCATCTGATTCTGTAACATTTTTCACGTAAGATATTGGCTCCACTTTGGGTTTATTTTAAGCTTATTGAGCTCTCCAAGTTGTCCATTTTTCAGGGGCTGCTTTTGATTACATGGATTTCCCTAGAGAGTTGTCCCTTTTGTTAAGCATTTAAAATGTAATGATAGTAATTGTTCACGACACATTCTTACGATTTTTTTTAAACCTCCTCTTTACCTGAAGTTAAACTCCATTTTTCTCCTGATGAGAATTTGCGTCCCCCTCCGCATGCTCTCCATTTTACACAGATTGGCCACTGGCCAGTTTTGTGAGTCTGTTGAAAGAAAACACTTTGGGTTTATAGATAAACACTAATGCGGTGAAAAATATAAAAGTAATCTCTGCTTTTTATTAATTTTTTTCTTCCTTTTTTGGCTATTTGTTGTTGTTGTTCCTAGTCTAGAGTTAGGGGTTCGTGCCTCCGTGCATCTATTTTCTTTTTTATTATGAAAGATCTCAAAACACTGAAAAGTGATGAGAACAAGATAATGAATATTCATGTACTTACCACTATAATTTGGCAATTTAACAAACTTAATATTATGCCACAGTTTGAGGGTTCTTTTTTTTTTTTTTTTTAAGATAAATTACTCTTGGACTCTTTTTTTTTTCTCCTCTGGAATCCCTTTTCTCTCTGCGCACCCTCACTGTTCTGCCACTCCATTCTTTCTTTTTGTATTGTGTTAAAATACACATACTATAAAATTTACTGTCTTAACCATTTTTTAAGAGTGAGGTTCAGGGGCACTAAGCACATTCACATTGTCATGCAACCATCCCCACCAGCCATCTCCAGAACTTCTTCATCTTCCCAAACTGAAACTGTCCCATGAGACACTAACTCACTCTTCTCGTCCCCCAAGCTCTGACACCCACCGTCCTACTTTCCATCTCTGTGAATTTGACTACGTTAAGTATCTCACATAAGCGAAATCTGACAGTATTTGTCCTTTCGTGACTGGCTTATTTCACTGAGCCCCACGTCCTCAGGGTTCATGCCCGTTGTAACCTGTGTCAGAATTGCCTTCCTTTTTAAGGCTGAATACTATCCCATTGTATGGATAGGCCACATTTGGCCGATCCGTTCATCCACCATGGACACGTTTCAGCTGTCACGATTAATGCTGCTATGAACACGGGTTGCACAAATATCTTCTCAACACCCTGCTTTCAATTCTTTTGGGCACATATCCAGAAGTGGAATTGCTGGATGATACAATTCTATCTTTAACGTTGGAGGGAACCTCCGTACAGTTACCCACAGTGACTGTACCATTTGCTATTCCCACCAGTGGTGCCCAAGGGTTCCAATTTCTCCACATTCTTGCCCACACTTGCTTCTCCTTTTTGGAGAGTAGCCATCCTAACAGGTGTGAGATGCAATCTCCTCGTAGTTTCAATTTACGTGTCCCTAATCATGAATGATGCTGAGTATCTTTTCATCTGCTTACTGACCATTCATATCTCTTCTTGGGAGAAAAGGCTATGCAAGCCCTTTACCTATTTTTGAATGGAGTGTTGTTGTTGTTGTTGTTGTATTTCAGGAGTGCTCTATGTCCTCCGGGTGTTGATCCCTTATCAGATACATGATACACACATGTTTTCTTTCATTCTGTGGGCCACTGAGTTTTATACTTCTGCTAACTATGTTTGTGTCCATAACAATATGTAGAATTGTTGCTCGTGCGTTAGAACTCTACGTCACCCTGTAAATCTTGTTTGGTAACTTGCTGCTTTCCACCAGCATGAGGTTTTCCAGATATGTTGCCTTCGATATAGTTCATTTTCACTGCTCCATGAAAACGCCACAGTTTGTGATTTTTGTAATGCCTTTCCTGTTGATGGACATTTAGGTTTCTTCCATTTCCTACCATTCTGACTAGCGAACATCCTTGCATATTTCTCCTCCTATACATGTGAGAGGTTCTCCAGGCTGGTCCCTAGGAAGGGGGTTTCCGGGTGAGTGCGGTGTGCACCTCCCACGTACTAGGTAATGCCAAATTGTTCCCCAAGGTGGCTATGCCAGTTTGTGTCCCCCACCCCAATGCCAGCAGGGTACAGGGGTTCCCATCACCCATATTCCCACCAACAGTTATTTTTCACCACCCTTTATATATTTTGCTAAAGCGATGGATATGGTATAGCATCTTATGGTAGTTTCAATTTACTTTCATTCCCTGATTTGTGATGAGCTTTATTATATTTTCGTGTGTGTCATTTAGATTTATTCTCCTCCGAATTGCCTGTGCATACTCTTTGCTCGTTGCTCATGTTTCCAATTCAGATTTTTGTCCTTGTCTACTGATCTGTGGGAGTTCTTTTTTGTAAGCTGGGTTTGGATTCTCCGTGAGTCCCGTGCAGGGCACACATCTTCCTTCTCCCTTCTGTCTGTTTGCTTTGTTGATGGTGTCTTTTATCGTCAAAAAGCTTTAATTTCAATGCAGTAAAATTCATCTTATTCTTTACGCCTTGTTCAAGAAGTCCTTCCCTATCCCAACATCATTCAAGATATTTTCTCACATTTTTCTCTAATGTTAAATACGTTGCTTTTCAAATTTAAGGACATAATCCACTTGGAATTTATTCTTGCCTGTGCAGTGACATAAATAGAGGATTAATTTTAAAGTTTCCGCGTAGATGACCGCTTTTCCAGCACTGTTTATGTGACAGTCCTGCTTCACTTGCAATTTGTTACGGCATCTCAGTTTTACACCAGTTTTCCCATGTGAGTTCAAGGCTATTTTGCACTATCTATGCTATTTCATTGATTTTTTAAAAAATACCCTGGGGGCGCCTGGGTGGCGCAGTCGGTTAAGCGTCCGACTTCAGCCAGGTCACGATCTCGCGGTCCGTGAGTTCGAGTCCCGCATCGGGCTCTGGGCTGATGGCTCAGAGCCTGGAGCCTGTTTCCGATTCTGTGTCTCCCTCTCTCTCTGCCCCTCCCCCGTTCATGCTCTGTCTCTCTGTCCCAAAAATAAATAAACGTTGAAAAAAAAAAATTTAAAAAAAATAAAAAAAAATACCCTGGTACCAAACTGTCTTTAATTTACCATACCTTTCTTTTTTTAAAAAAAAATTTTAATGTCTATTTTTTAATTTTTTGAGAGAGAGAGTCAGAGACAGAGCGTGACAGGGGATGGGCAGAGAGAGAAGGAGACACAGAATCCGAAGCAGGCTCCAGACTCTGAGCTGTCAGCACAGAGCCCGAAGCGAGGCTCGAACTCACGAGCCTTTGACCTGTGAGATCATGACCTGAGCCAAAGTCGGCCGCTCAACTGACTGAGCCACCCAGGAGCCCCTAATTTACCAAAACTTTCTAATAAGTCTACATACTTGGTAGAGAGGATCTTGTCCCCACCTTTTAAGGACTTTTATAGTTCCATATGAATCTCGAGGTTTGTTTTTGTTATATTCTATCTGGAAGTTTTTGCTTTTGTGGTTGGAGGCTTGCTATTATTATCTCTCCTTTCTGGTCACTACTTATATTTAGAAAAGCTTTGGACTTTTGCCTATGGACTCCGGAACTGGTCGCCTTATTAAACCTATTTTTTGAGTCTTTCAATCTATTCTCATGCGGGCTTGGGTAGGAGACAATACTGTCTCCTAATATACTATTATAATTCTAATAGTAGCTAATAATTAGTGAGTGCTGAGGACATACCGGGAATCTTTCATTTTGTCCTCACAAGAACTCCAACTGCCCCCATTTTACAGGTGAGGGAATTGAGGCAGAACACAGCTAAGTGGCTTTCCAAGGTCCCCAGTTAGTAAAATGGTGACATTGGCAGTCAGCCTTCAGGCTTACCGTCCCACTGTCTCCCCCAAATTAGAGCTTTGTTTCTTACTTTTAATATTCCTATTTTTTGCTCATAGCACTGAACCATGCTTTTTCTCAGTAAGTGCCTTTATCTCTTGCTTTGCAGAGAAAACAGAAGCTCTTATAAGCCCTTGAAGGGTTTTTTTTTCCCCCGGCCACCAACTCTGATTCTGTGCCACCAACTGGTGTCCAACAATTCGATTCTGACACCAGCCACCTGAATTCGGCACCAGACTCCACAGGTCCAAGGGTCAGTCCCACTAGACCCCCTCCAGGCTTCAAACGCTGGCCACAAATGGGGTGCCCCAGCCCCCTGCACTTTTGCCTGGCGGACTTCAAATTTAGGGGTTTCCATGACCCGCCCCCTGAGGTTTGATAGTTCCCTAGAATGACTCACAGGACTCAGGAAAGTGCTTTACTCACTAGATTGCCAGTTTACTTTAAAGAATGTGATTCAAGAACAGTCAAATGGAAGAGACGACATTACAGCGAGGTAGGTGGGAGGTGCATGGAGCCTCCGTGACCAATCTGGGCACGCCACCCTCACAGCACCCCCATGTGCTCACTGCTCACCAGTGCAATGCTCTCCAGATCCCTTCACTTAGGGTTTTTACACATGTCCCAGTATAGTTAGTCATTAATTGTTGATAAATTGGAAAGCCTAGACAATGTAGAACATCGATGTAGAACATTTTTAGGAACATAGAAAATGCAAAACCTGACTCAAAGAGAAATAGAAAATGTGAATTAGCCATTGCATATTAAAGAATTTAAAATCTAATGTTTCTCTTCCCGATGAGCCCCCCATTCAGCCCATTTTAGGAGGGATTTCCACCAAATTCTCAAGGGGTGGTTAGTTCTGATCTTCTCCGAGTTGTTTCAGAATGTCAAAAAAAGTAAAAATGGCCCAGCTCACTCTAGGAGGCTGATGTAATCTTGATTCCTAACCTGAATTTTGAAAAAAAGAACTGAGATATTACATATTACTTACAAGTGTAAATTAAAATGCCAAAATAGAATATTAGCTGATAGAATGTGAAAGTATTAAAAAAATCTACATTATAACCAAGTAAGGTTTGCCTCAGGAATGCAAGGATGGTTCAGCATTGGAAAATATAGTAATGATATTTATGACTTATGAAAGGAGAAAATTCATATCATTATCGCCATCGCTGCAGAGAAACCATTGATAAAATTCAACACTGATTTATAAGAACACTAATCACAGCAACAATAAAAAGGCTTCTGGACAAACTCGGACTAGAAAGGAACTTCTTAACCCTGATAAAGGGTATACCACAAAACACTCTACTTAATGCAGGAACTTGAGACACATTCTCTTAGTGACATATTGTGTATATGTATCATATGACATTTCTATATATGACATTGTACACATATGCCACATAAAAATAGCATCAAAATGCAAACCTTGAAATCTAATAATTCATCCAGGTTGCTGGAAATGAGATCCACTTAGAAAATCCACACCAGTGAGGGGCCCCTGGGTGGTTCAGTTGGTTGAGTGTCCGACTTCGACTCAGGTCATGATTCTGTGGTTTGTGAGTTCGAGCCCTACGGCTGGCTTACAGCACAGAGCCTGCTTCGGATCCTCTTTCTCCCTTTCTCTGCCCTTCCTCCACCTCTTTTTTTTTTTAAATTTTTTTAAATGTTTATTTATTTTTGAGACAGAGCATGAGTGGGGGAGGGGCAGAGAGAGAGGGAGACACAGAATCGGAAGCAGGTTCCAGGCTCTGAGCTGTCAGCACAGAGCCCAATGCGGGGCTCGAATTCACAAACCGTGAGATCGTGACCTGAGCCGAAGTCGGACGCTCAACCGACTGAGCCACCCAGGTTTCCCTGCCCTTCCCCCACCTCTTAAACATAGACATAAAAAAAAAAAATCCATCCCAGTGAGAAAATATAATAAAGATAATGGATTAGACATTATTCATAACGGCAACAGAATGTATAGCATCTAGGAACTGCCTTACTAAGGAATACATAAAATCTATAGGGAAAAGAATTAAAAGCAGGGTCTTGAAGGGACATTTGTATACACTGTTCACGGCAGTGTTATTCTCAAGAGCCAGAAGATGGGAACAACCCAAGTGTCCACTGACAGATGAACGGATGAACAAAATGTGATCTATGCAGACAATGGAGTATTATTCTGCCCCATCGCTTCTCGGCCTTTTGGCTAAGATCAAGTGTGGAGTATTATTCTGCCTTAAAAAGGAAGGAACTTCTGACACATGCTACAACACAGCTGAATCTTGAGGACACTGTGATCAATGAAAGAAGCCAGTCCACAAAAAGCCAAGCACTGGATGATTCCACGTATACGAGCTACTGAGAGTGGTCACATTCAGAGAGACGGAAGGTAGGATGGTGGGCGCCGGGAGCTGGGGGGTTACTGTCGAACAGGTGCACACTTTCACAAGCGGAAAAGTGCTCTGGTGAGGATGGTGGGGATGGTCACACAACATTACGAATGCACTTGGCATCACTGAGCCGGGCACTGGGAGATGGTTAAGAGGGTCAGCTTTAGGTTGGGCGTATTTTACTGCAATAAAAAAATTTAAAGGAAAAAAAAAAAGCCTCCATGGGAAATTTTTTAAATGAGTTTGTTTTAAAAAGACCTGAAAAAAAAGTGGAAAGATATCTAGTGTTCCTGAATAGGGGTGGCTTAATATTATAAAGATGTCAAATATCCCCAAATTAAGGTACAAACAAAATGCCATCCACTTTCATGGTGGTGGTTGGACATCCAGTCTTATTTTTCTCTGTATTCACCATATACAGGGGTAGCTTCTGGAAGGACTAAGAACCTAAAAGTGAAAAAATAAAACCATAGGTGAAGAGAGGAATGAGGGGGAGCTATGGCAGGGGAGGGTAGGCAGGGCTCCTTGAAGGCAACCCCCAAAGTAACAATCACAAGTGCAGAATGGATGAATTTGTGCACATCAAAATCATGGTTTTCTGCTCAACAAAGGACACCTGGGACAAAGTTAACAGGCGGGTGACAGCCTGGAACGAGGCATTTGCATGTCTAGAATTGAGAAGGGACTACTATTTAGTGTAATACACGCTGATGGAGATCTATCCCTGTAAATCAACAAGTAAAGCTACTACAACTCTATTAAGAAAGAAGGCAAAAGGATTAAAATAGGCAAAAAGGAAAAGAAATTTCAAAGGCTGACAAACACATGCGCAGAATACCTTCTTCGTTAGAAAAAATGCAAAACAAAACCACAGTGGCGCAATCACATCAAAAGGCGGTGGCGGTGCCTCTTGGCTGGGATGACGCAGCCGTTGCTGAAGGAGGGGGGGCTTCTGCGAGTTAAGCGCACGCCCCCCCCCCGAAGACCCAGGGGTCCCCGGATGAGATCTTTGACCGCCCTGTGGTGTGAGGGGCTGAAAGCAACCAGCGAAGCCACCTGGAAATGACTGGATAAGAAAATGGGCAGGTGCACACCACGGAATAATAGATCATTCCTGAGGCACCACCGTGGCGAGAAGCATCCTAAAAGCATCCTTGTCAGCACGGAGCATAACAACTGTCAACCCAAATGAGCTCTGGAGCTCGGTGTGGACCTTCGACCAGGACCCAAAGCCTGTTAGATATTCAGAATCTCAGACCCCACTCAAACTCACTGAATCAGAGCCTGCCTTTAAGCAAGACCCCCAGAGTGAAGTGACAACGTGAGGGCCCCGTGTCTGACCGGACGTCACCCCAGGACCAGAGTGCTCTGGTATCAGTGCAGGAGGAAACACCCGAGTGGGTTGGGGCTGGGAGGGTCCCTGAACCCCGAAAGGGACCTGTATTTGCTTCCAGATGCTTGGAAACTGGTTAACTATCCAGAATGCCAGTCCTCAGGCACCTCCTCAGGACCTGCTGGACAGATTCCAAGACGGCTGTTCTTGTCCCAGACTTTTGAGTCTGTTCCTGCCGGGTTTGCAGGACCAACGGTGATGAGAAAACAAGCAGCTATGCCCCCTGTGCCCGGACGTGTGTAGTCAGTGTGGTGGAGCAGGGAGTGGGGCCGAGAGATGGCTCTTTTTCTTTATGTTTCCTCGTCCTTCTCTTGCACTGCTGGGAGCGGACGCATTCCTAGTGTTGAGTAATTCCATGCATGATTTGCCCCTGTGTTTAGGACCTGGGCTCGGATCTAACAGCGCCCACAGGGCGCCTCCTCCTGTAGGGATGCCCTGTCTCTCCCTCCCTTGCCCCAAAGGCAATCCTTCCAATATGTCTAAAGAATATCCTTTCTGTGTGCATCTCAGTGTTCAGCGGGCATGTGTTTTTAGTCTACGCAAACTTTAAAACCATTTTGTTTAGACCCCAAAGCAAACCATGGTAGGTTTCCAAGCAGGGAATGGTATTAGGAGCATCTATTAATTTAGGAAGGGGTCATTTTATGATGCGTCAGCTTCCCAGCCTCTCCCTGTCCTGCTGTTTGTTGCTGTGCCCTTTCCCTGGGGGGGTGAAGTCCTGTCCCAGTTCTCGCCATCCTGCCCCCTCCCTTTCACTGCTTCCCAAGACCTCACCCCTACCCAGATCGGAGCCTCATCTGCTGCAGACCCATCCCAATTCCTGTAGATGGACTCCCTCTGAGAGCTCCAGAGCCTCATAGTCCTGCCCAGCCCCCTCTCCTGTAGCCCAGGGGATGTTTCTGAAATGCAAAATCAGTCACCCCTGGGCAGAAAAACCTTCAAAGGTTTCCTGCTGCTCTCAGAATCCAGTTTTGTGACTTACTCCCTAGGCTTTTCCCCAGGCCAGCCTCGGCTAGGGATCAAGGTCTCAGCTCCAAGCTCCCTTCTACCTCCTGACCTCAGCACAGCCCTCCAGACCAACTCCCCTGCAGTTGTCGACCCCTCCCTCACCCCAGCCTCAGGCCCCCGGCTGGGCACGCCACACACCCTTCCCTGCTCCTCCGTGGAGGCCTCTGCAGTCCCCAAGAAAATCTGCTTTGCTCTTCTACCGGAAGGAGGTATCACCCCCCTCAACTCCCCCCAGCCCCCTCCCCGGCTGGGAGAAGCAACCACCCCTGATTACCAAAGGTCTGCAGGGGTGTATGGGCTGTAGGGGTGTATGGGGGCAGAGGCCTGGGAAAGCACGCACTGTGAGGAGAGAAGCTTCCAGAACAAGCTTCCTAGGGCCGGGGCCCATCAGCAATGACGCCCATGGTGGGCTGGGGGTGGGGGGATTGTGTATCAAAGGAAGCCCAGCCTCCCCAGCTCCTCCTGTCCTCTGATCCCTCTGGTTACAGTGGCCTTCTCTCCACCTCATTCCCCACAAGCCTTCTGCCCCCACATGGCCAACACTTCTTGCCCCTCAGACTTAAGGCAAGGTCGGTTCCTGGGAAACCCCCGACCCCTCTCAACCAAGTCAAAGCTGGCCATTGCCACCAATCATGGTGTGTATGCTTACTGTGTGAGCCCTGGCTTTTGTTTTTGCCTGTATTTTATTTCTTTTTTTAATTTGTAATAATTTCTTTACCTTTCTTTATCGGTTTTGAGAGAGACAGAACGCAAGGTGAGGAGGGGCAGAGGGGCAGAGAGAGAGAGAAAGAGAGAGAGAGAGAATCCCAAGCAGGTTCCACACTATCCTTGCAGAGCCCGATGTGGGGCTCAAATTCACCAGCTGTGAGATCATGACCTGGGCCGAAATCAAGAGTTGGATGCATAACCGACTGAGCCACCCAGACGCCCCTGGTTTTGCTTTTCAGGAGAAAACTTCATTCAGGGTTTTCATTGTAAAACTATACGAGTCGTTATATATGAGATAAGACTCGGGAAGTCACTCCCGTCCCGCAGTGCCTGCCTCCAGAGGTGACCGCACTCAGCACTTGGATGTGTGTCCTTCCAGGCTTTTCTAAACAGCTTCCTCGGGATAGGACGTACAGACCACCGAGGTCTCCCTGTGCAGGTGAGTGCTGCAGCCGTCCGCGTGTTCGCACAGTTGTGCAAACGTCACAGGCCCAGTTTTCAATGGGGAGCTAGCTCGCCTCATCCTCCTGCGAGGAAGCCAGAGAATGGTCAAGGCCAAGCAGTGAGATCAGGGTTCTCGCCATGGAGAACAAGTGGCTTCCTCTCGAGCCATAGAGCACCACCCACGTAGCAAAGGCAGGGCCCACCCAGGAGGCAGCAGCCACCTGCCCTCACCAGGGAGAGGGAGCCTGGGCTGGTCTTACCTCCCAGAACCTGCTAGAGGTGTGGACAGCCTCTGCGGACCCCAGGCTGGGCCCTCTGGGAAAAGGCCTGCTGCCCTCACCGAGGCTGGCTGGCTTCTGAGAGCTGCAGAGACACAGGCAGGCAGAGTTTCTGCGGTCAGGAATGGAGGGAAGGACGGGCCTGTCGCTGGGATGCAGGGCCACACTAACCAAGGTCACCTCCAACTGGGTTCTGCTTCTTCCAGCCTGGTTCCTCCTCCGCCCCCCCTCCCATGGCCCCTGGGGCAGGGCTGGACTTCCTCTGGAGAAGTCAGCCCAGCAGCTGTTCCTGGATCCAGAAGGAGCTCGCACCTCCCCTGCCCACGCCATCCCCTCTGCTCTTCACCCCTACCCCAAGGTTAGCTCTCTTCACCTGGGATTCAGGCATCCCATCCGCCACCCCCTGCAGTGGCCTCCTCCCAAATCTCTCCTCCTCGAAGCCAAGTCCCCAGAAGCAGAGTCAAAGCTGGGCCTGATGCTGCCCCCTCCCCCCTCCCCAAGGGGTGGGGAGCCGGGACCTCCCCCCACCCAGGCTGGTTTGCAACCCACCCACTGGCTCTGTTCTCCCCCCCCCCCCCGTTGATCTCCCCGACAAACTTCCATCAAAAAGACACCTCCCACTGGATTTAAAATTGCCTTTTTCAGTTAACAATTTACCTTGAACACGGAAGCAGAACAGCTGGGCCAGAGGGAATAGACATCTTAAATTTGAGAGCAATTTCCAAATTGCACTCCCTAAAGGTTATACCCATTTAGTGCCCCCAACCAGGCCTATGAATGCGTTCTTCTCCATGGCTTCGGAACCCTACCCGTTCAACCCTTTCATCTGCCAATCAGACAGATGCAAAATAATATCACACTTTTTACCTTTTTTTTTAGTTTCTCCAATTACCCTTGAAGTTAACAGGATCCCCATATGTCTGCTGGCCTTTGATAGTCTTCCTGGGTGACTTGGCTGAACGTAATCTTCTTTTTTTTTTTCTCTTTTCTGTTTCTGGTTTTTGTTTTTTGTTTTTGTTTTTGTTTTGGGGGGCATAGAGATGTTTTTCCATCTGTTTGTCATCACATCAGTTTACCTTTAGCGGTTTCCGGTTTGAGTGACCTTGCCAGGAAAGCCTTCCCACCGTGCACAGGACTTTTCTTTTTCAGATCGTTTCTGGATGGGTTTGCAGAAAGCTTCACCCCCCTGAGGTCTGAACCTGCAGTGGGTTCATTCTTCATGGGCACTCAGATGTGAAAGGATACTTCTCTTTCTTGGCCCCTGTGCTGGCAGGTGTGAAAGGCCTGGGGGGGCTTGGCGTTTCAAGGTTTTCACAACCCAGAAGCATCCTTCCCAAGCTCATCCTTCAGGCTCTGGACCTTGTCCCTTCTCCTGCAGGGCCCCTCCCCTTCCAGAGCCACCCTTCCATGGTCAGGGCCTAGAACCTGTCTTAAACCCACCCGTCCTTCAAGTTCCACCCCTGCCTCCATTGCCTCCCTTCTCTGTCTCCCAGTTCAATTCCTCTGGTCCCCGTTCCAATACTCTTGCCCTCCAGGCAGGATCCTCGCACTTACTGGATGAGTCCCTGCTCTCCTCAAGCCACGCCCCAGTGGCTTGGTCTCACTGTGACCTCGTGGCCGCTGAGCTGGAAGCCCTGTGTACTCCCCTATCGCTTACTAGGAGAAGCTGCCCACCGACCCCCATCTGTGCCCATGCTGAGGTTAGCGGGAAAGCATCCCCCAAGCACCCCCTCCCTCTGCCCAGCCCCCAGCCCCCAGCCTCCCGCTTCTTCTGCCTTTGCCTCCCCTGTCCCCTCTAGAGTCTCCTGCTGGGGGGACCATCCCCAGGAGCAGACCTCTGGTATAGTATTCCCATCTTAAAAGCAACCCTTCTTAGATCCCAAATGCCGGCCCTCCGCTGTCCTGCCCCTTGCTCCCAACCCCTCCTGTCCCCCATCCTCTTATAGCCCCTCACTAAACTTCAGCCTTGGCTACATGGGAGCTGCTGAGGTCACTTGAGTGACTGCTGGGTGCTAACTAGCAGTCAAGCCTTTTCTCTGCCCTTTCTGGACCTGCCCACAATGTCAGGCAGGGTTGCCTGCCATTGGCCACTCATTCTCAGCCTTGCTGGGTCCTCCCCAACATCCTAGCATGGACTATTGGCGTGCCCCGGGAGCAGACTTCTCTCCTCCCATCCAAATTCACACCCCAGGGATCACACTCGTCCGTAGTTTAGTCGTCACCGTGCTGACATCTCCCTTTGCTGTCATCAGCTCAGGCCTCAACACAGGATGAGGGACACATCATGAGGGACACATGAGGGACACAGGTCCCCAACACAGGATGAATGACGTCAACTGTCCACTTGACATCTCAAACTGGGTGTCTAATGCGAACCCTGTGTCCGACCCGAACTCTTGACTCTCCCCTTCTCCAACCCTAAACCTGCTCCTGTCTCCAGAAATGACAACTGAGGGTGTCCCCGGTCCTCATGATGACCGCTATGGGGTCAGGGGCACACTTGGCTCCTGCTTTTTCCCCACCTCACCCCAGGTGAGTCAGTCCTATCAGTCCAGCAGCCTCCACCTCCTGACATCGTCCGGACAGGGTCAGCATGATCCCCTGGGAACGCCTCTCCCCATATACCCTTGCCTCATCTCCTCCCCCTTCCCCAACTCCCCTCTCCCACTCCTTCTGTCTCCTCTCCCCGTCCCTCACGCCCCTCCCCACTCTGCTCAGCCTCAGCTGAGGAGTGCATCCAGGCTCAAGGCCTTACTCTTCCCCTGTCTGGAGCACCTTCCCTCCGAACTCCAGCTCTTACAGACCTCTCTAAGCACAAGTGCGCCCCTCAATCCTCCCAAATGGCTCCGTGGCTCCTGCCCACCACATAGCTCCCGCCCTCACTCAGGAGCCCCTGCCACATTTGGCTTTTGTTTCAGCTCAGCGTCCATGTGAGTTTCTTGGGGGCCGAAGCTGTGTTTCTTCTGCCCACCGCTCCATTCTGAGTCCCTGGGACAGTGAGCTACACAAGCTGGGTGTGATTGATCAGCACGTCGTTTGTTAAGGGACGGATTGTGCCTCCCCCTGCGAGCCCTCCTGCGACGTGCAGACCTCCGGTGGCCCCACTGCGCTCAGCCAGCCCCACTTTGCAGCCCTGTCCCTTGACATCACTGCCTTTCCAGTCCCAGTGAGCTGCTTCCAGTGCCTGTACAGCATACTGCTTGCCTCAGGGACTTTGCACAGGAAGCTCTGGCTCCCTGGACCATTCCTCGCCCTCCCTCTGCCATCAAGACCTCATCTTAGATGCCACCTGCCACAGACAGGCTTCTCTGACCCCTCACATCCAGCCCCTTTGCTGTCTCTGAGAAGACATTTGATGCACGTTGGCCTGGTAAACCTTGGTTTCCTTACCTGTCTCTGGGCTCAGCAGCACCAACACACTTAGAGAAGGGAGACAACTTCCAGAAGCCAAGGCACTCCCAGAACGCTGACCTCCTCCTCTCTCTGCTGACTGCAGGGTCTGGTAGAAGGTTCTGGAACCTCTCTCAGAATGCCCAGGGATCTCCTGGCCCCCTGAGCACCCGCTCCCGAACACACTCTTGTCCTTCATCTTCTTACCTCCCAGTCCTCCATGGGAATCTCGGTGGGTGTGGTCTCTGGAGCGGGAATGCCATTTGGAGGTGGGCCACTGTGTGAAACCCTGTTTTAGCGTGCCACCAATCGGCTTGCAGAGCCAACCCTCCACATGGTTCCTGACTTCTGGGGAAGCCAGGCGCCATGAGGACACAGGCCTCTGGTTTCCTCCAGTCACCCAGCCCCCATCCTTGGGCTAATTTGGGGGGCTGCCCTGACCGGAGGCCCCAAATGGGGACCAGCCTCCAGGCTCCTTGCTCTTTGGGGCCAAACAAGGAATGCGTCTGCTTGTTTCCATGTGGAGCTTCCGCGTCCCGGTGCCTCCACCTGCTGGCACATCGTAGGCAACAATCTCAGCCACTGTCCCTGGATGGGCATCCAGCCTCCAACCAGTCCAACCAGTCCAACCAGTTCGGGCCCTGGGATTCCAAGGAGGCCAGCGTCTGGGTAATTTATCCTAGCATGGGACTTCTCTTTCCTTTGCCCACCTGGTTCCTGAGCCTGGTAATCTGACACCAGATGACTCCCTCCGGCCCAGAACTCTTACCTGTACCCCATCCACCAGACAACCCCAACACCTGCCCTCCCTGCAAGGCTTGCCGTCGCCTCTGTGTGGTTGGTGAAGCCCCCAGGTGTGCCCCTTCCATTATTCAAGGATGGGAGTTCTGGGGAAGAGCCAGGGACAGTCCCCCCAGAGCTCTGAAAGGGAAAAGCCCTGGGGCCACAAACTCCTGTGCTCCCTGCCCCTAGGAGGAGGGAAGAAGGACGAAAAATTTGCTTCGTTGCTTCCATGCCTTTGCACAATGCTTTTCCCACTACTTGGAATGCCTTTCCCGTCTCTGCCACATCTGGCCTATCTAGCCTTCTAGAACCCACTTAGGAACTTCCCCCAAGAAGCCTCCCTTCATCTCTCCTGGTCTGGCCGAGGGACCTCATGTCCACCTCTTCTTGGCCAAATGGAACCTCAATATTTTGTTCTGAATAATGGCACCCACCTCATGAGCCACCCCCAGGATTGAGTGAGAGAGACCCAAAAAAGAGAAAGTTTATAGTGTGCGTGAGCTGGTCTATTACCTTATACAAAAATGGCTTGATAGGTTTTCACCAAATCCAGAAGGCATAGTTAGGGTTGGCTGAGTGAAAATTAAGGCTACCAGGCTCATGCATGGCTCATTCAACTGGGGTTTGTTGGGGGCTGATCTCTGGAGCGCCGTCTCCCTGGGGAGGGGAGGGGAGGGAGAGGCCATGGTTGGCGCCTGGGGAGGGGGGAGGGTGCCCCCTTTCTCAGACTCAAGTCGACCTGATGCACCCGCACATCCCGTCCAACAGCTAGTCTCCTTGCGCCTCTTTGGAAAGCATATCTGCCGTTTCCAGCCAGGTAGCAGGAGCCGAAAGCAAACGAATGTCATGACAGATGGGGGTAGGGAGAAGAGGGGTGGTGGGAGGGTTTGGGGGAGAGTGCAGAGGGCCCTGTGGCCAGCCGGGCTTGGAGGAGGTGATGTTAAGCCTCATCGTCTTTTTCCTTGTTAGCCAACGTAGGATGTACCCTTCTCCACAGCGCAGGGATAAAATCATCATCATTTGTCAGCGATACCATGGCAGAACCAGCTAACTGTCCCCCCGGTATCCCTTGTCTCCTACTTTCATGGTCATCAAATCTGGCATTTTTAGCCCGGGCACGTGGCCACCTGGAGGAAAGAAAGACTACACTGTCCTCCCGCCTTGCAGCAGGCGTGGCTGTGTGGGTCTGGCCAGCAGCAGCTGCCAAGAATCTTCCTTATAGATATGCCCGTCTGCTTCCTCCTCTGCCCTCCTCGTCCTGCAGCCTGGAGCGCACTTCGTGGCTGGAGTTGCCCACTCGGACAGGACCTTGAGGGCCACGCCCCAGTGAGGGTGAAGGGCGAGCTGGAAGGGACGGGGTGAGGTGTGGAGAGCAGTGCCATATGCTAGCCCTGGTCCACTCCTTGAGGCTTTTATGTCAGGGGCTCTCATTCTGTGTCTGTCCAGCCCCTGCCTGATCTGATCCGGATACAATCAGGTGAAAAGCGACTCATAATTAATCGAGGGTCCTCGGGTAAGTCGCTGAGCACAACCGAAAACATCAAAGTCATCTTCCTATAGAAGTTAGATCTTCAGGGGCACGTGGGTGGCTCAGTCGGTTAAGCGTCTGACTTCGGCTCAGGTCATGATCTTGCAGTGTGTGGGTTCGAGCCCCGCATCAGGCTCTGTGCTGACAGCTCGGAGCCTGGAGCCAGCTTCTGATTCTGTGTCTCCCTCTCTCCCTCTCTCTCTCTCTGTCTCTCTGCCCCTCCACCATGCACGCTCTGCCTCTCTCTCAAAAATAAATAAATATTTCGAAAAAAAAAAAAAACGAAAAGGAAGTTAGATCTTCAGTTCAATGGCATCTTTGATGGTGACCACATTTACATTTTGCTGTAGAAAATACGACATAAGATTAGGACAGATCATCACAAGTGACACTAGTGGCCGTGGAACCACTTCTGGTTCTCGTGATGGGCTGAGAGCACGTTGCCCCTCTCTCTCCCACAGTAAGCCCACAAAGTGATTTAAAGCAGGTATGGATATGATCTAACAAACACACGTTCCAAAACAAGAATGCTGGGTGAGCCAGAAAACGTGCTGGTTCCTCGCAGGCAAGAGAAAACACTGGATCAGGCATAGGTAGGCAAGACCTAGAACTTTCCACAGTAAAGGCACTCTCACTCAGGGGAGCTGAGTCACGGAAGGTAACAACCGGTGAAACTAACGTGAAAACCTGCCCCGAAGAGCCCAACGTGACAGATCAATCAGAACAGGAATTATTTTATGATATTGGAAAATTAGCATCTTTACAGATGAAGAGGAAAAGCACTGTGAAAATAAGAATTAGCCATTACAAAAAAGAACAAATTAGGGATTCTGGAGGTGAAAATGATCATTGAATAGAGTGGGGGCCCGCCCGGGGACCACACAGCAGGGTAGAAGGCACCGGAGAGCAAATCCATCTACGGCAGGCGGCTGGACGCCAGGGTTTGGGCAACAGCTCCAGTGGCAGGTCCATCCATGACATCCACCTTCTGCCTTTGGTCTTGAGCTCTGGGTCAGCCAGGGGACTTGCTGGTGTGCAGCTGAGGCCAACTCCAGCAAAGTGAAGCAGAGAAGGAACATAGCGACGCTCCTGGAGTCCCCAGTAGTCAGGAAGCGGGCAGACCCCACTCTTCTTCTCTGTGAGATCCAGCCAGGTCCCCATCCCACCTCTCAAAGGAAGGTGGTTTCCCCCTAAACTAAACTCTCTTCTCTCTTTCTCTGTCTCTCTCTTAGGACGTGGGATGAATAAATCACTCCCTGCTGTCTTTACCTGCTACTGTTGACCTGTTCCCGGCAGTAGAAACACACCCAAGTCCCCTTCCTTGGAAAAACCATTCTGCCTCCACCCGCTTCTTAACTTCCAGGAATTTCTCTCTCCTCCCCACCGTTCATGAGCTTGAAAGCATCACCAGAGCCGGCGTGGAGAGTCCACCTGCCTGTTTCTCTAGAGGTGGCCTCCTTGGCTAGACTGGAGCCAAGGACTGAAGGGTGCCCTGAGCCCAGACTCACGTGCTTTGTCGCTCCTGCAGAGGCACACAGAGGGAAACAATGCCCCTTCCCAGGTATGCATGCACCTGCTCCTTTTATGGAATTCAATATTCCGTTGAATGCAAAAGAGGGAATGCTGGGGCAAAGACTTTGCAAGGTTTATTCTGATGAACTTGGCTTCCCAAGAGGCTGTGTCAGTTGATGTCCAATGAGTGTGTGTGTATACATATAGAGATATATACACCCGTTTTGGAACTTGACGCATCTAATCGGTACAAATGTTAGACCAACGCTCTTTCCATTTAAATGTTAAAATTATTAGTGAGGTGAAACATGTTGTCGTATGTATTCTGGTTATATTTTTTATGCGTTATTCAGTGCATATCCGTTAAGGATCTTGATATCTGTTCAGTGAATCGTTCCTTCTCTTATCATGCACTGACCCTTGTTAACCCTAATAAGGCTTTGTTAGCTTGGTCTATTTTGATTGATGTAAAAATAGTTATGCGCCGGCTCAGGTTCTAGGGGTGGAACTCAGACCTTGCAGTTCTTAAAGCTCCCAGCTGATTTCAGCGTGCAGCCAGGGAGCCTGTGACCCTCCCGCCCCACTCTAGCGGGGTGGCTAATGAAGCCACCTCTGTGTCCTGCCTACACTAACATGAGGTTGCTGGGTAGACCTCCCCATGCTTCCTGGTGCACATCGGGCTCTGCTGAGCCCCAGCCTTGTCTGAGTCTTTTGATGAATGCACATTAATCACTGGAAGGATCCTTCCCTGTTCACCCGCTGTCACCTTCTCCCCACATCACTCCCAGCCCCCGAACCACAGTATCCTTCCTTCTCCCTCCCCTTCTCTGTTACAAATTCTGTTTCCACACTAAGATGAACTTCCTCATGTTCATGCATGTAGCCCCCTCCTGTCTACACATCACTTCTCTCATCTTTGCTTTTCTACCCTTCCCATTGCGACCAGGACCTTCACATTATTGATAAGTGACAGTGTTCACCGGGCACGTGCTCCAGGCTGAGCATTTGTCAAACATCGCTCACTAGATTCTGACCCTCGGAAGTAAGTACAGTTCCTCTTTTATAGATAAGGAAATTGAGCAGCTCCCCGCCCCCCCCCCCCGCCGCCAAGGTAAGATGTTTAAGGCACACACACACACCCTTCCCACAGCCCACCACAGCTTGTAGAGGGAGTGTCACCTCTGAGTCAGGCTCTGGCCCCTCCAGATCCGATGTGGTCCCTCTATCTCATTCACTGTGGCATCTACTAAAGGGGGGACCCAGGCGAGGGACATAGGAAAGAACTTCAGTTGTGTGTGAATTAGTCTGCTCGGGCTGCCACAATAAGAAAGTAGAGATGGGGCGCCTGGGCAGTTCAATCCGTTGAGCGTCCAACTTCAGCTCAGGTCATGATCTCACGGTTCGTGGGTTTGAATCTCACGTCAGGCTCTGTGCTGACAGCTCGCAGCCCGGAGCCTGCTTCGGATTCTGTGTCTGCCTCTCTTTCTGCCCCTTC
This sequence comes from Prionailurus bengalensis, assembly GCF_016509475.1. Classification (NCBI taxonomy): domain Eukaryota; kingdom Metazoa; phylum Chordata; class Mammalia; order Carnivora; family Felidae; genus Prionailurus; species Prionailurus bengalensis. The sequence continues at coordinate 58,576,533 of NC_057348.1, read as the reverse complement.
CCCACTCATGCTCTCTCTCTTTCTCTCTCTCAAAAATAAAAATAAACATTAAAAAAAAAAAGATAGCAGAGACATTTATTCTCTTACAGGTCTGGAGGCTGGAAGTCCCAAAGCAAGATGCCAACAAGGTTGGGTTCTGGTGAGATCTCTCCCCCTGGGTTGAAGATGGCCGGGCACCTTCTTGCTATGCCCTCACATGACCTCTTCTTCGTGCTTAGGTCAGGAGGGAGCCGAGCTCTCTGGTGTCTCTTCTTAGGGACCTACCCGTATGTCCTCATTTAATGTAATTACCTCCTTAGACGCCCCATCTCCAAATATAGGGGGTTAGGGCTTCTGCATATGAATTGAGGGGACGGAGATATTCGGTTCCTGGCAATGTGTGTGCATGCCCACGTGGATTAGAACAGAAGGCCTATTTGGCATACCTGGCGGGTATACCTGCTCTCCCAGGTGCTGACAAAGTTCTGGGTCCTATGACAGGCGGTAAGTTCCAGGGCCTATGGCACTCGCCAAGCATAACGGGAGTGTTCAGGCAGTGATCTCAGTCCTGCCCGGCCCAACCAAACACCCATTTGGTCTTTGGGGCTTTGGCTGCCCACCTGTGCTAGGCTTCTGCCTAGGGGTGCCTGTCCAGCCCTCTGGGTCAGCGACAACCTGCTTCTGGCCATGACCCTGTCTCTCACCCCACCCAGGTGCAAAGCCCTGATCCTCTGAGGCCTAGTCAGGCCCCAGGAGACAATGCCTTTCCAGCCAAGGACGCCTGGCCCAGAGCCCTCTGCCCCATCTAGGGGGCGCCGGCCTGGCCCCGTTCCAACAGCCAGGCTCCCAGACACATCTCCGTACCACCAGATGGCTGTGTGTCTGCAGGGAGCTTTGCCTTTCTGAGCCCCAGTCTCTCCACCATGAAAATGGGGGGTGGCTGTGTCAGCCCCACAGAACCCTTCCCAGGGTTTCTCAGCTGGGGCCTGGGGAGTGCTCGGGGCTGAAGCTCTTCCCCTCATTATCCAGGCTGGCTCTGATCTGCCTTCCCTCTCCTCGGGGTGAAGGATCCCCAGGGGCCTGCGGGTTTCTGTTGCACAGAAGCAGCCCGGACCCGCCAAGGAAGCCTGGAACGGGGCTCTGCCAGGGGAAGCTACTGACCGTGGCCAGGCAATTATTTTCAATGAGTCCAACTCTCCCGCAGGCCGTGAGGCTTGGGGAAGGGTCCTGCAGCCACAGGAAAGGGGGCCCACCGGGGATTCCCGAGAATGGGCCACCACCCACCGGACTGCACCCACTCCTGGCTCTCCTGGCATTTCAAAAGAAAACTTTCTATGCCTGTTGGTAATCGTATCAATAATATCAATAATATCAACAGCCACGGGGTAACAAGGAACTAAAAACAGTATGAATATTATGACAACTAAGGCCAGCTCTGGGCAAGCTGCCATCTGAGCCCGGCAGCCGCTGAGCCCTGCCCCCAGATGCCACTTTCTATCGCCGTGAGGGTCACCATCACTCGTCGCAGAAGCTGCGATCCTCCTGCCAACTTCACCTGGTGTCTCCCCAAGGGCTTGAACCCTACAGGGATGAGACAAGGACGTGTGCACTGAGGGGCCCGGGAAGTGATCATGCCAGTGGGGAACCTGGCAGGGCTTGGATTAGAAGGTGTCACGGGCGAGCTTTAGAGAATAAAGACAATTTCCAAGCTGGGAGTCAGAGAAGCATCTCATGAGGGAGAACATAAGTGAAGGTGTAAGGCAGAGAAAGGGGGACAGCCTCCTTGGAGTTGAGCAGGGGTCTCGGAGCCTTGAAGAAGCTGCATTTGGAAGTACAGGAAGTACAGCCACATCCAGAGGGGTGCCTTGATGGTGCCTGCACAGAGTGAGCTGTCCCTGGAGATGTCATGATGGCTGCTGTGAGTGGGGGTTACAGGGGCCAAGAGGTGGGGAGGCAAGATGGGGCTGCCCTAGAAACGCCTTTTCTTTCTCTTTGCTGACAGCTTCTGCCTGGTCCAGCTCCAAATCCTCCTTGGGGCTTCCTGGCTGGCCCCACTGCAAGCCAGCTCCCCTTGCAGACTCACTCCTATGCCACTGGTCTCTCTTTCCCTTCCTCCTGCCCCTTCCAGGACCTTCCTTCACAGCTGGGGTCACTGGGGAGGCGGGGAGGGTGTGATGGGGGCAGGGAGAGGGTTTGGTGCCTTCCGGGAGTGGTTCAGCCTCTTGAGGGGAGCTGGCCACCCACTGCCTCCTGACCCAAGCCCCACACAGATCCTTGACCCAGACACATAGTGACTCCTGAACACAGACCCCTAACCCTAGTTACACCCTGATTTTGACACCAGTCATGCACTGGTCTTTGGCTGTCATGCTCCAACCCTTGACCCCAGCCACGTTTACCCCTTACTGGCCACACCAACCCTCGATGTTAGGCAGGCCCTGATGGCCAAGCCTGGCCCCAGACTAAACCACACCCTGCCTGATCTTGGTCTTGCTGACCCTGACTAGGCATGCTGCAGCCATCAAACCTCCTACCCAGAGACCTAAACCCGTGGGGAGCCCTGGTAGAGGAACAGTCAGCCGAGAGAGGAGGCTGAGGCCACACTTCCCTGTGCACCGGACTCTGGATGCAGGCGTCCAGGGACCCCTGCTCACCACCGAGTTGCTAGGTGACCTTGGGCAGACAGCGTTCCCACCTCTGAAGCTCGATTTACTCAAGTGCAAAAACCAGAGTGCCATGAATTCTAAAGACTCTTACAGGAAAACAAGTACTAAGGGAGCTTCCCAGTGCAGATCAATTGAGATAATGTGTTTAAAATGCTCAGCACAGTGCCAAGTACATCGTAAGCATTCAATAAATGCTAGTTATTAATGTTACTATTAATATTCCCCGCCTGCCCACTTCGCGGAGCTGGTAGAGGATCAGACGGGCGGCAGAGTGCAGGAAGGCACTGCCCGTGGGGCAGGAGGACATTTGCATGAGAAGAAGCAGGAGAGGTGGGTGGGGTGGGGAAGAGGTCATTTCCAAGCCTGGGAGTCCAGACTGTGCAGCAGGAAGGCAGGCGTGGGGCCCTGGGTAGGGAAGGGGAGCGTCCCCTTACCTCCAGAGCGCCAGGGTCAGGTCCCCTCAAAATGGAGGTGATGTAAACTGCTTCTCCAATGCTGGCTGCCATCAGCCATCACAGTGGCCCTCTATGCAATTAAGGACACCAGGAATTCCTGGATTCGGTAATGGGCTCACGTGTGCGTGGCTAGTCCAAGGCCAGGTTTATGTCTGCAGGACCTTGAATGACACTCATTCACTCCATCACAGTGTTGGCAATTAGGGAGGTAGGTGGGAAGGGAGAAGGGCAGCCCACGTGTTGGAAACAGGCCCCTGCTTCCTGGCAGCCTGGCCCTGAGTAAGGGGTCAGTGGGGAGCCATTAGCTGATTCCCAGTCCCTCTGTTGGCAGGGAGGCTGCTGCCCTTCCATATCTCTCCTTCCCCAAATTACTCCCTGCACCCCCCAGCCTCAGTCTGGGCATCTGAACAAAAGATAACCTCCCTCAGTGTTCTTAGGAGGACTGGAGGTAGACGATATTTATGGATAACAGGAAAGGTGCTAAGCCCTTCACACATGCTTTTCTTCTTCTTCTTCTTCTTCTTCTTCTTCATGCATCTTCTTGTTTCATTTGTGCCTTCTGTAGGTCTTTTCCAAAGGATGGTGGAGCTACCACTTGTGGTACGTAAGATGATATTACATAAGCACAAGTCAGGGGTTAAATAACCAAGCAGAACTGTAAGGTCTTAGAGAGTATGTCAGAACCAGGGTGCCCGAAGGAGGGGACAAAGTGGGAGGTGGGGACTGAAGATGCCAGTGGAGGTCAGCTTGTGCAGATTCCTTAACAGGCCCTTCAAGAAGGGCAATGGAAAACCATCGAAAACTTTTAAGAAGGGGAGCAATTTGATGTTCTGTATATTTATTTTATTTTATTTTTATTTTTATTTTTTAATGTTTATTTATTTTTTGAGAGAGAGAGACAGAGCATGAGCTGGGGAGGGAACAGAGGGGGTGGGGGAGTCACAGATTCTGAAGCAAGCTCCAGGCTCCGAGCTGTCAGCACAGAACCCGATGTGGGGCTCGAACTCATGAACCATGAGATCATGACCTGAGCTGAAGTCGGCTGCCTAACCGACTGAGCCACCCAGGCGCCCCTGATATTCTGTATATTTTAGAAAGCTCACTCACTTAAAAGCTGGAGAATATTGGAAGAGGGCACAGCCATAGGAAGGAACACAAGCTAGGGGACGGTAGCTGCAATTGGGAGGCAGGTGATAGTAACCTGAATTAGGGAGCATTTGGTGAATGAACAGTAGGAAAGGAGAGAGGTGGACAGATCTATTTTTGGAGATGGAATATACTGGGCATTGTTGACTGGAGAGGAGGAAGAGGGCAATTTTGTCAAGGTTCCTGGGTGGACAGGGGAGGCACGGATGGACACAGAGGATGCTGTATGCAAAGGAGCTATGTGGCAACAACAGTGTGTTCATCTTTGAAGGAGTTTCTGTGTGATGTTCCGGAGGGGATCTTGCACAGTCGGTTGAATAAATGGCTCTGGGTCAGGGGGAGGATTGGGACCATGGTAGCCTGAGGAATTGTCATTCCTACTGAAGTTATGCCCATGAATGAGATCACCCAGAGAGAATGGTGAAGAACATTCTATCTATGCATTCTCTTTAAAATCAGACAAAAGATAAGAATGCTCAAAGCCACCACTCGGATTCCATAATATTAAAGAACTTAGACTGTGAAATAAGACAAGAAAAAGTAATTGAAACATATGGATTGGAAAGGAAAAAAGAGAAATCAGTCTTTTAGGGGTGGGCAGATGATATGATTTTTTACTCAGAACATCAAAATGGTTCTAGAGAAACATTACTAGCAATAAGGGATTTTTTGCTGTGTACCTGAATGGACGATCCATATACAAGTTACCTATGCAAGTGTCAATTGTATTTTTATACATCATCCAGAAACTTTAAGATGCTGCTACCATTTGTGTAGCAACAAAACCTACAAACATAACTGGAAATAAATCTAACAAAAGGTGTAATGATCTGTAGGCAGAAATTTCTAAAATTTCCCTAAAGGATATGAAATAAGATCTGAATAAATGAAGAGATATCCTATATTTATGAATTGGAAGATTTAATATCGTGATGTAATCTCCCCCAACTTAGCTAATGATTTAATGCAACTCCAATCAAAACTGAATAGGATCCTTTGTGGAACCTGACAATTTGCTTCTAAAATTAAAATGGAAGAACAAAAGGCCAAGAAAATCCAAGACGGTTCTAAAGCAGGAAGGTAGGCTTGCTCTGTCAGATATCAAGATTTATTATAGAACTTTAGGAAGTGATACTATATGGTATTAGTGCAGGCTAAGTACACTGACCACGAGAACAAACAGAGTGTCCCCAAACAGATCCGTGCACATATGGAATTTCTACATGTGGCACAGGTCACATGGCAAACCAGTGGAGAAACGAGTGACTTTTCAATAAATGTACTTGGAATGACTGGTTATCCCTATGGAAAAAATTAAATTATACACTAAAATCCACTCCAGATGGATTAAAAGTGTGGGTCAAAGCAAATATCTATAGCAACAGTTTTAAAGTTTTAGAAGAAAATACAAGTGAGAATTTCTGATTCGAGGTAGGAAAGAATTTCTTAAAGTACAAAAAGTGCTCACAGAAAAGAAAGAGACTGCTATACTTGGATACACTGTGATTAAGAGCTTCTGTAAATCAGAAGACAATTCAAATCAATTAAAAATAAGTCAAAGTGTGAGTGAAATATATTTGTCAGTTACATTACTGACAAAGAGCTGGTATTAAGATGAAATAAAGAACACCTCAAATCAGTATGGGGAAAACAAAAGGAAGGAAAAAAACCCAATGGACAAGACATTTAAAAACAACAATAAAACAAAAAAAAACAAAACAAAAAACCAGTGACTACACAGACCAGAAAACACCTACAGGAGTTCCAAGTAACCCTAGTGATGTGGAAATGCAATCCAAACTATAAGATTGTTTTATTGACTAAAATTAACAAACCTGACGGTCCTGAATATTGGAACTAATATGTATTAACTTACATACGGCTGAAGGGAGTGGAGCTCAGGACAGTCACTTTGGCCTCATGCATGCCCTAGGAGCCAGCAATTCCACTCCTTGATGCATACCAAAGACAAAAACTTGCATACGTCTACCAGAAGATATGTACCGAACTGTGCATGGCAACGCTGATCATAATGGAAAAGAAAGTAGAAACAATTCAAAAGCCACCTGTAGGACAATGGAAAAAATAAACTGAGGTATGAATTCAGATATTGGATAGTATATCGCAATGAAAATCAATGCTCTATAGCTATGCCTGTAATTGAGCAGAGAAACCATGTGGGAAGTGGTCATAAATACCCCAACTGATGCCACATGGGTCAGAGATGACCCGTCCAGCACAGTCTTTCCTGAATTTCCTGACCTACAAAACTGTGAGTGAAATAAAATGGTGGTTTTAAGACACTAAGCTTCAGGGTACTTTGTTACATAGCACTAGATAACCAGAACTTTGCATTATCAAAAACCTCCATAATAAAAAACCTTTCCATAACCAGAAACCTCCACTTACTTTCTGTCTCCATACTTTCGTAGGCCATTCCTTCCAAAAGAGTGATTTGGTACCCTGACCCCCCACAAAATAAAGCCAGGGCATTTATGCCATAAACAACAAGCTTAAAGATTACATGCTGGACAAAAGGAAGCATTAAGAAGCATGTAGGTTTCTGGAAAAAATAGAACAGTCCTTTCCCATTTAAAAATAATAGTAGAAGATATTAGGTAGTATCTATTGGGTGTTCATCATCTTCTAGGTACAATTCCAAGCACCTAAAATTTATTAACTCATTTCATAGTCCCATGAGGCTGGTCCTTGTCTATGTCTATGTAATTGCGGGGAAAGCTGAGACCCAGAGAGGTTAAGGAACTTGCCTGTAGTTACACAGCTTGTAAGTGTTGGTGTCGGGATGGGAACCCAAGCAGTCGGTCTGGCCCTTGAGGCTGTGCCTTCAGCTTTTCTTCTGGACTGCTCATGCAGGCCCACGCATGAAACAGAAGGCGGGACAGAAAGGACGATGCTCAGGGTGCAAGGACTAAGAGGGAAGTGAAAGTAGAGTGGGGAGCATGTAGGCTCATACACCAGCAGTTCTGACTAGTTACGGACCCCACAGATTAGAGGCTGGAGTATTGCTGCACACACAAGGAAAAGAGGTGAAGCATTTGGTCCATAGAAGATGAAGAATTGAAACTGTGAAGGCTCCAAAAATCCAGGACTCATACAACCCCAGTGGAGGAAAAAATGAATAAATTTCATACTCATGTCCTAAAGAAGAAAGCCCGATTCTACTATGATTTTGTGAGACTTATAAACCTAAATGAGAAACCAAAGCCCTGGGATTTCCTTTCCTGAGGATTTGGAATCTGGTTTTTACCTCTGGCTCTTGATGTGGTGACCAGAAGCTGAGAAACCAACACAGAATCTGTTCCTAAACTGGGATCTCACCCCTACCCCCAATACCTGGCATAAACCAAAATAAAGCCACCAGCAAAGTTCACTTTAACAATCCAGGCACCATACAATTCCCACAGCAAATATAAACTTTGGGATTAGCTAAATATGTGCACTGAGGGGCATAGATGCCCAAAAAGAAATGATTCCATCACAAGTGAAATTACACCAGCAAAATAACACAAAAGGAAAAAGCCGGGAAGACTTGTTGTTTCTTGAAAATGTTAGTTAACTGAAAAAAAATCCAAAAATAGACAACAAGAATGTTCAAAAATAAAATAAGCCTTATAAAAATCAGAGCAAATAGCCCTTCTCACAGTGGATTTAGAAAAGAACAAAAATGGATTATTGGGAATCAATTAAATCGAAATTAAAGAGTGGACTGAGTAAGTAGATATAAGGAAATCAACCAGAAGACAATACAGAATATAGTGCAGTTACAAGACAAGTAGATGAGGTCTTATACAAGACAAGTAGGGTGATGTGACCCTACACACATACAAGGGGTTCTAGAAGGAGGAAAGAAAAAATGAAAGTGATAAGAGCTTGAAATTTTCCATTTTTTAATTAAATATATTCTCTTACAGAAGACTCTTAATAAGTGAAGAGGAAGATTTAAAAAAAATGTCTCTATAAAGGGGTACCTGACTGGCTCAGTTGGTTGAGTTTCCAACTGACTCAGGTCATGATCTCACAGCTTGTGAGTTCGAGCCCTGCATCAGGCTCTGTTCCCTGCTTCCAATTCTGTGTCTTCTCTCTCTCTGCCCATCCCCTGCTTGCACTCTGTCTCTTGTCTCTCTCTCTCTCTCAAAAATTAATAAGCATTAAAAAATATTTTTTGGGGGGGGGCACCTGGGTGGCACAGTCGGTTAAGCGTCCGACTTCAGCCAGGTCACGATCTCGCGGTCCATGAGTTCGAGCCCCGCGTCGGGCTCTGGGCTGATGGCTCAGAGCCTGGATCCTGTTTCCGATTCTGTGTCTCCCTCTCTCTCTGCCCCTCGCCCATTCATGCTCTGTCTCTCTCTGTCCCAAAAATAAATAAATGTTGAAAAAACAAATTTAAAAAAAAATATTTTTTTAAATGACTCTATATGGACATCTCTAACGGAAGCTTCAGAAACTAAAGTCTAAAAGGAAATTGTGAAGGAATCCAGAGAAGAACAAAAGTTTACCTCCAAAGAACAATGTTTGGACTACAGAAGTCTTCTGAACACCAAGTGTGGCCTAAAACAAAGAGAATCTCTTCCAAGCACTGAGAAAAAAAAAAATCAGTGTCAAACTAAAATTTTATACCTAGCCAAACTGTTATTCAAGAGTGAGTATGAAACACAAACATTTGAGACAGGCTAAGAGAACTTCTCTTTACTGAAAATCTTTAAGAGGGCACTTGAGGAAGAAGGAAACTGAACTCCAGGCAAAGGAGGAATGCATGAAAAGACAGATGGGCAAAATGTGGAAATATAGTGAAGTAAGTGTCGACAGTAAACAGTATTTGTGTTGATGATGATTATTTTGGTGATGGCACAGTGGGACTGAAGGTAGACAATAACACCAGGTCAAATGGAAGTGGTAGTGATAAGAGTGAACATATCTGAAGGTCTTTATAGGATTCAAGGGAAGGATAGAGATTGACTCAGTTTTGGTTTTGTTAACTTAAGTGGGTGTGTTGAAAACTTGAGTAACCATTAAAAGCATAGTATTTTACTGAACCATGTGAAATTGCTGATGTTTGACCCACCTCGGCCAACATGAAAGCAATTTCAAATGGTTCAACCTAATACACTGTGTAACTTCTAAACGAGAAAAAGATGGTGGGGGGAGGGGAGAAAACTATCCCCTCCTACAGGAGGCAGGAAAAGTAGTGGGGGGCAGAAGTAAGAGGAAGCCACATGTTAGAAAAGTGACCTGAAGGTAGGTATATGCACATGGATACTCATGTGTGTGTATGTATATCATTTCATAAATCTCACACACAAATTAATGCATCTCTGGGTGCATAAATATGTACGGGCTGTTGTATATGCATGTTCAGTTAATGAGCATCCCCAAGGTTTGTGGCTGGCCATATACATAGGCGTCGATTTAAAACACATCAGACCTCAGCTATAAAATAACGCATTTTTGTTTAGAATCACTAGCTTTATACTATTCTGCAGCATTTAGACATGGATATTCACCACTTTTAAGTAAATGCCCCAAGAGACGATGACAGAAATAAATTTAAGACTAAACCATCAAATTAAAAGATTCTCAGGTTAGATAAATTGGTTTTTTTTTTACCTGTTAATTATAAAAACCATATCCTCAATAAATTGACCCAAACTTTGGAAGTAAAAGGATGAAAAAAGAGATAAATTAAGCAGTTACTAATACATTTCAAATGTTGCTGTAGTTATATAAGAATGAGTCAAAATAGACTAAGCCAAAAGTATTAGTAAGGGTAAATGTAGCAAGCACATAATAATAAAAGGAAAAGTTCACCAGGAATTAGCCAGAAAGATATAAAAAATCTGAACTTGTATGCCTCACTATTTAGCTCCTAAATTGCTAAAAAGAAAAATTGACTAAAAGTATAAGGAAAAATGAACAAATCCCTAATCATAGTGGGAGAATATAGTATACACCTCTTGGTAAGTAACAGGTAAGAGAAATAAATTAAGAAATAAGTTAAGGACATAAAAAGCAAATAAAGCCTTGATACAATGGGAGCATCCGGGTGACTCAGTCAGTTGAGTGCCTGACTCTTGATTTGGGCTCAGGTCATGGTCTCAGGGTCGTGAGGCCAAGCCCCACCTCAAGTTCTTTGCTAAATGTGGAGCCTGCTTAAGGTTCTCTCTCCCTTTCCTCTGCTTGCACTCACACACACTCTCTCCTGCTCTCTCAAATTAAAAAAAAAAATAATAACCTTGACTTGATACAATGTATATACACATATAAAGTATGGCTTCATCTAATTAATAGCACCTTCTGAGGGAAGTAAAATTATTATGGCCATTTACAGATGGTGATATTTTGGGTAGGGAAGGAACAGGAACGGGAATAATCATTTGAAGAGATGCCCAATATCACTAGTCACCAGGGAAATGCAAAATAAATAGTCTGATACAATACCAAAAGACTGATAACTCAGAATGTTGTTGAAGGTCATGGGAAATGTGTCCCATGTTGCTGGTGGGGAAGCCAATGGGCACAGATATCTAGAAGGCTCATCTGGATGTACTTTAGAAAAGATGAAGGTTGGGGCATGTGAGTGGCTAGGTCAGTTGGGCATCCAACTCTTGATCTTGGCTCAGTCATGACCTCACAGTTTGTGAGATTGAGCCCCTCATCAGGCTCTGTGCTTGGGATTCTCTTTCTCTCCCTTTCTCTCTGCCCCTCCCCCTCTTGTGCGCACGCTCTCTCTCTCTCTCTCTCTCAATAAATAAGTAAAAAAACTTATTTTTTTTTTTTTAAAGCTGAAGATTCACTTCTATTGCTACCAAAAATTCCACTTTTTGGGTATCCATACTACAGAAATTCCCTTTCGAGTATGTCAAGATATGTGGGAGGATGTTTATTGCCCCACACTGTAATTTTTTTTTTAAAGGGAAAATGTTGTTTTTAGTATATAAGGCTCTGGATCCTTACACCTGTTTTAATTCATAACTGTAATTTCCAGTATGAATTACAGGTATCCCCTTGCTTTTGGAAAGTTGGTGTTAACACCACATTGCTTTTACAGAAGACCCACATTGGGACCTTTTTTCTCTAGCTGAAAGAAATCTGAAGAGGATTTATGCTTTTACAAAAAAAAAAAAAAGGTGCAAAGCGGGGCACCTGGGTGGCTCAGTCGGTTAAGTGTCCGACTTTGGCTCAGGTCACGATCTCATGGTTTGTGGGTTTGAGCCCCTCGTCGGGCTCTGTGCTGACAGCTTGGAGCCTGGAGCCGACTTCAGATTCTGTGTCTCCCTCTCTCTCTGCCCCTCCCTTGTTCATGCTCTCTCTCTTTCTTTCAAGAATAAACAAACTTTTTTTTTTTTTTAAGGTCAATGCAAAAATAGTGTTCAGAGTCTGTGGTTATAGAGGCAGCACACATCCTGGGCACCAAGCCCCTTCCCCAGGAACTACACTCAGCATATCAGCATCCAGCCTCTACAGCATTGAGCTGTGTCTCTGAGTATCCGTGCTTTGCCTAGATTTATTTTTTGCATCCATTAGCAAGATGTGTCCTAAGGTATCAGAAAAGCCTAAGAGAGGTTATTTTCAGGGTCTGGGAATACTCAAAAGCTTTTCCATATAAATGAACGGTAATTGCTTCTTCACTTTACCCATTTTGCTTCACACGAGTTTTCATGAGTACACTCCACTTTTGGATACTGGGGGAGACCTACCACATCGAGGACATAATGGTGAGGGAAAACTGAGTTAACCCACATCTCTCCACAGGTACATAATTGGAGACATGCATTTCTGGCCACCTCACGTATGGATAAAAAGACTCAACATTATAAAAGTGTGCTTTTCTGAAACTAGTTGTTCGGCAAGCCCACTTCTACTCAAAATACCAGCGGTGGTATTCGCTTGACAAAATGGTTTGGGGTGGGATACTTTTTAAAAAGTATTAACAGATGTTTACATTCCCTGCAATGTATTTTATTGTCATTGTCATCATTATTTGCCATCTCATATCTCCTCTCCCTTTCTTCCTAAAGACACACCCTGATATTATTTGGAATAACAATAAATGTTTCATTTCCCCTCCTCCTTGCAACCAGACGTGACCACGTAAGAAAGTTCAGGCTGATGACACGTAAGGCAAAGAGGTTGGGCTGGGCTCCCAGGAAGACTGATTTAAGGCGGTGGACTCAGGGGTTGCTTTTTGTTCCTTTCTCGTTTCCAATTCTTAAAACTAGGCCCTCCTGCCGCCATGTTGGATTGCGAGGTAATTATGTGCCCGGAAGCCACCCACTGCAATAGAAGAGATTTAGAACCCTGAAGCTGCCTATAAGAGCTGGATGGCATAGCTCCCAGCTTCTTCCATGTGAGAGATAAATAAACTTCTGTGTTTGTTTCAGCCCATGTTACGAGCCTCTAAATCTGATCCCAGTTCTTACCCTAGTTGTTCTCCCAACGTCCTGGAGCCCTTGATAGCTTGCCACACTCAGTCTATGGGTGGGGCAGGAGTGCTTCCTGATTCCAAGTACAAAACTAATGAGATGGCTCTCTGCTGCTTGCTGTGCAATTTTTGTTAACTTTCAAAATACATTCTTGAGATCTGTAGTTGAGAAAAATTTTGAGTCCTACAATACTAATTTTTGATGATCAAAGTCCAGAGCCCCAAAGCATTCTGGAGAGAAAGTTTTGCTACAAAGAGGCATCAAAGCATCTGGACCACTTTCCCCACCCTGCCAGGCAAGGTGAGATCCTGGGAGCTGGAGGGAGAAGGCAGAGTTGGGTGGGGTGGGGGGGGGGGCGTGGGAGGGTTACATTTGGGTGGGACTTGCTCATTCATGGTCAGCAGTGGATGGAGGCGGGAGGCAAAGGACCGATCAGAGAAAAACAGGAAGTGAATCATGAGCTAGCATTCCCGCCATCTTTAAGCAGAGAGTGGAGTGAAAACGGTCTCGGAGACATCTTGGCAAGGGGACTGAAGGTGAGTGTAAGTGGGATTCCCCATCTGCCTGAGGGCAGAGGGGCATCCTCTGTGCAGACTTTAACCATCTAAACCAGCATCAGGTAGCTCAGTGACATGAGTAAGCAGGAGAAAGGTTCCAGAGCAGGGGGTCCAGATGGCCAGGTCTCCCAGTGTCCCTTACTTACAGCATCGATACCAGCCTTTTGAAAAATGCACTTCCAGATCTTGAAAGATGTCCTTGTCAGATGACTTTCAGGTGCAAAACATGCTTTTTGATGCCTTGTTTAACACAAAAGTGCAGAGACGCATATCCCCTGGTGATAGGAGCAAGTAGATTTTAATACATTTATAACATATATTTATTTTATATTATATTATATATATTTATATTATATATTATATTAATATTATAAATATATTTAATATAGAGAGACCAGTGGTCTTCATGTTTCAGGATAAACATCCCATTAATAAAAGCATAGAGACTGGGGGTGGTCCTGAAATGACCAAGAAAACAATTTCTGTGTTGCTACAAGGGGGCCAGCTGCTATGGCCAATGTGACCCTGAGGGTGGCGTGGTGCAGACCCCACGGCAGGAACCAGAGGAACATCCCGGGGGCTGGGGCAAATACCTGCAGGACATATGAAAAATATCACTATTTCTAATATATAAGAGGTTCCTACGAAGGGATAAGAAAAAGATTTAAAACCTGCTAGAAAATTGTGCAAAGGCTATCTACTGGCTATTAACAGAGAAAGAAATAAAAACGGCCAATAGATGCAGAAAAGGTACTAAACCTTATTAGCAGTCAAGACAATTCAAATTAGAACAATAATGACATATTTTTATTCAAGAGATTGGCAAAAATTATAGAGTGCCGGCATTGATTTCTGGGAAGACTGTGGGGAAATTGATGCCCTCATATACTGCTGGTGGGAAGTGACATTGATACAACCTAATTTGAATGCAATTTCTTAATATCTATTAAAATAACATATGGCCATTTGACATAGGAATCTCACTTTGCAAATTTATTTTACGAAATGAGAAGAACAGATTCTTAAGACCCCGTGTGCAACACATTCAGCCAAGCATCTCGGTGGTAGAAACAGCCTGGAATGGGAGCCATCAGCAGAGAGTCCTTGTGTAACCTCAAGTGCATGCATTTTGTGGAGAGATACCCAGCTACTGGGGACATAGTGACACATGGGTTGACCAGAAGCTGTTCCAGGGTGAACGCTGGCATATAGGAGACGTCCCAATGGCAAGGCAAGTGATGGGTCCCACCATGGACGGGCTCGTGGTGGTCTGGACAGTGCTTCCATAGCAAGGCACCTCTGCCCGCTTCAGATGGAGAATGGGGTCCAGTGAGGTGCCAGCCCCAGCCTCCTCCCTCCCCCCCATCTGCCACACCCTGTTTGGACTCTTTAATCACTTCCGTGAGACCCCCGGAAGGATAGCACATCCCATTTCTGTAAAGTCAAACCACAACCAAGGCTTTTTTTTTTTTTTAATCTTTATTTATTTTTAAGAGACAGAGAGACAGAGTGTGAGCAGGGGAGAGGCAGATAAAGAGGGAGACACATAAAACGATTGTACTACAATAAAAGCCAAAGAGAAGGGTTTATTTAAGAGGATGGTTGAGTACACAAGAAAAAAAAATCGCTCATGGGAAAAATTCTCTTCGTTTTCCTTGGACATTTTCTCCTACAAATGAGTCTTAAAATCAACCTGTCAAAGCCTACTTCATAAAATGCAAAATCCAGTTCATAATAAACCTTTTATCAAACTCTGAGTGGATGGGAATGATCTCAACTTGATCAAGCATATCTATGAGAAACCTACAGGAAATGCCCTGCTTAATGGTAAAACATTTAAAATATTCCCACTGAAGCCAGCAACACACAGGAGGCTGCCATCAAGTTACTTATTTCTTATTTAGCGTTTGAGACGTGTCATGCTTTCTCCTTGTTTCTATTAACCCCCCTTTGCCTTTTGTTTGATTCGCCAAATTTTCTTTGACCCACTTCTTTTCCCTCAATCGGTTGGAAAGTTTGCACTGCGGTTCAGTTCATTTAGTGCTTACCCATGGGTACACAGACTTTAAAATGTTTCAAGTTCCATTGCTTCTTCATACTCAGCATCTGTAACATCTCCAAAAACCAGACAAGAATTATAGTACTTTTTAGCTCCTCCTGGACTCCCCCACCCCCCAAATTTCTGTGCCAATGTCATCTGGAATTTTAATGTCAGGTTATTCTTCTCTCTTCCAGAATCATACTTTTTACTAGAGGGGCACCTGGGTGGCTCAGTTGGTTGAGCGTCCGACTCCGGCTCAGGTCACGATCTCACAGTTCGTGAGTTTGAGACCCATGTCAGGCTCTGTGCTGAAGGCTCAGAGCCTGGAGCCTGCTTCGGATTCTGTGACTGCCTCTCTCTCTGCCCCTCCCCTGCTCACGCTCTGTCCCTGTCTCAAAAATAAATAAACATTAAAAAAAAAAAACTAAAAAAAAAAATGAATACAGTTTACTAGTTTCCCTGCTTACTGGTCCTTCTTGCACCCCACATCTTCCTCCTATTTTCTTCTTATTTGTTGTTGTTGTTGTTGTTTAGATTTTTGATTTTTTTTTTTTAATCCTGGCTGAAAACCATCTGTGCTTTCGCTGCAGGTAACTAAAAACTCAGCTGGAACTCGCTTTACGAGCTCGCAGACAATCAAGTTCAAAGAGTGCTCGTGCTTTGGGTCCAGTGTCCTTAGCGTTCAGGCTCATTATGTCATGTCCCCACCCCTCCTCCCATCGCCCCTCCCACCTTTCCTGAGGGGGTGAATTGGCCACAGGAATTCCAGAACCTCCTGTCCATGCACCTGAGCTCGAGCGCATCTCTGACTGGCTTTAGAACTCGAGACTCGGTTATTGCCTCTCCGCGCTTTGAGGACATCTCCCTGTTCGGAGTCCCTGGTGCTGCCAAAGGAAGTGTGACGTCAGACTCCCTCTGCCTTCCTTGGAGGTCTCCTCTCCCAGACGGTTTGGGGGACTCTGCCTCCGCCACACTTCGTCCAAGTGCATGTGATTGCCGCATCCTGCTCAGGATTCAAGTCTTTCTTCAGCGTGGGGAAGTTAGCCAGACGACACGTATATTGCTATCGTCCAGATGTTCTGTTCTCCTTGGTAGAACCCCGGTGTTGGACGCCCCTACTTCAGGAGCTACTGTCGGTGTGAGATAGCTTTCAAACCCTCCACCTTTCTCTGGCCACATCCTGGGGGCTCCCTCCGCCCGAACGCCAAACTTACTGATTTGTGCCTCAGTCCTGTCCCTTCCGCGATTCAAATCACATAATTCTGTATTCCAACAAAATTCGTCTCAAGCGTCTCTATCTAATTGGCTTTTTATGTGAAGTACATGTTATTGTGTCAGAGATATCCTATCACCCCATATCTCTCTGAGGATATTAATTATACTCTTTAAAATTCTTTTTCTGAATGTCCTATTGCTTATTTCTTTGGTGTAACTTCTCCTTTTTTTTTCTTTTGTTCCTTCACCGTGTCCACTTTTCTTTTTTTAATTTTTTTAAATGTTTTTTTAACGTTTATTTATTTTTGAGAAGTACAGAGAGATAGACCGTGAGTGGGGGAGAAGCAGGGAGAGGGGGAGACACAGAATCCGAAGCAGGCGCCAGGCTCCAAACTGTCAGCACAGAGCCCGACGCGGGGCTCGAACTCACGAACCGTGGTATCATGACCTGAGCCAGAGTCAGATGCCTAACTGAGCTACCCAGGCGCCCCCGTGTCCACTTTTCTAAAACGTTTAGCAGTTCTACATCTCAGGATTGAAAAAAAAAAAATGCTAGCTGTGAACGCATAGACTGAATGTGTCTTCCCCAAATCACGTTGAAATCCTAACCCCTCGGTGTGATGGTATTAAGAGGTTGAGCCCCTGTGAATGGGATTAGTGCCCTTATAAAAGGGATCCCAGAGAGTTCCCTCACTCTTCCAGCCATGTGAGGACACAAGACAGCTATCTATAAACTAGAAAGTGAGCTCTCACAAAGAATCTGCTGGCGATCCTGGACTTCCAGCCTCCAGAGCTGGGAGATATAAATGTCTGTTGTTTATAAACCACCCAGACTGTGCTATTTATTATAGCAGTCCGAACAGACTGAGACAGAAGAGGACAAGAGGAGATTGCGGATTTATTTCAGTAAGCACTGAGGGACTGAATTCATACACATCTTCGATAAAACAAAAGGAGGAGACAACAGGGGGGCAGGGGTGTGACCCTGCCGGGATCCTGGGAGGAAACTTACAGGTGCAGTCTGGACAACATAAGGCAGGGGGAGGGTTGAGTGGGGACACATGGGGACTTGACTTTGGCCTGGGAATAACACCCAGCTCAGACAGACTCTGGCGGCAAGTGATGGAGGTCACTGCGCAATGTGGGTAAAAAACTCTGGGACCCCGTACACAAAGGTACCAGAGGGGGTCTGCGTGAAGAACAAAGTTGAGCCCTCCAAGGGTCTGAACCCCAAGCAGGGATAGACGCCAGAAGTTGGGGCATCGGTGAGGACCCAATACCCAGACGCATCGGGCAGCGCCTGGACTCCCGCCCCAGGCTGTGCTGTAAGTCGCACCATCGCTCCCCCAGTAGAAGGGAGGGATGGGGTCTGCGTGGCTTCTGGTTCCACGTGGTGTCTGGGCTCATCGCGGCGGTCCGACTCCACACGCAGACCTGGTCTCAGCATGCGTCTTGGCCTCCCTTGGAGGCCAGGGTCTCGGTGAAGGTCTGTTCCCCTTCCTTCACGATGGCCTTGGTCTCTGTCTCCGAGGTCAGGTGTGAAAGCCGGGGTCACACATCTCATAGGTTTCACCACAGCAAAGGGTTTCGAGGGCTGGCCTGGTTTCACGGGGCCATCTGCTTTCACGATGCCTCCGGCTTCCATCCCAGAGCAGTCTGGCTCCTGAGAATGCACACCTGAAGCAAAGTAGAGAAGCAGAAAGTGGGAAGAAGAAATCAGAGCTTCTTGAGGAAGCTTTGGGGGCAGGAAAATGGGGGGGGAGGGTATGAGGTGGTCCAGGAGACCCCCAAGTGCCAAGGACTTGTTATGTGTGGCACTCTCACTGGTCATTTCTTTTTAGGAAAATTTTTAATTATTTTTTAAGTGTTTATTTATTTGAGAGAGAGAGAGTGCAAGTGGGGAAGGGGCAGAGAGAGAGGGAGACACAGAATCTGAAGCAGGGTCCAGGTTCTGAACTGTCAGCACAGAGCCCGACGCAGGGCTCGAACTCACAAACCTTGAGATCATGACCTGAGCTGAAGTTGGACACTCAACTGACTGAGCCACCCAGGTGCCCCCCGACTGGTCATTTCACTTGGCCTCCCCACCACTTATCCAGCTAAATAATCACCATCCCCATTTTCCTGATGGGTAAGCTTATTCTAGATTCACTTTGAATTCACTACATTCAATTTGAATCAGAGTGACAGTCCCTGCCCTCATCAGGCTTCAATTTCAATAGAAGAGACAGACACAACACAGCAACAAAAAAATATAATGTCACCAATGGGTGACAAGTTGGAAAGTAAAGGCGTTAGGGTATTACGAGGAAGGTGGTTTTGAATCCAAAGGGCCTGGAATTCTATCTTAACTGACCTGAGATGAGCTTCAGTTTTCTTTTTCATGAATTGATATGGTGATACACCGACTCCTGGGGTGTTACAAAGACTTGGTCTCTAAGAGCAAATGCTTAGATTAGTGTCATCCTAGCTTGTCCTTGGGGGCAGGAGGCCCAGAAAGTCTGGCTGGAGGAGTCAACATAAACCTGTAAGCCAGGACCTTCTCAGGAATGAGCGGGATTTAGCAAGGCAAGGGCTGAGTAGGAGGGAGGATTCCCAGGGGGATGGAGACTGGGAGCAGGCTTCTAGAATGGAAAGAAGACTGGACTAGCTGGAGGACAGCACGGCAGGAGGGAGAACTTCATAAAGACCCCTTGAAGCTAAGCCAAGTTTCAGTTGATCCTAAGATCAAAGGAGAACCATTGAAAGATTTTAAGGAAGGGAGCAAGTTACCATGTTTGGACTCCAGAAAGTGAAGTGTGGACAGAGAAAAGAAGGGGGAGTGCCTAGAGGCAGGAAGCCTGGGAAGAGGTAAGGAAAAGACAGCAGGACCACAGGGATCCCCTGAAGACAGGCTAGATGAAAGGGGGCATCTGGGGCCCCCACCAATGCTGTTTGTCTGCAGGGCACTCTCCTGACCATTTGTTAAACACACCCCCACCGCCATGTGCCTTCCCCCAACAGAGAGAGCCGGGAGGCTGTTTCCCCAACGTAGGGCTCAAGGGAGAAGGCGCAGGTTTGTGTCACCCGAGTGGCAATGTGAGAACACAGATGTGAGTCTGAGGCTCCACGCGGGGCTCAGCCGGAGCTGGAGCTGGATTTGAGTCATCTACGCAGAGTTGGTCATCACCGCCATGGGAGCTTATGGGATTGGTACGAGAGAATGAAGGAGCAGAGAGCGCCTCTGATAGAACCCTGAAGTCCACTGCTGACCTCTAAGGGAAGGGTAGAGACATAGCACCTTTCAGGGCCACTGGTGCAGAGGGAAACTGGGAGGGTTTACCCAGATCCCAGATGGAGGGAACAGATCAGGGAGGGATGAACTGCCCACAGTGTTGGCGACGTGGGACAGAGCAGGCCTGCGATGGGGCCACTTCTGTTGGCCCCCAGACTCAGTGAGAACAGCATGAGGACAGCGGCAGAGGCAGAGGCCATATTCCACAGCGGCATGGTAAGGAAGATGGCAGGTGAGTGATGACGGTAAGCAGGAGACAGCAAATGTGGGGCTTTTCCCAGGGGTCATTGAGTCGTGGTTGGGGGGCAGTCCTGGGACACAAGAACCCAACAATAGAGAGCACCAGGCATAAAGAACGGCTCCGAGAGACCCACTGCCATGGAACAAATTGAGAGCATTTCAACATAACGCCTTCTTTCTCTACAATCATCATCCAAAAATTAAAAAAAGCCAGGATCAGATCCTCTCATGGGTGAATTTTTTTCCAGTTCTCGGCTACAAAAGCTCAAACTCATAATAATACCTTAAATCAATCTCAGAATGGTCAGGGTCCCCGCAGCACGAGGTGGGGAGTTGCAGGCTCTGAGACACGACCATAGCCCTGTTGCTAGTTCCTTTGACCCCATCTTCTCTGCACTCAGGGGCTGGCATAAACAGAAAGAAAGGGACACTATAGGAGAGTTCTGGAACTAAGGACAGGTATAATAGTTAAAAACATTTGAATTTGGGGGTTTTGAGTTTCAGAAATCAGAGTCCTGGGAGATTCAGGCATATCAAGCTTTATTCAACACTTAAATGACTCATGTGGTCCTGCAGAGCCATTTACATCTGCTGTCCCAAACTCAGGCTCAGAGCTCAATGTGACTCCAGAAGCAACCAAGAATGTCCTGGATGAGCTGGCAGGGGGCTTTCTGATAGGAGCTAGAGGGCTCAGAGAGATCTGCATGGACTTAATGGCCAGACACCAGTAGGAACAGAAGCAAGGGGTAGCTTCCAGACCAGAAGCAAGGACCAGAGCATGCTTCCCTGTGTTGACCTAGATTTAACCCCAGTAGAAGTGGGGGCAGAGGGGAGGGAGGTGTGAGATCATTCATTGACCAAAGAAAGTCTGAATTGATAAAGCCCCCTAATTCAGGAACACTAAAAAATCAATAAGATAAACAACCAAACAGAGGAAAATAGCAGAAAGCAATCACAGGCCATCCATAAAAGGGAAAAAGCAAATGGTCCCTATACACATAGGATGCTAAACCTCACTTACAAGGAAGCCATCCAAATTAAAGGAAAAGTTGTACCATTGCTATGCATCTATCAGACTGGTAAAGATGACAAGATTTAGGACGCTCAGTGTATGGACAGAAATGTTATGGTGAACAATTTCACAATAGCTATAAAATTTTAATGCCCTCCAGAAAGAGAACATGATGGAGGTACTTGGTTTATCATAGATCATGAAGCAGCATCCAGCTATAGGAATGAAGACAGTGTGATGTTCAAAGAGAGATAAATGACTGAGCGATAGAATGGAACAGACAGCCCAGACTGGATCCACATCTATGGAGATTTAGCTGATGACAGAGCTGGCACTGAAAAGCATCTAAAGACTCTTCCCTGAGAAGCCTGTGAAGTCTAAGAGAAAAACAAACAAACAAAAAACAAAAACCAAGAAACCGGCACGTTGGGGTTCCCCAATCCGCAGGCCAGCCACATGAATTCTGCAGAACCCACAGTCAACAGACCCCATTCATTGGCTCAGAGCGACCATTCAGCTTCTCAGCATCCCTTTTTCAATATGCGCAGCCAACAAGGGGACATCAAACATCAGAAGAAAGACTAACGTGAGACAGGAAACTGATAATCAAACAGAAAGAAAGCAACTTGCAGGAAGTAGCTTATGCCATGGGTGAAAGTTTCAAAAAAAACATATCATTAATATCTTTCGAGAGAGAAGAGAAGAAATGATGCCCATGGATCAATTACAAGATGCTTTTATTTTTTAATGTTTATTTATTTATTTATTTAGAGAGAGAGAGAGAGAGAGAGGAAGACAGAGAGAGAGAGAGCATGAGCAAGGGAGGAGAAGAGGAAGAGAGAACCCCAAGCTGGCTCAATGACGTCAGCACAGAGCCCAACATGGGGCTCCATCCCATGGGCTGTGAGATCACAACCTGAGCTGAAATCAAGAGTCAGATGCTCAACCAACTGAGCCACCCAGGTGCCCCAATTACAAGACACTTTTAAAAGGAACATTCAGAAAAGCAAACAAACAAACAGACCCATTCGAAATTAAAATTATGAGAGCAGAAATTACAATCTCCATGGAGGGGATCTCACAACTGTGAGATTGGGCTCCTCACTGGGCTTGGAGGCTGCTTAAGATTATCTCTGTCCCTCTGCCCCTCCCCCACTCACACGTGTGTGTGTGTGTGTGTGTGTGTGTGTGTGTGCTCACTCTCTCAAAAATAAATAAAAATAAAATAAAATAAAATAAAATAAAATAAAATAAAATCTCTGTGGATATTTTGAAAGACAAAGTTGAGGAAATGTCCCAGAAAAAAATCACAAAAATAAAAAATAAGGGGGATAAAATATAAGAAAATTAGAAGCATAGTATTACCAAAGCTAATTATCAAAAAAAAATTTTGAGTTATGAAGACAAAGAGAAGATTCTAAAAACTTCCAGAGAGAGAAGCAGAGAGAAAGAGAGAAGGAAGAACTGTCTTCAAAATTCTGAGGGAAAAGGATTTCCCACTTAAAATTCAATACCCAACCAAACTATCATGAATCAAGAAGGATAGAAAAAAGACTTTCAAATATGCAAGGTCTCAAATAATTTTTTTGGATGCATGTTTCCCCAGGAATGCTACTAGAAGGTTTGCTCCACCAAACAAACAAACAAACAAAAAAACAAAACAGACTAAGAGGGTATAAAATTCCAAAGTGGGGAAGAATTCCCCAGATGATGGTCAAGGGAGATCCTAGGATGGCAGCCTGAAGTTGGCTGAGAGCAGCCAGTCTAGACTGGAGCAGGTTAAAAGGGTGTGGCAGTAATGCCACCGGAAGGTGAAATTGATAAGACACTTGATTGAGTTTGTATTTAAACAACTGAGGGGGGCCCCCGGGTGGCTCAGTCGGTTGAGCCTCCGACTTCGGCTCAGGTCATGATCTCGCGGTCCGTGGGTTCAAGCCCCGCGTCAGGCTCTGTGCTGACAGCTCAGAGCCTGGAGCCTGTTTCAGATTCTGTGTCTCCCTCTCTCTCTGACCCTCCCCCGTTCATGCTCTCTCTCTCTCGGTCTCAAAAATAAATAAACGTTAAAAAAAAATTAAAAACAACTGAGGGAGAGTGAGAATGGATTAGTGGTCAATTGGCAGATAAAAGCCCAAGTATTAGGTTTTGGAAAATTCAAGTTGCACCAAAGGAGAAAGGGATCCTGGTCGACTAGATGGTCCCATTTTGAATAGTGACATTCTGCGGGGAGGTGGGGGCCTGAAGGTGTTGGGGGGGGGGGGGGCGGGGCGAGTGCGGCTAGCGGTGAGGATGGTGGGAATGCAAGAACTACAGCTAATTACTTCTCTCCCACAGAGGGAAGACCATAAATAAAGTCTAAAATGGAAAACCGAGTTAGTAATAGTGTAAACATGGTATTTAGAGAACAGAAAGTGATGTTGAAAGAAGCCAAACAGATGAAAACGGTTGTCTCTAAAGTGTGAGAAGTTGAGAAGTTAGCAGGGGCTGCTGTTTTTCATAATGTGCCTTATTGGGATCTCTGAGTTACATAAGTAAATACCAAAAGTAAAATAAAAACCAGGAAAAGGTTAGAAAGCAAGTAACTGAGGGCGCCTGGGGGGCACGGTGGGTTAAGCCGCTGACTCGATTTTGGCTTGGGTCATGATCTCACCATTGGTAGGATCGAGCCCCGCATTGAGGTCTTTGCTGGAGCCTATTTGGGATTCTCTCTCTGTCTTTCTGTCCCTCCTCTCTTCCCCCACCCCCCTACTCTCTGAAAATAAATAAATAAACTTTAAAAAGAAAAAGGGGGCACCTGACACATACCTGGCCTCCTGCTGTTGAACTCTTCAAAGCTGGCTCTGGAAACCTGGAGAGCAGGACACCCTTTCAGGAAGAGAGGTCCAAGGGGTTGAGGGTCCAGAAGTGTCCGCAGATCAGGACTGTAGCTCAGACCTTAGCCGTCGGACGACCTTCTCACAAGCCTCCAAGAGGTCTACTGAGCCTTGGGCTGCCCAGTCCCCTTATATAGGACGGTGGGTGTTACCCTGGCACATGATTGGATAGAAGTGGGTGGTAGGTGGAGCCAAGGTGGGCGGGGCTTGCTTGACTTGGGAGGAGTTTACTGGACTAGAGTTTTCCATTGGCCAAATGGGCCCGCCATGACTCAATCATTCATAGATGGGCACGCCCCATTGACTGAGCTAAACGTTACAGGAAAAAAAATGCGTAATGTTGTGTTAAGTGCCAGTGAAAGGGAGAGGTCATGAGAGCGATTAATAAAATCGGATTAGGTCTGGGGCCGGGCGTCAAAGAGAAGGATATCTGGGCTGAAATTGGAAGGGTTGGTAGGTAGGCACCAACCCGGTTGGGTAGAGCAGGGCGCAGAGGACAGGTGAGGAAGAGCCCCTCAGAGGTAGAAGGGAGCCCAGTTCTTTCCAGGAATGGAGAGGAGGCTGGCTCAGACTGAGGGGGCGGTGGGAGATGAAGTGGGCAGACCACCCCGGTACTGCTCTTGTTCTAAGGGCAACAGAAAACCACAGGGGGGTTTTTGGCAGAGGGAGATGCTGGTGATGAGATTAACATTTCATAAGAGATCACCCTGGCCGTGAAATGGAGAGCGATTTGAAAGTGCCGAGATTAAAACGTGAGGGCCAAGGAGGCCACTGCAGCCCTCTGTGTTGAGATAGTGTCTTATTAGACTCGGGCGGTGGGCAGTGGAGAAGGGAAACGGTTAGAGAGAAATTTACAGGCAAGAACCAAAGCCGTGCTGGTCTGGACACACCCTGGAGGGGGAGGGGACCGCCAAGTTTGTAGGGCCGCTTATTAAAACAGGATGTGCCAGGAAACTTGCCTAGTGGGAGGATTATAAACTTGGTTTACACACGCTGGGTCAAAGGGGCTTTTCTTTTTAAGTTTTTATTTTGAGAGAGAGCGAGTGGGGAAGGGGCAGAGAAAGACAGAGGGAGAGAGAGAGAGACAGAGAGAGAGAATCTCAAGTCGTCCCCACACTCAGCGTGGAGCCCAACTTGGGGCTCGATCCCACGAGCCTGGGATCATGACCTGAGCCAAAATCCAGAGTCAGCCTTTCAACCAACTGAGCCACCCAGGTGCCCCTACCAGTTTTATTTTTGAGTTGACTTTCTATCATTGAGTTGTAATAATTCTCTGTGACTTACGGATACAAGTCCTTGGTGGATACATGTGTTGTGAATGTATTTTCCCAGTCTGTGGCCTGCCTTTTCATTGTCTTAATGGGTGTCTATCAACGAACAGAAAATTTTAATTTTAATGAGGCCCAATGTCTCAGGTGGAGATTTCCAGGGAACCAAATCTGAAAGGGAAATCAGAGCTAAGGACATTGATGAGGGGTGCGTTTTAGGGGCAGGGGGGCAGGAAGCAGGACAGGGCCGTCTCAATGTTATGCTTCCACTGACCCGTAGGAGCCCACAGCCATCTGTGGGGCTGAGAGCCGGCTGCTGGGAGCCATCTAGCCGTTGGGCTCCTAAATCCTCTATTTCTGAGCAAGTGTCTGGGTGGTAAATCAGTGTCCACTGCATAAAATGTATCAATATTTTCTTGTGTAATTCATGTTTGTTTGTTTTTTATTTTTGGTGTCCCATCTAGATCTAGGGTCATGATCCAAGGTCATGATGAGTTTTTCCTGTATTTTCTTCTAGAAGGTTTTATAGTTTTAGCTTTTGCCTGTAGGTCAATGACCCACTTGTGGTCATTTCTGTGCAGGGCGTGAGGTAAAGGTTAAATTTTGCACTTTTGCATACGAATATCTAGTGTGTTCCAACACCATTGCTGAAATTGGTGGTGTCAGGGCACCTGAATGGCTCAGTCGGTTAAGCATCTGATTTCAACTGAGGTCATAACCTCATTGTTCCTGAGTTCGAGCCCAGTGTCAGGCTGTGCCCCTCCCCCACTCACGCTCTGTCTTTCTCTGTCTCTCAAAAATAAATAAACATTAAAAATTCTTTTTAAAGAAATCAATGCTTTTGTTTTTCTTTCATGAAACTGGATGAGAGTTTTAAATTTCATGTGGCGAATTAAGTTAAGGGAAAAAAAAAAAAAAAAAAAACAAGAACCTTTCCCAACTATCAAAATAATGGGGTATGCTCAGGCAAATGAGTGGATGGAATAAATCAGAAACACGTAACAGCTAACAACGATAATTAACATTTATTGCATGCTGCTTGCTATGTGCCAGGCATTGTTACCTACACTTCTCATATATTCATGCATTCAACCCTCTCAGAAACGTTACAATGTAGGTGCTACTGTTATTCTTATCTTACCAATGAAGGAACTGAGGCACAGGACAATTAAGTAGCTTGTCTAGTGTGCATAGGTCAGGATTTGAACCTGACTTTCTTGTGTAAGAGCCCAACATCTTAACCTCTTTCTTCTAGTGCTGACATCTGTACGAGAAATTAATACCAAACCAAGATCATATTGTGATTTGATTAGAAAATGTGTGTATTAGTTTCCAATCGCTGCCGTAACCAATTACTGTAAACATAGTCACTTAAAAATAACACAAATATATTGTCTTTGTGCTGTTGTGACATTTTATTTTATATGCTCACTGGCTCTCTATCAATCTGACCACTTTGGGTTTTGGTGCTTGGGTATCTTTGCCTGTCTGGTCTCCAGTTGGGGGAATGACCTTTTTTTCTATTGCTAATTCTGAGCATCTTTGAAATTTGCATAATGTGGCTTCACTCCAGCTTTTTGTTGTTGTTGTTTTTTTTAGGTCTGTAATTTGTTGGTTGTATTTAACTATAGAGTTCTGTTGTGATGTTTACTGTATTATAAAGCTCATGGTTTATAAATCAATAAATGATGACTTGGAGGTTGGGAAAAAAACTCTGGGGGCCAAAAGTCCAAAATAGGTCTCATTGAGCTAAAATCAAGGTGTCGATAGGGCTTCGTTCCTTCTGGAGCCTCTAGGGGACAATCTGTTTCCTTGCCTTTTCCAGCTTCTAGAAGCTGTCTGCCTTCCTTAGCTCATGGCCATACTCTCCATCTTCAAAGCCCGCAGTGTAACAAAAATACTTTAGGGGTCCCCCATGATGATTAACTGGGGAGCAAGTGAAATGAAGAGGAATTAGGGGATATGTGTCTTTTACCAGTTGCAAAAGTATATATTTTCTTTTCCCATTTTTGAAAAATAATCTCATAGAAGGCTTTTTCTTTTCTTTTCTTTCTTTTAAATGTTTATTTACTTTTGAGAGAGACAGAGACAGAATGCAAGTGGGTTAGGGGCAGAGAGAGAGGGAGACACAGAAGCAGAAGCAGGCTCCAAGCTCCGAGCAATCAGCACAGAGCCCGACGCGGGGCTTGAACTCAAGAATCGTGAGATCATGACCTGAGCCGAAGTCGGATGCTCGACCGACTGAACCATCCAGGCGCCCCAAAGGCTTTTTCTTCTTTTATGACTTTTTTTGTGTACCGTTTTAAGAAAACTGTGTGTAGGGAAAGAGTAGACAGGACAGAAAAGTAGATAGGAGACTGTGATGATTCCCCTACGTGCCCATCACCCAGCACTTATAGTTGCCAACACATGGCCAATCCAACTTCATCTCTACCCTGCTACTCCTCCAGTGCTTGGTGACTTCAACGCCTGGGATTTTTGAAGCAAATCCCAGGCATGATGCCATTTAAACCGTAAATATTTCATTATGTGTCTCTAAATGGTAAGAGCTCTTTTCATAAAACATAGCCATGATAAGGATGTTTCAATAAAATAAAAGAAATGAAGAGGGTCCAGTTAAGAGGAGGGGGGGTGAAGATACAAGAGCAGAGGCAATCATCAGAATCTGAGATTGAGGTGAGTGTGTGCATTTGTCACTGAAGCTGTCACCCAGTGGTTTCTATTTTCTCTATTTTCTCAGTGCAGGTAGAACATTCCCGAACCTGAGGGAAATGCTGGCAAAGAAATATATGAGGGTAATTAACATGGGCTGTCACAGTCGAAATCCCCCTTTTGAATCCCAGTGGTTTTATTCAGTCAAGGCCTATTTCTCATGTGAAGGTCAATGTGAATTGGGTAGACTTCCCACCTGAAGCACGTGGTCTCCGTTTAACCTCCATTCCCATTTTATTGGCCACTTCCAGTAACGTGGCTCAACCTAAGTGCCTGGGGTGGGGAGGAGGACCTGGAGATTGGGTGTGGACCAACTTGTTATCCCACAGGAGGTTTGTACCGAAAGATCATTCTGGAAGCTTTGACCACTTCAATAACTGTGTTATTGCATGCACACACGCACACACAATTTTTTTTAAACATTTAGGGATGTGCTATTGGGTAGAGGTCAACTGTGCAGACCCTGTAGGGGCTGTGTCCGGGTTGTAATTCCAGCTCTACTACTCCGTACATATGACCTTGCCTGAACCATCTAACTCCTCTAAGCCTTACTTAATCCATTTGCACAACAGAGATTAGTAACGGTATCTAGGTTACCGAGATTTTTCTGAGGATAAATTGAAATAATGGATGGAATAATGAAACGATAATGGGTGATATTATTTGTAGGCAAACAAATATTAATTATTATTCTTAATAGCATGTTCAAGTGATGTTGTTTATCGACGAAACCCAAGAATAAGAAAATTAAGAAAAGTCCTTAGTTATATGCCATTAATAACCAACAACATGGCAGGATGAGCCAATGTGGACCCTGCCCTCCATACACATACACCCAGCATAGAAATGTTTGAAAACGTATAAATATAGAGCTGGCATTGAAAGACAAAACAGGGGATGCTTGTGTGTCATTAATAAAATAATTGATGTCATGGCAGCCCTCATGAATATTGGTTCAGAAATAATTCCTGGAGGACAGAGATAGAGGGTTTTTTTTAACGTTTATTTATTTATTTTGAGAGAGCAAGGGAGCTTGAGCACATGAGTGGGGGTGGGGCAGAGAGAGAGACAGAGAGAGAGAGAGAGAGAGAGAGAGAGAGAATCCCAAGTAGGCTCTGTGCTGCCAGCACAGGGCTCAAATTCATGAACTGTGCAGTCACGACCTGAGCCAAAACCAAGAGCTGGATGCTTAACCAACCGAGCCATCTGGGTGCCCTGAAGTAGACAGCTTTAACGTTGCCTCTAGAATGGAGACTTGCCCTTGCACCCCCCACGTTTTAGAGCCAGAGGAGAGACTTCAGTTGAGACCCGGGATCCTGGAAACATGCCCTTCAGTGATAAGGAAACTAAAGTAAATCTTCCCAGCAGACCAGAGAAGCAACAAAGAAGCTTAGGTCTGCTTAGGCTTCAGACAAATTCTAGGGTCCTAATCATGGTGTGAGGTCTCAACTTATACTCAATACATGTTACAGAAATCCCAAAGACAAGAAATCAATTAAAAAAAAAACATATCCAGTGTTCACGAAATCCATTAAGCTAACTAGCTGAGGAAAACAAACATTTGCCTTAGAGTAATAATTCCACACACAGAACATGAGAATTCCCCAAAGAAAAACATAATAATTCTTGGTCAAGATGAGCTCATAAATGAAAACTACAAATCTCAAGGCCAATCTTATTTCTTTATCTGTGCTCACCTCCTCAACACTCAATTCCCATGAAGCAAACCCTAGGCATGATACCATTTCAATCATAAATATTATATATATATGAGATATATATATGTTATATATATATATGATAAGGACTCTACCCCAAATATAATGAAACGAGTCTCTGAGTGGGAGACTCAGCTGAAAAAAAAAAAATAGGGAAGATTAGCCTACTAAAAAATGGACATAGAAAATTGTCAGAAGTATAAACTCACGCGCTTTAAATGATTAATGAGAGGGGCGCCTGGGTGGCGCAGTCGGTTAAGCGTCCGACTTCAGCCAGGTCACGATCTTGCAGTCCGTGGGTTCGAGCCCCATGTCGGGCTCTGGGCTGATGGCTCGGAGCCTGGAGCCTGTTTCCGGTTCTGTGTCTCCCTCTCTCTCTGCCCCTCCCCCGTTCATGCTCTGTCTCTCTCTGTCCCAAAAATAAATAAACGTTGAAAAAAAAATTTTAAATAAATAAATAAATAAAAATGATTAATGAGATAAAATAAGGAATAGAACACTGAAACAGGGAAATATGAAACAAAGACAGGTACATTTAAAAATGAAGCAAATGCAACTTCTAGAAATAAGTATAGTCCTTGAAATTTAAAATTAAGTGAATACGACATAGTTTAAAGGTGCAGAATTCAAGCACACTCCAGATGGAGAGGCAGACAGGTGGGAAATATGAAAAGAGCTTAAGAGACGTGAAGGAGGAATGGAAGGCATCCAACATACACCTGAGAGGAGGCAGAGAAGGCAACAGTCAAAGAGAACATAGCTGAAGATTCTCTGGAACAGGGTAAGACTGGAATGCTCAGAAGGAAGAATCAGAAATTGCAAGCAGGGTTAAAAAAAAAAAAAAGAAAGAAAAAGAAATTTACACCCAAACATTACTTGTGCAAAAGTGCCAAAAACAAAAGGCAAAGAGAAAAAGCATGAAAGTAACCAGACCAATAAAAAGGAAACATATTATCTAAAAACAACTAATCAACTGACAAAGACTTCTTATTGGCAGCAGAGGAGAAAAGACCCAAATGTAATAATACCTTCAGAGCGCTGAGACAAGATAACTGTCAAGTCAGACTCCCCTCCCCAGCCAAACCATCCGCTGAAAAGCTAAAATAAAGAATTTTAAAGAGAAAATATGCAGAAAATTTATAGCTACATCCAGACTCTTGCTAAAAGAAGTTCTAAGGGATGCTGTCATAAAAAAAAAAAAAAAGACAATTCCAAAGGAAGGCATGAGACTCAAGGAGCAATGATGAATAAGTAATTGATAAATATATGAAAAAACCCACATAAGGCTTCAGTACAAAAAATAAATTATGATATTGGAGAGGGGCACTTATCAGAATTAAATTCAAAAGCACGATGATGTGGTGGGTTGTGACGGTAGACAGAGTTAAAGCCCTGGAAGTCTGGGGTTTTTTCATTTTGCTGCACATTCAAATCGCTCGAGAAGTATTTTAAACCGCCGGTGCCCAGGCTGCGTTCCATGCCGACTAGAAAACTTCTGGGAGTGGAAGCCAGGACGCAGAATCTTCTATAATCTCCCAGGTGACACAATGCACAACTTGCCTGAGTTGGTACTTCTGGTCAACCTCGGCTGTCAGGGAAAATCACCAGAAGAGTCATGTGGGTTTTTATTATTATTATTATTATTATTATTATTTTAATGTTTATTTATTTTTGAAAGAGAGGCGGGAGGAAGGACAGAGAGAAGGAGACACAGAATCCGAAGCAGGCTCCAGGCTCTGAGCTGCTCTGAGGAGCCCCGACGTGGGGCTTGGACCCACAAACCATAAGATCAGGACCTGAGCCGAAGTCAGATGCTTAACCGACTGAGCCACCCAGGCGCCCCACTTGAAGAGTTTTTAAAACCACTCATGCCTGGGTCCCACCCCCAAAGATCCGGATGGAGCGTGGCCGTGGGAAGACACAAGCTTCCCTTCCTCGTGGATGGGTTGGGTTGTTTCTCCCCCCCTCCCCACCCCCACTAAAATAATGAGCCATGGGATACCCAAGACACGGGAAAGAGAGGTTGGATCATTCCTTAGCCATTCAGATTTAAATCTCTCCATTCCACAGCCCATGATGCAAATACAGTGAAATAGTCGCTGTGACACCAGGTTCTGTTTAATGTTACGGGCACCGTGCAAGGGCTGCTGAGTAGTAATTTGGTCCGCCACCAACCAAGAAAATGATAAGGACTTGGAGAAAAAAAGAAGAGCAGCTTTCAGCTGCTAGATGTGGCAAACACAATAATTATATGTTTTCCCTAAAAAAAACCACTTTAATATACTTCCAATACACATGGATAAAGAGTACTTAAACGTTTTTCTCCCTATTTTTTTTTTTCCTGTGTAAAATTGGCATGCAGCTCCCTGTCTTCTGGCTCTAGAAAAGATGTCAAATTAGCACGGGGCCACTGCTCCCCAAAATAGCCTTGGAGATGCCACCAAAGGCTGATGGGAGGTCAGTGGATTTGTCAAACCAATGCAAAGCGGTGAGAACCCCACCCCCACCCCCAGCAACTGGCTGTGACTCATCCCAGTGGATGGGCGGGGAGATTGGGTAGTCAGAGCCCTGAGAAAGAGGGCGGAATCTTCCTGCACGGAGGGAGGTGAGGAGGGGATACTTGAGGGGTAACTCTGGTCTCGTGTTCATTCCACATTGTCTTGAATAAACCATAGCCTGCTGATCCCCCACTGCAAGGCAGAAAGACAGCACTCAGCCACATGGGCTGATCTGGAACGATCTGCACGAGACTTGCAAATCGGTGAGAAAAAGGCAGGAAATCCGAGCGAATAATGAGCCCAGAATATGAGGAACTATCCATGGAAGGGGAACGGAGAACAAGAGGGCGTGTGCTCAATCCGTTCACACCAATGAAATGCAGCTATATGCCCATCAGATGGCAAGAATGCGAAAGTTAGGCAATCCAAATGCTACAGAGAAAAAGCTGGTAGAGTTCAGCAAAATTAAGTGAGTAGACCTGTGACTCTGAAACCCTGAGTAGCAATCCTGGTGAAAACCACACGTGGATGAGAAACAGGGATGGGGAGGTTGTTCCATCGCAGTATTATTTAGAGGGCTTGGAAGGTTGGGGAAGCGGACAAATAAACATAGCGCTGTGTACTATGAGACGCTACAAAGCAGTCCAACACCTTAGGCTGGAAGTGTGAACGGCGATTTGGACAGATCTTAAAGCACATACTGTTGGGTAAAAGCAGGGACACATACAGTTAGATCTGTAATTCGAAATTAGAATCTGTAAGTTGAGGGGCGCCTGGGTGGCTCAGTCGATGGAGCGTCCGACTTTGGCTCAGGTCATGATCTCACAGCTTGTGGGTTTGAGCTCCGAGTCGGGCTCTGTGCTGACAGCTGCTTCAGATTCTGTGTCTCCCTCTCTTTCTGGCCCTCCGCCACTCATATTCTGTCTCTCTCTCTCTCAAGAATAAATAAACATTAAAAAATAATAATAATAGAGGTGACTGGGTGGCTCAGCCAGTTAAGCATCTGAATTCAGCTCAGGTCATGATCTCACCATTCATGAGTTCGAGACCCCAGTCAGGCTCTGTGCTGACAGCTGGGAGCCTGGAGCCTGCTTCAGATTCTGTTTTCCTCTCTCTCTGCCCCTCCCCTGCTCATGCTCTGTCTCTGTCTCTGTCTCTCTCTCTCTCTCTCTCTCCCTCTCTCAAGAATAAATAAACATTAAAAAATTTTTTTAATTAAAAAAGAATCTGTAATTTGAGCATACATACTTAAAACAATACTACCTGTTTTTCAAAAATACTTAGATTTCTCAACACATAAACCAAACGCATTGGATTGGATGTGTCTGAAGGAGGGAAGTAGAGGGAAGGAATCAACGATGAAGGGAAAGCAAAAATCATGCCAGATAGAGCCTCCTGTGGAATGATGATGGGAACAGGCCATGATCTGAAGAATGTGACTACCTTAACCTCTGCTCCTGAGGTCAAATCTTTTTTAATGTTTATTTACTTTGAGAAAGAGAGACAGAGCGTGAGCAGGGGAGGGGCAGAGAGAGAGGGAGACACAGATTCTGAAGCAGGCTCCAGGCTCTGAACCATCATCACAGAGCCTGACAAGGGGCTCAAACCCAGGAGCGAGATCATGACCTGAGCAAAAGTCAGACGCTCAACCGACTGAGCCACCCAGGCCCCCCTGAGGTCAAATTAAAAAAAAAAAAAAATTATTTTTTACATTTATTTATTTTTGAGAAACAGAGTGAGACAAAACGTGAGCGGGGGAGGGGCAGAGAGAGAAGGAGACACAGAATCCGAAGCAGGCTCCAGACTCCGAGCTGTCAGCATAGAGCCCAATGCGGGGCTGGAAACCCACAAACTGTGAGATCATGACCTCAGCTGAAGTCGGATGCTCAACCTGCTGAGCCGCCCAGGTGCCCTGAGCTGACATATATTTTTAAATAATCTTTTTTTTTTTTTTTTTTACTTTAGAGCAGTTTTAGATTTTCAGAAAAGTTGCAAAGACAGAGAGTTCTATACCCCACACCCAGTTCCCCATGACTAACCTCTTCCCTTAGTTACAGTTAAGGTACATTTGTTACAATGAACAAGACAATGTCGATATGTTATTATTAATGAATGTCCACACTTGAATGAAATTCCCTTAGTTTTTATGTAATGAAGTTTTTCTGTCCCACGTTATATTTAGTTGTCATGTCTTCTCAGGCTCCTCTTGGCTGGCACTTTCTATCGGGCTTCTCTTATTTTTTATGACCTTGACAGTTTGGAGAACACTGGTCAGTGATTTTATAGAATGTCCCTCAGTTGAGATTTGTCTGGTGTTTTTCTCATTATTAGACTGGGGATTATGTTATGCATTTTTGTGAGGTAGACTGGAGAGGTAAAGTGCCATTTTTATCACATCTTAGCAAGGGTACGTGCGGTCAACATGATATATCACTGGTGATACTGACCTTGATCACCAGGCTGAGGTCATGTTTCAGATTTTCCCCATTCTGATGGGCGTGTAATGGCACCTTGTGTTAATTTGCATTTTCCTCATGACTTGTGGTGTTCAGCTTCTTTTTATATGCTTATTTGCCACAACATTGAAAATATATATTAGATATTCTTATCTAGAAATAAAGTTCTCCACTGATTTTTTTTCAGCAAAATACAGTGAATTTATTTATAACATTCTTCAATTTTTTTCTGTAAATGTTATTTTCAAACATTTTAAATTTACTGTCCCTCTAGTGAATGGGATCGCCTTTGATGGCACTTATCCAACCGGTTTCTTCATGTATGAGAATCACACCTCTTATTTATGGTTCATATGTAATTGAAGTAGCTAGGAACTGCAGGAAAATGTTGAATAAAAATGATGGCAGCTAATATCCACATTTTATTCCTAACTCCTATTAGACTTTAGTGTCTGCTGATTTGAGATTGAGTCTCTAAGGCTGGATAAAAAAAAAAAAAAGGAATCCTTCCAAAGACCCAGTGTCTCCTGGGAAAAGGAATAAGTTACTCATTTAGGCATTGACAATGAAGACGTAGAGGTTCAAAAAAATTTTTTAATGTTTACTTACTTTTGAGAGAGAGAGAGAGAGAGACAGAGCACAAGTGGGGGAGGGGCAGAGAGAGAGAGAGAGACGGAATCTGGCAGAGAGAGGGCAGAGAGACACAGAATCGGGAGCAGGCTCCAGGCTCCGAGCTGTCAGCGCCGAGCCCGACGTGGGACTCGAACTCACAAACTGCAAGATCATGACCTGAGCCGAAGTCAGACGTTTAACCCACTGAGCCACCCAGGCGCACCACGTATAAGTGTTTATATGGAAACATGTCCACACTGTGTTAGGTCAAACGCAAGATCCAAAAACCATGTAGGGGGCGACGTGATCGTGGGAGGAGGAAGGATACGTGTGCCCCCTATACCGTGGACCTCTACTCCGGCAGGCACGTAGGCAACAGCTCCATTACTCTCCGGTCACTGCTGGTCACTTAGTCCTCAGGTCTCCCTCCCCACCCTGGCCACATATGACACTTTCAGGAAGGAGAGAAGTCTCGTCTTCAAGTATGAAAACATCCAGCCAGTTTAAACGAAAACTTTAATCTCAAATACAACTTAAAGCTGCTTCATTCCCCACCCGTTTGCCCACGATGCTCTGCCCAGGACCTGGGATGGGCCAGATGGAAGGCATAGTCTATGCTTTTACTCCCTTCCCCACGACCCCTTCCTTTTCTCTGCATCCTCTAGGGACAAGAGAAAAGGGGGGAAAGACCTTTCCATTTGCTGGTGCTGCCGGTGACTCTCTCTTGACTGTTGCAGGCAGCTCGTCTGTGGGGTCTTCAGAGGTACCCACCCTCTGTTTCATTCCCTGACATGAGCGACGCACATCCCTCCTGCCTCACCTCTGCTCTCACTAGAGACACAGCCACAATTCCGTAGTGGGGAGGGGGCGTATAAGATCCTGCATGGATGGGTCTTGCCCCAGGCTTTCAAACAGGGGAGCGCTACTCCACCACAACAGAAAGTGTCATCGCAATCCCACAATCAGATGGGAAAGAACACACACAAAAATGGTGTCTCCGAGAAGCAGAATACAAGCCACTTTTATTTGATTCTTTACGCCTATCTCTTATCCGGTGGTCTGCCACCCCTGGGAGTGCCTTCCCTCTCCGACAGCAAAGTGCTCTGACGCGTCCCCTTGCCATGAAACAGAAATCACAGGGTCCGGAGAGGCGGGAGCCAGCCCGAGGAAGGCATTCCCCTTTGCTTTCTTTGACATTTCAAATCATGTCACCAAGCAAGGCTGCCTCGGAAAGGGGCAGCCAGAAAGCAAAAGCACTCTTTCCCACCTCTGCCTTTATCCTCTCCTCCGTGAAACTGCGGGCATGTTTCACAGCCTTTCTGGTCCCAAACAAAGACGGCACGATCTGGTCCTGTGTGATACCAGAACTCCGGGCTCTCATCTGATTGAGAATTTGTGTTCCTCCGGCTTTGATCTCAGTTGGGCCTTTGGAGGTGGAAGGAAGGGCGGTTACTCTCTTCTGTTTCCTCCTCTCTGCATGCTAGATCCTGTGGTTGAGGAAGGTGGTGGGGCAGAGGGGGCCAGGCTCCCTATGTGCCCCGTGCCTCATGCGGGCTCTTTCTTTCATGGGGAGCTTCTTTGGTTTCCCTAGACGTCCTTCCCCAGGGGCCTGCATCTGCAGCTTCCAGAACAAGCTAGTTTTTCTGTGGGGGTCTCCCCCGTCATCCCGTCGGGGGTCATCCCGTCTCTCCTGGCCTCCCACCCCACTCAAGCTGCCAGGCCCCCCACTCCCCTGCAGGTGGTGCCTCTGAACAGAATCTCTCTCAAGGTGCCCCAGTCTGGCTTCTTTCTATGGGGCCCTTATCTGGCCTGCCCGGTGCCTGGCCATGATAGGAGACGAGGGGAGAGAATGCGAAGTCACAGGTGCCTTGGCTCTGCCTCTGGGGCCACCAGCCCATCCCTGCCTCTCTCCCGGAGACGTCTCCTAAGTCTCACGGATGAGTCAGCTCAGTCCGGGGTCTCCCGGTTTGGGGAGGGGGGCTTGCCAATCTCTCCGAGTTGTTCCCTTGAGGCCCCTCTCTCGGCAAGGGAGTGACAGAAACCAGGTTCATCTGCCCAAGGGGTATAGCACGGCTCATCCCCGAGACACCGAGTCTGCAGCAACGAAGGGGTTTATTCGAAAGGCAGCCAAAGGAGGAGATGGGAGGCTGGCTCGCATCTGTCTCGCCGGCTGAGATTAGAACAAGTTTTTACAATCATAGGGGTTGGGATTACATGCATATTGATGAAAAGGGCGGGGAGACATGACTAATCGCGAGGAAAGACGGAGCATGCGCCCTGAGCAAGCGTATATGTAAAGTACATCCCGTGTTCACTTTGGGGTGGAGACGACATTAGAGCGAGGCAGAATTCGACCCCCGACGACGGCAGGAGGTCATCCGTGGGACAGAGAGGGCTACGAACTGGATGGGAGCTTGGGCTCGTGCTCTCGGGTAGGGAGTGCACGGCCTTGCTTGTCCACAGGCTGGACCACCACGTCAGTGATCTGTAGTCCCGGCTAGTGGATTTGTTAGCGGGGTCTGAAAAGACCCACCAGCTGATGGTGGAGAAACAGGTCTCCGGAAAACAAGCTTTAAATCTCCTGTTAGTTTCGCCCTCATTAACCCTGTGGGGCATGGTTCCCAGGGGAGAGAAAGTGCCAGTGTGCCCACACCCCTGACCGTCCAGTGTCACATCCGAGGGCCAGTTCCCTGCTCTCCTGTCTATGGCTTGGCAAGTCCAGCACAAATGTTGTGTTTCTTAGGAACTGTGGTTTATCCATATTTCTTCCCAGACAGTGGCCCAAATAAATTACAGTTACATGGCTTTCACCCAACAAAAGCCCGAGGATAGGAATGCAGGGCTGGCCTGGGGCCCCCGTGAGGTTCCCGCTCTGTCTCTCCCAAGATGTGACCCACAGTCTCACATCCTCAGGACAGAACGCTGGCTTTCATATCTGTATTTCAAGCAGGAAAAGGAAGAAATGAACAGGCAAGCCTGGTCAGCCTCCTTTCCCTCCCTCTATGCCTGGTTGTAACTCTGTTATCACTCTTCGCTGGAAGGGCTGCTGGGAAATTCCTTTACAATTGCTCCCATCAGCATTCCAGATAAAGTGGGGAGAAAGGAGAGCGCACATCAGGAAGGGACCGTGTGTTGTTGCAACAGGTGACCTAGCACCTGGCCTGAGGATGGCTGCAGACCCCTGTGGCCTTGGGCTTGGGGGCCTCCGCCAAGATTTCCATGTTAGGGAAAGTCCCACTTTCACCTGCTATTGTAACACCAGGCCCGATACTGGCTGCACTAATCCCAGCCACTCCCTGACAGGTGGGATTCCTCAAAGATAACCCATGCAACCCACCTGGGTGAGAAGGGCACAGCTGACATCTTTTCTAGACTTTCCCACGAGACTTTATAAGTCCATTTATACAGTTGGGAATCTTTGGGGCAAAGGAGTGGTGGGTGTTGCCAAGTTCTATCCCTTTTTATGTTTTCTCTTGAGACACTAAATAAGGACTCAAGCCAACATCTAAACAAAGTATTTGGTGGTGGGGGGGGGGGGGTGGGCACGCCTGGGTGGCTCAGTTGCTTGGGTGTCCGACTTCGGCTCAGGTCTTGATCTCACAGCTTCTGAGTTTGAGCCCCGCATCAGGTTCTGTGCTGACAGCTGGGAGCCTGGACCCTGCTTTGGATTCTGTGCCTCCCTCTCTCTCTGCTCCTCCCTTGCTCTCTCTCTCTCTCTCTATTTCAAAAATAAATAAACATTAAGAAATATTTTTTTAATTTTAATTTTTTTTATTTTTTTGGTTATTGGAATGCCAATAACCAAAATGTCCAATAATGTTTATATACATACATCAAAAGAAAAAGCAAGACAAATGAGAAAAAAAAAACTATTGAGATAGAGCACAATTATAAAACAAAGAAATAAGGTCTTTGCACAAAAGACCTCTGGTCTCTGCAGACCGTTCTTTCCTCCCCACGGAGAGCGGCAACAGAACACGGTCCCTGCCTATCCATTCCATGAGCCTCCCATGAAAAGGGAGCTCCTTGGAAAGAAGAAAGTTGTCTCCAGAGACTTTTTGTCTCTTTTTATTCCCCATTAAAAAAAAAAAAAAAAGTAGGCTTTATTTATGTATGTATGTATGTATTATAATTTATATCCAATTTAGTTAGCAATAATGATTTCAGGAGTAGAATCCAGTGATTCACCCCCTACATATAACACCCAGTGCTCATCCCAAGAAGACCCCTCCTTAATACCGGTCACCCATAGCCCATCCCCCACCCACAACCCTCCAGCAACCCCCAGTTTGTTCTCTGTGTTGAAGTCTCTTATGTTTTGTCCCCCTCCCTGTTTTTATATTCTTTTTGCTTCCCTTATGTTCATCTCTTTTGTCTCTTAAAGTCCTCATGTGAATGAAGTCATACGATATTTGTCTTTCTCCGACTCATTTCGAAATTAAGCTTTCTTTTGATTTCCAGGCATATGTATCTTTTCTTTTCTAGAAGTGAAAGTGTCTTCCCAAAATAGAGGTATTTCCTTGAGTGTACGAATTCAGTTAAGATTTAAAAAAAATTTTTTTTTAATGCTCTCATGAACTTTAATATTCTTCTTAAAATTATTGTGTTAAGAATACTTACCATGAGATCTGCCCTCTCGACAAATTTTTAAGCACATGGTACTGTGGACCATAGGTACAGATCTCTGCAACTGGGGCTTTCGTGTTTCCCCCGCGTCTTCTCGTAACGATGGAACATTCCTTGTGTATTTACTCATTTTTACAAGAAATTGGTTTATAAGGACTCTCTTATGAGGAGTTTGCTGTCCGAGCCAGGGTGAGGACCCCACCAGTCTGGTCTCCAGCAAAGAGCGTGGTCCCCCTGGGAGACCCCACCAGCCCACCAGTCCTGCCCGGGGACAGAAAGGAAATCAATAGAGTCTGGACAACAAAAAATGATAAAGTTAGACTAAACAAAGAAAGAAATAATTCCTGCAGCCGGCCTCGGTGAGAGATTTTACTGGACATTTATACAGCTGAGAATCTACCCATTCTCTCAAAGGTTGAAAAAAAAAAAATCATGTCAAACTTCAGAGCTGTCGCGGAAGGTCAGTTTTTTCTTTTATTTGAATTTATCACCTTTGTTCACAGTTCCCGGTGTATCCCCCCCCTTCTGCCTTTTCTTGGGTCAGTTGTGATCATTTGTAATGTTTTCATGAAATTGCCCAGTTTTTCAAGTTTTCAAATCTTTCAGCGTGGAGTTTGATGTGGTATGCATTTATGCCACATGGATTGCCTCTGTTGCTTGAAATAATGTCTTTCTCATTCCAATGTAAAAATTATCTCTCCCATGGCTTAATTATCTGTCCTGCTGGCAGGGCCACAGTCAATAATTTAGGGGCCTCCATTTTTATTGTATTGATCACTGGTCTCACAGGGAGTTTTCCACGAGCTGAGTTACTTATAGGCCATCACACCAGTATTTCCTTGACCCCTTATGTCTGCTGCCATTACCACGCAATATTATTTTTATTTATTTATTTTTTTTAAATATGAAATTTATTGTCAAATTGGTTTCCACTGATCTTATTTTTAGATCAACTTACTTTTTTTTAAACTTTAAAAACTTACTATTTTGGGGGGCACCTGGGTGGCTCTGTCGGTCGAGCGTCCGACTTCAGCTCAGGTTACGATCTCACAGCTTGTGAGTTTGAGCCCCATGTGGGGCTCTGTGCTGACAGCTTGGGACCTGGAGCCTGCTTTGCGTTCTGTGTCTCCCTCTCTCTCTGCCCCTCCCCTACTCGCATTCTGTCTCTATCTCTCTCAAAAATAAATAAACAATAAAAAACAATTTTTTTTTTACACTTACTATTTTTAACTGCCCTGAGTGGGTATACATTGCAACAGGATCCTGAACTAACTACCCTGAGTGAGTAGCAGGCCCCACCGGGTAAGGGCAAAGTCCCCCATAAGACTGACCTGCTTCTCATGCCACCCACACTTCTGTCAATCATCTACAAACTCAGGGGTTCCCATGACCCCTTTAGCGTCAATAATCTGTTAGAACAACTCAATAACTCATTGAAAGTGCTATACTTGGGGTCACGCCTTTATTATTAGAGGGGACAGACCAGGAGTAGCAAAATGAAGAGACACATAGGTCAAGGCAGAGGAGGAGAACAGGGGACACAGAGCTTTTGTGCCCTCTCCTCTTGGAACCCTCCTGGCACAGAACATCACTTCCACAACCAG
The DNA here is from genome assembly GCF_016509475.1 of Prionailurus bengalensis. Lineage (NCBI taxonomy): Eukaryota > Metazoa > Chordata > Mammalia > Carnivora > Felidae > Prionailurus > Prionailurus bengalensis. Next base: position 58,535,143 of record NC_057348.1, on the reverse strand, counting down.
GAAGACTTGAACCACAGTGCAGAGTTTTTACTGGAGTCTCATTACGTAGACACTAGCGCTTAAATCATCCGGTGCATGATTAAAGTACCTCTCTCTTCCCAGAGGTTGGTCAGTGAAGGCCCAACCCTCTAACTGATGGCTTGGCCTTTCGCATGACCAGCCCCCATCCTGAAGCTATCAAGGGTGTGACCAGTAGTCACTCATTAGCATAACAAAGACACTCCTAATCGCTCAGGAAGCTTCAAGGGGTTTTGAAACTGCCTGGGTAAAGATTAGACATATTTATTATACCACAGCTTCTCACCCTAAGCAACTCATTTATTTATCATTAACAAATATTTATTGAGGGCCTACTACATACCAGGCATTGAGAATACACCAGTGAACAAAACCAACACGAACCCTTGCTTTCATAGAGTTTATGTTCTCATGTGCGAGAGCCGGGGAACAAGTGAGACACACAAGTAAAAACATAGAGTATGCCGAGTACTACAAAGGCAAATAAAGCAGATATATCTTCATAGGGAGATACTGAACTTTTAGAAAGTGTGGTTTAGGAAGGCTATGAAATCCTAAGAGGATGACATGGGGGTAGGGGAAAGCAATGGGACCGCTTTGTGTAAATACTTTTGGGATTTTTAAATCATAGCAATGAATGATAAAATGGGACCGCAATGTGTAAAAGACCATGTTCTATGATGGGTGGTGCGGGCCAAAGGAATGACGCAATTTAGAGCAAAAGCTAATGAAAATATAACGTTAACAATGGCACTTAGGTATTTATAATTAACCAGTCATACCTGTTAAAGTAACCTTATTGTTAAAATTCTTGTTGGAAAAATAACTTTGTCAATGTGGACCTGTAAGTTTCTAGGCTCCACCCCCTTTTCACCTACTGGGAAGGGGCAACTTTTCCTAAAATCAAGTTTTCTCCAATTGCACAGTAACATTCTTAAGTTCCTTTTAATTTTTTGTTTTATTTCACTTTGGTGTGGTCAGAGGTTTGAATTATTTTTCTGGTATATTTAAATAACTAGGTCTTGCCCAACTAAATGCTGCCTATGAGAAATCCACTTAAGTATAAAGACAGAGAGGGGTGCCTGGGTGCCTCAGTCAGTTAAATATCCGACTTCAGCTTAGGTCATGATCTCACAGTTCGTGGGTTCAAGCCCCACATGAGGCTCTGTGCTGACAGCTCAAATTCTGAAGCCTGCTTCAGATTCCATCTCCCTCTCTCTGCCCCTCCCCCACTTGCACTCTCTCTCTCTCTTTCTCTCTCAACAAAAAAAAAACATTAAAAACTTTTTTTTAATATAAAGACAGAGAGAGGATAAAAGCAAAAGGATGGAAAAGGTATACCATGAAAACAAAGCACTAATCAAAAGCTGGTGTGGCTACACTAACATAATACAATGTAAGCTTCTAAAAAGCAAAAGAGGATTATTAGTAGAAAAAGGGACATTCTGCAAGAGAAAGGCATCAACTCTCCAAGATGTTAACAACCCTAAACACATATGCACTTAACAACAGAGCTTTAAAACACATAGAGCAGAAGCTCCTAGGACTAAAAGAAGTAATACCCAAGTCTGTTACTATTGCTGGAGAATAAGTCACTGGATCTTGGCTTTCTTTATCAATTCTCCTGTTTTTTAAATCCTGGAAGAATTTAAATTTAAATTTAATTTCTGTTTTTTAAATTCTGCTTTTAGTGCTATTATTTACTTCCTTTTATTTTCTTTAGCTTTTTTTTTAAAGACTTGAAATTGAAATCATAGATATAAGGTTTTGTTTTGTCTTATTACTTACTCTTGACAGTATTTAAAACCTTGAATATTACTCTGAGGATAATTTTAGTTGCCTCCATTTGTTTAAATATGTAGTGCTTTCACTAATGTTACTTTTTAAACAAAGTGTAAAGTCTTACTTTTCTTTAGAAAGAGACTTTTTTTTTCTTCAGAAGACTGCAGATACTTGTCAAAGGAAAAAAATTTTCAGGTAATGATAGACATTTAAAAAGGTAAACGTGTGAAGAAATGTTCGTGCCCTGAATGCAAAGCCTAAGTAGTTCAAATATACTAATTCTTCTTAAGTTGTTGTAATATTTAATTCAAACCTGACAGAGTATCCAAAGCTTATATGGAATAATACATGTAGAGAAATAATAAGGGCAAGCTTGTACTCCTGGATAAAACAAACGCATTGAAAGGCATAATAAAATGGGACCATACTGCCACCAGTATAGCTGGGCAGATAGATGGGAAAGGACAACTGTCCCAGAAACTGACCCCTGCGGGTATAATAGTTTTATATATCATATAGGTGACATGGAATTGAGGAACAAAAGAAAATTCAGAGAAAGGCTAAGATGTCAGAGAAAAAGCCTGGATTTTTCCGTAAACGCTACTGGGACATAAACTTGGGCCAAGGTAAATTACAGATGGATTAAAGATTTCAATGTACAAGGCAAACTTTTGGAAGAAGAAATAAAAATTATTATAATTTACCTTACGGCAGTATGGGAAGGGACTTCTAAAATGAATTTTTATTGTTTTAATCAAAATAATACATATCCTATGTAGAAATTATAACCTATGCATAATTAAAATAAAAATTACCCACAATTTTGTAAAATGAATATTAATATTGTAATGTAAACCTTTTTGGATGTCATAGGTGAATATTTACATAGTGCTATTCTATATCCCTTTTTACACTGGCCCATGTTCAGCGTAGAAGGGTCATTCAGCATGCATTTTTGTAACACATTTTCATCCCTTGTCCCTATGCATTCTGGAAGGGGTGTGACTTTCCACACTAGAGCCCCTTAGTTTAGCCAGCTCCAGGTCCCTTTTCAATTGTCCCACGTGCCTGAGAACCCAGGCTGTGGGGCCAGCAAGTCCTCATCAGTCCCTTTCTTAGATCACGCCTCAGGCACCATGGTGCTCAGAGCACAGATCTCTCAAAAGTAATCCCATTCGGTGTATTTTTTTAAATGATTTTTTAATGTTTATTTATTTTGGAGAGGGACAGAGCACGAGCAGGGGAGGGGTAGAGAGAGAGGGAGACAGAATCTGAAGCAGGCTCCAGGCTCTGCGCCGTCAGCACAGGAGCCCAACATGGGACCCGAACCCACGAACTATGGGATCATGACCTGAGCCGAAGCTGGATGCCCAACCAGCTGAACCACCCAGGTGCCCCCAGTGTATTTTTCAAAAGCCGATTCTCATCCCTCTTATACTACCAATATAGATGGGGTTGAGAGCCAGTAAATGTTTTTTTACACTTTCACTATAAACTGCTTACTTCAATGTGTATTTAAACTACCTGCGGTCCTGTAACTTTGAGTTTCTGTGCACACTCATTGCTCTGGGCCACACTGCAAAGCAGTGGGTCCATAGTGCTGGTCCTCGAGCAATCTGGGGGAGATTTAACAAACACTGGAGCCCGGAGCCAGCCTGACAGCACGACATTGGTCAGGGTCCTTCAGGTGACCCCGCTGCTGCAGCAGGCGGAGTCATTAGTGTGGGGCACGCACCTCCAGGGTAGGAACGTGACCTTGGCCTTCTTGCGGCCTTCACAGAACTGCATCCTACAAGGGCCATAGGGAAACCGGCTGCAGTTTGAGGCATTGGCTTCATGTCCTGAGGCTTCTAGGGTTTTGCTTTTGAGAAAAAGAAAAGAAATAACTCAGATGTCACCCTAGAAGAGGAGAAAAATCAAAGAAGCAGAAAGGGTCTGATTTTCATCTCAAGTGACTAACTTTCCCTGGAAATGACTAGATCAAAGTTAGTGCCACCCTAAGAAAGAGCGAATTAGGGTGGGATTACGTTGGGGCGTCTGGCTGGCTCAGTCGGTAGAGCGTGCAACTCTTGATCTAGGGGTCGTGAGTTCGAGCCCCACGTTGCGGGTAGAGATTACTTAAATAAATTAAAAAAACTTTAAAAAGTAAGGTGGAATTAAGTAGAGAAATATATAAGTGTAAAACCCAGTTGTTTGTCTACCTGAATACTCAAAATATCACATCTTCCAGAATTACATCGGTACAGTGACAGAAGTGTGTCATACCCATAATATAAAATATCAGGTAAGCTTTAAAAATGTGCCTTCAAACAGCATGGGGTAATATGTTGGGGAAACGTTAAGTAAAACCGTGTGTACTTAAAACTTTATAAATAATGTAATTCCAAGTCTGTTCATGATATGTGTGCATATATTTGTAGAAAGAAAGACGGCAAGGACATATTCCAAAATATTAATAGCAGTGATGGGCTTATGAGTGACTTTAATTTTGTTCTTTCCACTTCTCTGTGTGGATTTTTTCTTCTTTTTTTTCTTTGCCATGAACATGTATTATTCTGTAACCAGAAAATAATAGCAGGGCGCCTGGGTGTCTCAGTAGATTAAGCAACCGACTTCGTCTCAGGTCATGATCTCGGGGTTCGTGGGTTCGAACAGCACATCGGACTCTGTGCTGACGGCTCGGAGCCTGGAGCAGGTCCGGGACTCAGCTTTCACAGGAGACGGACTTTCCTGACAAAGCAGGTGGGAAGAAGGAAAACCTTAATAACACGATTGACCCTTGTTGGGAAAGGCAGTTGTGTTCAGGTTGCTGGAACCTTGCATGGTGGCACAGCGTTGTGGACCAGGCCTCAAACATCGCCTCCCATGGAGAGAAGGGGCCCTCAGAGCCTGAGCTGGGCACATCTCTTAGTGTGGGACTGTCTGTGTTCGGGGCTTGATGTGTACTTCTTTGTTCTGCTTAGGCCTGTGACCCCTGGCCAACCCCACTGCTTTCTGTTCCCGATGCGGAGGGAGCAGGGTTCTTTGCTTGCAGCACAAAACAGGTGCATGCTGACCATGACCCGGGGTCAGTTGCAGGGCAAGACCTCTTGGCCATGGGGGGACTGACAACCACTACTGCCTCCGATCTTGCCCTCTCTCTTCTCTGGGTAAAGTGTTCCATTCAGTGCCTGCCTGAGCCGTGTCTTTATTGGTGACCCTGACGATCGCAAACCATGCTGCAGGTTGACAGCCGGGACCGCTGCTCCTGGGGAGGCAGCCCCTGTCACTTGCTCAACAATACTAATGGTTATGTTAGCACCTTCTCAGTGCCGAATGCAGCGCGAGGTGTCTAATCATCTTTGTGCCCTGATGTGGCCGCACTCATTTATCCCTACTTCACGGTTGAAGAAACAGGCTTTCAAGGTTAAGTAACCTGCCCCAGATGACACCACTTATAAGTGCAATGCCCAGACTCAAACTCAGATTTGTTCTATCTCACATCCCCAAACCAGGGACAATCCAGGCTGGGACAGGCTGCCTCTGTTTCCCTCAAGGATGCGTAGAGACATCCAGGGTCAATTGCATAAACCCTGCCATCACATCACCCAGGTTTGAGCAGAGTTGTGTGTTAGGAAGGATCTGGAGCAGGGTAAGGCTGTGTGTACAAGATCAGTTCCTGACAGATTCCCTCCCTCCTGCCCCTCGATGGGAGTGACTCATCTCCTGAATTTCAGACATGTTTATCCCCTAGGAAGCCTAAAGTCCGAGCTTACCTACTCCTTCCTTTTTGTCTTTTTTTTTTTTTTTAACTGATTCCTTTATCAACTTGTTAACCAATGCATCGAACAAGTAGTAAGTCCTGTTTCATGCTGGGCATCATGAAGGTTCACGGTCTTGACTAGTATCCAAATAGTTAACCAGCCAGGAGTTAAAAATCATAGTCAAATGACAGACACCCCTGTACACCCCCAAAAGTGTGGAGGCACTCAAATGCTTTCTTAAGTTTTAAGAACCTAGCTACACTTTATTTTTTTTAATGTGTATCTATTATTTTTTTGAGAGAGAGACAGAGAGACAGAGTGAAAGTGGGGGAGGGGCAGGGAGAGAGACACAGAATCTGAAACAGGCTCCAGGCTCTGAGCTGTCAGCACAGCCCGATGTGGGGCTCGAAACCACGGACTCGTGAGATCATGACCTGAGCCGAAGTCGGACGCTTAACTGACTGAGCCACCCAGGTGCCCCGAACCTAGCTATGCATTAAGGCAAACCTGAAACTTTCAAAAGGTGGATGCAGAGACAACTCAGTGCAAGTGAGTAAAATTAAAACCTGATGGCTCATGGAGGACCTGGGCTCCAGGGATGGGGGCTTAGGCTGAGCAGAGTCAGAGAGAAAGAGACAAAGGAGGGAGGGAGGAAGGAAGGGAGAGGGGGAGGAAGAGAGAGGGAGGGAAGGAGGGAAAGAGGGAGAGAGAGAGAGGAGCTTCTGTCTGGGGCAGGATTAAACACGTGATCCTTAAGCCTGGAGCCAGGCACTCATGCCCCTCCATGAACAAAGATTATGCTTTGGGTTTAAAAGTCATTGTCACAGTCATTTGGTTGTCCTTACGGATACATTTCGCATGGAAATCTGCATCTTCCTGTGTCCCCAGTAGCAAGGGACCCCGCACTATCGGATACATCTTGAGTTGACTATGGTTTACTGGATTGGTGAGAGGACTGGTGGGTTCATTATCATCAAGGTAAATACATAACTTTGCATGAAGGCTTTCCTTGTACAAACATTTTAACAAATGTGTGTTTTTCCCCTAATAAACATTTTTAATCTCAACGTTCCAAGTCAACACTTTTTGAAATTATTATGACAAAATTTTCAATATTACGGGAAAATGGATCTTCTCAGCAAACAGATGTAGCCAGAAACTCCGAAGACAAGACGTAAGATAAGTATAGATGGGACTTAAATTTTATGGTAATTGGTATGCAAATATTCCCCGGCGTTCTCCTAACCCATCTAACAAGATGTAATGGCTAGCTTATTGCTTGTCTTCTCTGAGCATCTGTGTCAACAGATTCCCTTTTTTTTTTTTTTCAAGGTTCTTCATTAACTGCTAGGCAAAGCCCATAGCTTCTGCTTCTGTTACATTTTCCAGCCAAGGCTGAATTAAAGAATACGAGTTTATACATGTCTGCTTGCATGACTGGGATTTGACTGTTTCTGCCCACTGGCCATGGGCGCTCGCTGAACCAGCACCTACGGGCTACAGCTGACCCTCCCTCTAGCATCGACCTTACCTTTGGCCCTCTTTCGAACTCAGATTCGGGCACTGCTGCTGACTTCAGATGCTGGCTGAATCATCATGGCTTTGACGCCAGGGCTGGCCTTTCCCCTGGCCTGACCACCTCTCTGAAGTATACTGAGTGTCTTTGTGCCCCTCTGGACCCCTCACCCAGCCAGTTCCATCCCTGTCCACTCTTCAGCCCCTCCCCAGAGTTCACCAGAAACTCCAGGGCTCCCCCAAAGCTGGTCCCTCCAGGGGCCATTCCCTTCTTTCTTCAGGCTGCCCCAGTCCCCGTCCCATCAGAAGGTGGGTCCTTTCTCCCATATTCTGGACCAGAGACAAAGCCTGGGTTAATTCTGTCCCGTGTTATTTCTGAGTCTTGTGCCTGAATCTCACCTCAACAAATACACTGAGTTCTCTGAAGGCGGGGATCATAGCCCCTCCTCCTTGCATCCTCTTGCTGTGCTAGGCACAGATCTGGGCACTGGAGGGCTCTGGCTGTGCAGACTATTGGGTGACTTAAGATTAGTAGCTCATGGTTAACTCCAACCAGGTATGGGGGATTGAGCAGGTGCTGCTGAGCCCTCCCCTGTCTCCCTCTCACCATGCAGGAGAGTCTCTGTCTTGGGCATGGCTCCTGGGCTGCCTGGGTGTGGAAGTTAAGGAATAATAGAGCTGCAGAAGCATAAGCCCTCAATGATGGGGAATGTGTTTGTCTGCTAAGAAGCAATTTCAGCGAAAATTAACTCCATTTCGATGGAAAGAGTGAGGCTTGGCATAAGCTGGCCAATCCCAGAGGACAATAAAATTACTTCGTCAAAGCTCCGCTTGCTTAAATTAACCAAGCGAGCACTCCAGGATCCTGGCTAGATACAGAGAGTAACTAGGTTTTAATGAACAAAAATAGCTTCTTGGATAAATAAGAAAAATAAAGCACAGCCTACCTCTAGCAGAGGCACACATGGCTCCTATCTCAAGGACAATTGTCTCCCAAGCACACAATAGCCATGGGTATCCTGCACAGCTGTCTACACTATTGGCATTGACTATGTGTCCCCAAGACGTGTTCTTGGCCAGTGAAGTCCTGTCTACACTCCCCTCACTAGTTTGGCCCTCAAGGACTCTGTTCCTGTCCATGACATCTTGGACAACAAGTCTCCTCTGACTCTGTCTTCATGGCTATGGACTGGCCACCCAGGTCTAGGAAACTATGGACACTGACCATTTCCTCTGTGACTGTCTTCTTGGCCAGGTAGGTCCAGGATGATTGTCCTCCTGTTTCTCGTCTTCTACACTGTGCCCTTGCTCATCATGTGCTGGTCAACGGTATCCTAGACAACTATTATACTGATCGTACCATCTAGATAGATCTATGACCTTGGCCATCTCTGCTCAAGCCACAGATATCTAGATAACCAGGTTGATCCTAATCAGGCCCTTGGTGATTGTGTCCTGACCAGACACGTCTTGGAAAATTAGCTATACCAAATGGAGTAAAAATGTGTTCATATCCCCCTCTCCAAGTTCATCTTTTTTCATTATTCATCTGTATCAGTTATAGTTCTACCAGAGAAATAGAACCAGTAGGAGAGATTAGATAGATAGATGTAGATAGAGACAGGTAGATAGATGATAGATGGATTAGATTAGATTAGGTTGATGACAGACAAGTAGATGTGACAGACAGAGAGGGATAGATACATAGATGATAGTCCAGTCCAATAAAAGTCCTATGACATAGAACAGACAGCAGTCTAGAAGGTTCGCCAAGTAGAAGAAAGGAAAGTGGGTTTCCTTCTCTGTCCCGTCAGGAATAGCACTGGCCAGAATATCAAACCCAGACCCCCAGAGCCATTGTTGTCTCCAGCTATGCTTTCTCTGATTCCCTACAATAGCCATTGTCTTCTGAGAGGTACCTTCTCCAAGTCAGACCCTTTGGCCCTCTTGCTCTCCCCAAAACTCTATAGAATTTGGGAGTTGTCAGCCCTTATGTACTACTGTGACGTATACAGAGAGAGAGTGAGACAGAGAGGGAGAGAGGTTTGCTGCAAGGAATTGACTTTCATGGCTGCGGGAGCTGGCTAGGCAAATCTAAGCTGGCTAGGGCAGGTCAATAGGAAACACGGGCTGGAAACTTTCTTATTCCTCAGGGAAAACTCAGTTCTGTTCTGGGAGTTTTTGACCGCTTACATCAGGCCCACTCAGGTCATCCAGGATAATCTCCTCTACGTAGAACCAACCTATTGTAGATGTTGCTTATATCTACAAAATGCCTCCCCAGCACCGCTAGGTGAGCGTTTGAACAGCTGTCATAGCTGGCATCTCCCTCTACATAACGAAGGTGAATTTCCTACAGGTGCCCTTGAGGCTCATATGGAAGAGGTAAGAATCTTCTTCTCAGGTTTGGGCAGCCATGGCACGAAGGAGGGATCTGGGAGTGTGATCAGCCCTGTCTCCCGGCCCCAACACACCAGCTAAACAGCTTTATCTGTGGATGGTTTCACGCATGCTCGGTGTCAGCTGCCTGGCTCGTGCTGTGGTCTGCAAGTCTGATTTTCTGTGAGTCTGAACTTTTCCTCCAGGTGCGCCTCATGGCTTTGTCCTTAATGAGTCCCTCTCAGAGAGCATGGCCTGCCTTCACGGCACGGCTACCTTTACACGGGGGCTCTTGACGCAGCAAATTCCTTGGCTGCAGAAGTTGCTGCCTGCTCTGCCCTCTGTTTCCCCATCCATCCATCCATCCATTCATCAGCAAGCATTGTGGAGAGGTTGCTGTGAACCAGGCCCTGTTGTAGGCACCTGGGACCCATTGGTAAACAAGGGAGACAAAGGTGTCTGCCCTCAGCAAGCTTCTGTTCTCCTGGGGAGAGAGGGATCTGAAAAATGATGAGACATGTCTGACGGTGATAAACGCGGTGGACGATCACAAAGCTTGGAGGACAAGGATGCTTGGGAGAACCATTTCCATTCTCATTGGGGGGGTCAGGATACATTTCTTTGAGAAGTTGATATCCCAACACTCAAAAGATGGAAGAAGGCAAGAGACGGAGACATGAGCTTCTGGGGTGGGTGACGGAACACTCCAGTCGGAGCTCAAGGCAGGAGAATGTTTGGCACTTCTCAGGAAGGACGGGGGTGGGGGGCAATCTCCATTAAGCGAAGTGGAAAAGACCGGAACAGGAAGAGCAGAGGCCAGAGATGCAGCCGCAGTGAGATCTGGTAGCTCAGGCTGTGCTCTGAATAAGATGGGACCCATTGGAGCGTGTCCCCGTCAGACCGAAGCTCTCCGTCCCCAGCTGTCTGGAGAGCGGGCTGCTGAGCCGCCTCCAGAAGCCGCCCCCTGTCCAGCCCATACCCTCCCCTGGGCAATGCAGGGGTGAGAGAGACCCAGCCTTCTGGCCTCCGCTGGGGACAATTTCTGAAGTGCATTCCAGCCCCAGAGCTCTGGGGATTGGCAAGGTGGCACTGCCTGCAGCCGGACCACGTCCCCTACCCAAGTGTCCCCTCCAGGAGCTGCCCGCAGGGGACCCTCCCCACTGGACAACCTGCATGCCATTTCCACCAGAGTCTGGTTCCTGGGAGGAAGAGTAGTGAGGGGGAGGGTCTTCACCCCCCCAAAGCTGCACGGCCTGCCCCGCATGGAATCTGGGGGGGTTCCTCTGTGCAAGTGGGATCTCCCTTCCCTGCTGGGAACCACCTCCTCAGTGTCCCCTCCCTCTGCACCGCCTCCATGCCACTGAGCACGCATTTCCAAGGTGGGGTGTGTGGATGCCCCCTTGCCCAGGATGAAGAGCCGTACTGGGTCCGCCATCCTATACGTTCCTGAGCGCCGGGGCTGCATTCCCAACTCCCAGAACCAGCTGCCTACGAGGCTGCCGGAGAATTGATGCTTCTCTCCAATAGAAAATCCACTCACAGGTGAGACTCAAAACAGGAAATGCCCACCTGCTACTCCCCCACCTCCACGGTGACCTTGGCCTGCCCCACGCCCACATCTCCGTGTAGAAGGTGCTGCTGTCAATCAAACAGACCACAGAGGCTGCGGTGACGAATCAGTCCCGGGGATGTCATGTGCAACGTGGTGACTTAACTAACGCTGCTGTACGATCTATCCGAAAGCTGTTAAAAGAGTAGATCATGGGGCGCCTGAGTGGCTCAGTTGGTTAAGAGTCTGACTTCAGCTCAGGTCATGATCTCAGGGTTGGTGGGTTCGAGCCCAGCATGGGGCTCTGTGCTGACAGCTCGGAGCCTGGAGCCTGCGTCTCCCTGTCTCTCTGCCCCTCCCCTGCTCATGCTGTCTCTGTCTCTCAAAAATAAATAAATGCAAAAAAAAAATTTTAAGAAAAAAAAAGAGTAGATCCTAAGAGTTCTCATCACAAGGGGGAAAAAATTGTTTTCTTTTTCTTTTGTCTCTATATGAGCTGATGGATATTAACTAAACTTATTATGGTCATCATTTCATAATATATGTAACTCAAACCACTAGGCTGCACACCTTAGCCTTATACAGTGCTGGATATCAAGCACATCTCAAAACTGGGGAAAAAATAAATAAAAGACTGCAGAGGTTCTGGTTAGAGACGAGCCAGCAGCCCCACACGGCCAGCCCTGTCCACAGGTCTAATAGGCCTCTAACACGCTGCTCTCTGCAGAGAAATCCATCCTGGAGTGTCTAGAATATACGAATAACACATCACGTTAATAAGAAAAGATAAGCAAGCAAATAGGAAAATGGCCAAAGGATATGAATTCACTGAAGAGGAAACAGGCCAACCGACAGAAGAGACGATGCTCCGCCTTACCAGTAAAGCAGGGAAATGCAAATCAAGTCACCCACGAGATAGCGTCTCATCCACCCCTGTAACTGGCAAAAATTGGTTTGATGATATCATGGGCCGTTTGACGTTGAAGGAACCAGTTGCCCGGCACCCCCTGAAAACGTGTGTGTCTCAGGAGCGGCTGTTCCCCTGCCGGGGCGGGGGTGGTCCCGGAGCCCCCGCCAGGTGCCCAGGAGATGCGTCCCCGGATGCCACATTGGAAACAACTGTGTCCGTCACCTGGGCAGTGGCTCAGATGCTGCGTAGTCACACGGTGGGATATTGCTCAGAGATTCAGACGCTGAGCCCGGATCTATGCGGACCAACATGGCAGAGTACCTTTAACAGTCAGGATGGAAACCCATTGGCTTCACAGGTGTAATTACTTCGGGGAGTGCGTGATGGTAAGAGGCTGGTCACAGGGGACTTGGGTTTTCTCTGGCATCTTTTTACTGTTGTAAAAGAGAGCATATGGATGTATTTCTTGTCTCACTAGAGCACAATGGTAGGAGCCTGCCTTAGGGAGGGGGCCTTTCCTTCCCACCTGGGCTCACACCTGCACTGCACCTGTGAGCTAATCCAAGTCCCCCGCTGGCTGACAGTCTTCCCAGGACCCCAGTGAGCCCCCACCGTTACAGGGCTCCCAGGGTTCTTTAGTCCACTTCTTTTTTCACCCTGCCAACCACCCCACAGACCGATTTGCAAAGGCACAGGCAGAAGGCAGGGTTCCCGGTGGGAGTGAAGGATGCACAGCTGTTTGTCTCAGCCAATGCCTAGAGGGCCGTCCTCCCTGCCCATGAAGCTGGCCACCCAGGGCGAGCACACGCTTGGCCCACCGACAGGCCCAGAACATACTGTCTAATGGCCCCTTTGGCTCTCACCTCTGCAATCTCCTTGCACTCTTCCTGCCCCCAGTGCCACTGACATCCTGATGGGCTGGCAGGACCCAAAAGAGCCGTAGACCACCGAGAAAGACCCAGCAGAAGGCTCTCAGTGGGAGGGGCAAAAAATTAAGGGACTATGCAGACCTCACGTGAGGTCCTCCCAGAATAGGTTTGCTTGCCTGCCCCTCCCGACCCCCCAATACACAACACCTCCCAGGCTGAAGGCCAGAGGCCTCTCCAGAGCAACGTGGGCGCCCTTCGGGTGATAGAGGCCTCAAGGTCACACCATGTGGCCGCCACACCCCTCTGCCATCTTTGTTGTTCCTTGTCTCCCGTTCCTACTGTGCCTGGTGCACAGGCTGGACCGAGCCCCGCATTCAGAGCAGGGGGGAATAGATATGTGCCCTGGGAGGGCTGGCCTGCAGTATCACTGTGGCCAGCTGCTGCTCCAGAAGGACCTGGGCTGAATTGCCACTGGGGGAGCCCCCAACCAGCCCTGAAGTTCATCCTGGACTGCTGGGGGCAGCCCCCCAGGGAGGTCCATATCCGCTTCTGATTCTCCCGCCCAGGGTTTTCCTGGCCCTTTCTGCCATCCATCTCAGCTGGGCCACCTCTCAGCTGAGCTCCAGTTCAACTCCCTCTTTTCTTTTGCCCTCTTACCCCACTTTACTCCATTTACTAAAGCGTCTTCATTTCCCACCATCCACAGACCAACCCCCAGCCCTTTGTCCCACCGGATCAGCCATGGAATTTGAATGGGTGTCTGAGAGTCCAGCCCAGCAAGAGAGCACCAGGTGCTACCTCTCTGCTTCCCGGGGACAATCCCTGGCAACCACTCCAAGGTGGAGGCCTGATCCTGGAAGTCAGATCTGAAAGGGACCGCCAAGGTCCTTCTGGACTAGCCAGGAAGGATGCCTGGGTCTGGAGGCCCCACCTGCCCCATCTCTGCCACCCAGGCTCCTGGAATCCTGGGCTGATACTCACAGGTGAGAACGCAGTGGCCTTGCAAATATTCCCCTTGGCCTAGGCAGTGGTCCTGGGCATGGAAAGCCTGAATTCTACACCTGGAACCAGGGCTTAAGTTCAAATCCCAACTCTACTGCTTTGCTGTGTGACCTTTAGCAACTATCTTTACCTCTCTGAATCTGATAAGACTGCTGTGAATATTTCCTACCTCTGAATACAACTGCAACGTTCCCATTTGTCATGATTTTTTTTTTTAAAGCCAAGTTTCGATGACTTCCAAAAGTTTGGGAATCCCTGGTGTAATCCCATAGTTTCTTTTTATAAGTTCTTGGCCTGCTTACTGTTCAAAACATGAATTACAGAAAGGAAAGGTGAGAAGAGAAATAGCCCAGAGGACAAAAAAAAAAAAAAAAAAAATCTGCAGAGTTAGGACAAACTGCTGGGTGACAGCTTTGAAATGAAGCCACAGGGCTGTTAATTGCATTCTCTTTGCCCCCAGGCGTGTGCTCCTCTGTCTCGTCTGGTGTGGGATCAATGTGAGGGATGGTGAGCAGGATTAAGGAAGGCAGACTTTGATTAGGCCATCAGACAGGTAAAAAGGTATTGAGCCGACTCCTGGTGACTTATCACTAGATACAGTTAATCAGTGCGTGTGTTTGTGTGTGTGTGTGTGTGTGTGTGTGTGTGTTCTTTGTCTCTCTGTGTCTCTGTTTCTCTACCCTTCTCTCTTCCTCTCTCCTTTGGTCCCCACTCTATCGCATTGAATAAAGTGTGTGCATTCACACACAAGAGTCCTTGTGACTTCCTGTGGGAATCCAATTTTTAGCGAGTAACCAAAGGTTCGTAGTAGAGGACTGGTCTGGGGTCTTGGTTCACTTAACACATATTTCCTGGTGGGGAAAGAGCAGAGAACAAAACAGATGGTTGGGATGCCCCTGTGGTGCTTACGTCCCATTGGATCCAAACAGGTGGTCAACATTTCCCGTCCACTAGTGACAAGCATACAAAGAAACACACGGGAGAGAGGATGGGAAGAGAAGAGGGATAAGGATTTTGGATAAGGTGGTCATAGAGCCTACAGCGTAGTCAGCTGATAGGAATCTTTTAAATAACTACAGTACGTCCAGCACTGGGTTCTAGGAGGAAAAAAAATCGGTCTTATTCTCCAACTGAGCCAGGAAGCCAAGCTCATGGACTGAGAGTGGAGACACCTGATCAGACTGTGTGGCTTAGGTGTGGGCATTACAGTAGATGCAGGAGAGGAAAGTCTCCTAGGGTGCACCTGCTAGGGTGGAAAATTGGGGGAAATGATAACACTGAGAAGATAGGGCAGCAGGAAAGGGGGGTCCTGGGGAGGAAGGTGAGGGGAACTCTGTTTTGAACACGTCGGGCTGGAGGTTTGCTGCCCGCCTTGTCATGTTCGGTTTGCTCGAGTGCGAGAAAGCTGGGATTGACATCAAAAAATGGTTATTGACAAGCGTTTCAAATTAGCAAGTTATGCACAGAAGTATACCCCAGGGTTGCATTTCTTTCTATCTTGCCCTAAATAGTGACAACCACTCCTGACTGATGCAGGCCGAGCCTTGTGCCAGGCACTTTACATGTGTGGTGTCTTTTAATCCTCCTCAAACAGCTGAAGGAACATGGTTATTATTATCCTCATTTTATGGAGAAAGAATCTGAGGTTAGGAGAGACGACACAATTTGCCCACATTCTGTCCCTCCATTAAATAAGAACCTGTTGAACACTTACCCACACGGAACCAGAATTCAAATCCAGGTCTGTCTGACCCTGAAAGCCTTAATGTAATCTGATTTATGGTGTTAAACCGTTTTCCATAAATAGGCTTCATTTTTTTTTTAACACAGTAAAGGCTTATACTGAGCTATTCTCACAGAGTTCTACCTTGTTTCAAAATAAGCAAGAACACATAGGAAAGTGCCCCATAACCCAGAGTCAGAGGTCCAGGGGCACAGGGAACGTGGCAGGTGGTCTATCAGGCAATAACACATCACTGTCACCCCTGGGTAGCATGTGTGTGCTGACAGCCGCCTCTGGGTTGCTCACCTTGGAGATGCAAAGCCACAGAGGGTTGGCAGATGGACCTGTAACCTCGGTTTTGCCGGAGCTGGAGTGTTCCTGGTGGGAGAGGGGTTGGTGACCCGGATGCCTTGCTCAGGAGGGGGCCACAGAGGTGAGCCAGGCTGAACTGGGGTAAAGATGCTACAGTGAAACAGGATCAGAGAATATCCTACGCCAATACCTAGTGAGACACATTAAAAATAGTGAAAACAAAAGGGAAAAACCATTTTTAAAAAAACAGTCAAAAATGGATGAGTAGCGGGGCGCTTGGGTGGCTCAGTCGGTTGAGCGTCAGACTCTGGATGTCAGCTCAGGTCATGATCCCGGGGTCATGGGATCGAGCCCCGTGTCAGGCCCCATGCTAACCTGCTTGAGATTCTCTCTCTCTCTTCCTCTGCCCCTCTCCCCAGATCAGGTGCTCTCTCTCTTAAAAAAAAAAATAGATGAGTAATAATCTATAAGAAATAAACCTTACACCGCTTGTAAAAATAATCACCATAAAAAGAAATGTTCAGGGCTGGGGGGCGGGGGGATGTGTGTGTCCTGACCTTGGCCCCGTGCCAGAGAAGTGACTGGGAAGGAAGATATCCTGGAGGATGGGGAATGGGGGCTGGAGGAGTTGATGAAGTGTCCAGTGCTGTGTGTGGGGAGGAAACCGAGCCCACTGACCCTACTGCTGGGGTCACAGGCTGGGCCTGATCAGGGAGTGGCCCTGATCTCCACATTTGCTGGAATCCCTAGAAAGAAAATGGGTACCAGGCCTCCCCTAACCAAATAAGCTTCCCCCACCCACTCTCATGCCCTCAGGCTACAGCAAAGCAGACAGAAGAAAACCCTAGCCTTCCTAGAGGAGAAGAGAAATGAAAGGGACAGGGGTAAAGAAATGAGGAAAAGGGCACCTGGGTGGCTCAGTTGGTTGAGTGTCTGACTTCGGCCCAGATCATGATCTCACGGTTTGTGAGTTGAAGTCCTTCTCAGCACAATTCCCTTAAGCTAACATCCCCCATGAGGCTAATATAGCTGCCAAGGTTCCGGGCATCACAGAGACAACCTCACATTTCAGTGGCCAGAATTGGGTCACCTGCTTCTTCCTAAACCAATCACTGGCTAGGGAAATGGCATTACTAGGATTGGCTTAGACTAATTAAGACCCACCTCTGCTCAGGGCTTCCTGGAGGAGAGTGGACACCCAGACAGGTCTGGGGTTCTAACAACACAGAGCACAATACGGGGACATGGAAGCAATGGCTTGAGTAAATAACCAACCAATACTCCCCCCTGGTTAGATCAGCCATCCCAGGATCTTTGTCTAAACACCCAAAAGGGTCCCAATGAACCCAGGCACAAGGGAAAGCAGGTATAACAGGGAGTGTGGGGGGAAAAAAAGTCTATATTTAAGAATGTGATAGGCAGTTCTTTATAATTATCAAGATTCTGACTGATGGAATGGGCAGGGCAAAAGCTGGGCAGTGTTCCAGGACCATCGCAAGACCCTGGGATTTGGAGAAAATGGACAATCCCCCAGAGTCAGCCTTTGGCTCATCCATCCCCGGGCCATGGCAGGTGGATGGTGGAGATGACTTCATATGCTCTCAACTTTCAGTCATAGACGCAACTGAGAGGTCCCAGAAACCAACATCCACATCTTTTTTTTTTTTTTAGTTTTTATTTAAATTCCAGTTAGTTAACATACAGTGTAATATTAGTTTCAGGAGTACAACATAGCGATTCGTCACTTTCATACAACCCCCAGTGCTCATCACAGCAAGTGCACTGCCTGAATCCCCGTCATCTATTTGACCCATACCCCCCACCCACTTCCCCTCTAGTAACCATCGTTTCTCTACAGTTGAGAGTCTGCTTCTTGGTTTGTCTCTCTCTCTCTCTCTTTTCCCTTTTGCTCATTTATTATGTTTCTGAAATTCCATATATGAGTGATATCAGGGTATTTGTCTTTCTCTGAGTGACTTATTTTGCTTAGAATAATACACTCTAGAATGTGAGGGCGATCTGGCTGCGACATCTGTCACCCCATTGATCACCAGGGTTGATTTGGCTGATCTGGCTGGCTAGGCGGGTGTCCCCTTCCTCCCTCACTGTTCCATGTGCGTCCCTCCCGAAGCTGCGCGCTCGGTCAAAGAGGACAACCTTCCCCGATAGAGGAGGACCGTTCTTCGGTCAAGGGTATACGAGTAGCTGCGCTTCCCTGCTAGAACCTCCAAACAAGCTCTCAAGGTCCATTTGTAGGAGAACGTAGGGTAGTCAAGCTTCCAAGACTCCAGAAAAAAAAAAAAGAATCATACACTCTATTTCCATTCACATTGTTGCAAATGGCAAGATTCCATTTTTGTTAAGGCTGAGTAATATTCATATATATATATATATTCATATAGGGCTCTCTCTCTATATATATAGGGCTCTGCCCATAATAACAAAGCTGCTATAAACATTGGGGCCCATGTACCCCTTCAAATCAGTATTTTTGTATCCTTTGGATAAATACCTAATAGTGCAATTGCTGGGTGGTTCTAGTTTTAATTTTTTGAGGAACATCCATATTGTTTTCCAGAGTGGCTGCACCAGCTTGCATTCCCACCCATGGTGTACGAGAGTTCCCCTTTCTCCAAATCCTCGCCAACCTCTATGGTTCCCTGAGCTGTCCATTTTAGCCACTCTGACAGATGTGAGGTGGTATCTCGTTGTGGTTTTGATTTGTATTTCCCCGATGATGAGTTGATGTTGAGCATTTTTTCATATGTCGGTTGGCCATCTGGATGTCTTTGGAAAAGTGTCTATTCATGTCTTTTGCCCATTTCTTCACTGGATTGTTTGTGTTTGGGGTGTTGAGTTTGGTAAGTTCTTTATAGAGTTTGGATACTAACCCTTTATCTGATATGTCATTTGCAAATATCTTCTCCCATTCCGTCGGTTGCCTTTTAGTTTTGCTGAGTGTTTCCTTCGCTGTGCAGAAGCTTTTTATTTTGATGAGGTCCCAATAGTTCATTTCGCTTTTGTCTCCCTTGCCTCTGGCAATGTGTCCTTTAAGTTGCTCTGGTAGAGGTCAAAGAGGTTGCTGCCTGTGTTCTCCTCTAGGATTTTGATGGTTTCCTCTCACATTTAGGTCTGTCATCCATTTTGAATTATTTTTGTATGTGGTATAAGAATGTTATCCAGTTTCATTCTTCTGCATGTTGCTGTCCAGTTTTCCCAGCACCACTTGCTGAAGAGACTGTCTTGATTCCATAGGATAGTCTTTCCTGATTTGCCAAAGATTAGTTGGCCCTATGTTTGTGGGTCCATTTCTGGGTTCTCGATTCTGTTCCATTGATCCGAGTGTCTATTTTTGTGTCAGTACCATACTGTCTTAATAATTACAGCTTTGTAACACAGCTTGAGGTCTGGGATTGTGATGCCTCCTGCTTTGGTTTCGTTTTTCAACATTACTTTGGCTATTTGGGGTCCTTTCTGGTTCCATACAAATTTTAGGATTGTTTGTTCTAGCTCTGTGCAGAATGCTGCTATTATTTCTATAGGGATTGCATTGAATGTGTAGATTGCTTTGGGTAGTATTGACATTTTAACAATATTCGTTCTTCCTATCCAGGAGAATGGAATATTTTTCCATTTTTTTGTGTCTTCTTCAATTTCTTTCATAAGCTTTCTATAGTTTTCAGAGTAGAGATCTTTTACCTCTCAGGTTAGAATTATTCCTAGGTATCTTACGGTTTTTGGTGCAATTGTAAATGGGACTGATTCCTTGACTTCTCTTTCTGGTGCTTCATTATTTGTGCATAGACATGCAACCGATTTCTGTACGTTGATTTTCTATCCTGCGACTTTGCTGAATTCATGTATCAGTTCTAGCAATATTTTGGTGGAGTCTTTTGGGTTTTCCATGTAGAGGATCGTGTTGCCTTCAAAGAGTGAAAGTTTGATTTCTTCCTTGTTGATTTGGATGCCCTTTGTTTCTTTCTGCTGTCTGATTGCTGAGGCTAGGACTTCCAACGCTACGTTAACTAGTAATGGTGAGAGTGGACAACCCTGTCGTGTTCCTGACCTTAGGGGAAGAGCTCTCAGTTTTTCCCCTTTGAGGATATTAGCTCTGGGTTTTTTGTACCAACATCCACATCTTGACCCTCCAGCTGACAGGGTGTGGTGGCAGGGAAGGGTTGGGCTGAGAAGCTGTGAGGGCCAGCTGCGGTGGGCTGGTCCCAGGGTGCACAGCCACTCTGCTGCCTGCCTGAGGAGGTGGCCCTCTGGCCTGCAGTCGCCCGCATCCTCCTGATCTGGTCACTTGTGCCACATCTTCCTTCAGCTGTTCCTGTCACTCCCATTTCAGACTTTCTCAAGTTTCAGTTAATTTTATTTTATTTTATTTAAAAAAAAATTTTTTTTAACGTTTATTTTTGAGACAGAGAGAGACAAAGCATGAATGGGGGAGGGTCAGAGAGAGGGAGACACAGAATCCGAAACAGGCTCCAGGCTCTGAGCTGTCAGCACAGAGCCCGACGTGGGGCTCGAACTCACGGACTGCGAGATCATGACCTGAGCCGAAGTCGGCCGCTCAACCAACTGAGCCACCCAGGCGCCCCTGAGTTAATTTTAAATTGTGCCTAAATTTGGGGCACCTGGGTGGCTCGATCGGTTAAGCTCTGACTTCGGCTCAGGTCATGATCTCATGGTTTGTGAGTTCGAGCCCCATGTCAGGTTCTGTGCTGACAGCTCGGAGCCTGGAGCCTGCTTCGGGTTCTGTGTCTCCCTCGCTCTCTGCCCCTCCCCCTCTTGTGCTCTGTCTCTCTATATCTCTCAAAAATTAAATAAATGTAAAAAAAATGTTTTTTTAAATAAACAACTTTGTGCCTAAATTTTCTTTTGTGTTTCTATTCCTTTCACTTCTACTTTGTGTCTACAAAGCTCTAAATCGCATCATAAATGGGAAGGAGTCTCATTTTCCACACTTTGGGTACAAGAAAACACAATAAAGTCAAAATGGTATTTATTACTAAACACTAATTTGATACCACTGCCTGGCAAGACTCTCAGCCCTAGGCCCACTCCCTCTTCATTGGAAGAAGAGAGATTAGCAACGATTATAAAGGTGAAATCAAGGCATTCTCCTTGAAGCCCCTAGAAGACTTGCAGCGTAATTTGTAGGGCAATAACCTCTCACTGTGGAATCTGAGAGGATTCCACGCTGGGAGCCTGGTTCTCTTCAATACGCCTCTTGGGAGCCACCATACTCCAGGGGACACCAGAGAGGTGTAAGAGCCTTGTCTCAGAGTCAGAGGGAGCTGTGCTCAGCCCATGAGCTAGGACTGGGGCAGCCATGTGGCCTCAGTTTCCTTATCTGTCAAAGGGGGTCCGTGGTCTCTGTCAGACTGGTAGGAGGGTGCAGGGAGAGAGCACGTGGAAGACACCTGACAGCTTCCTCCCAAGCACCCTGGAATGGGTGGGGCAGGGGTAGAAGGGACCCTTCCGGGAACGTTTGTGGCTGAGAGAGCCCCCAACTGCCTCCCACCTTGCCACCATCCAGCCCGCACGGCATTCCCAGAGCAGCCAGCTGGAACTGCCACACCAGATAATGCCCCACGCTCCCTTGCGTGGGGAAGGACAGTGACTTCACGGGACTTCCTGGAGAGCACACTGCTCTGGGAATGCCTACACTTGTCCTCCCTTTGGGGCCAGTCGGTCTGTCGCCACGTGTTTATTGGGTGTCTGTGAGCACTGCTGTGCACAAGTCAGACACCTTTGTGTCCGATTCTGATGGGCACTGGCAACGAGTATCCACACACCCAGAGGTCAGATCTTGCCCAGCCTTGGGGGTCCAGCTCTGCTCTGGGGGAACTGGACACTCTGGTCAGCCAGCCTGGGTCACGTTCCCCCACTGCCATGGTGGGGGAGGCGGAACAGTGAAGAAGGCAGTCCCAGGAGGTGAGACAGGATAGTTCCCACCGCCTAACTTGTGGACCTCAAGCCACTGACGGGCCATGAAACCAATGAGCGAGTTTGCCGGAGAGAGGGAAGGGACACTGCAGGGGGGTGGGGCAGGTGACAACAGCAGCCATCCTCTGCAAAAGGGTTTAGAGGACAACCCAATAGGAGTGGGCAGGCTGGGGACCCCATGATCAGAGGAACCGTCCAACAGGAGTGGGCAGGCTGGGGACCCCATGATCAGAGGAACCGTCCCAACAGGAGTGGGCAGGCTGGGGATCTCATGATCAGACCAGGTGCAGAGGAAACAGTGTGACATCAGGCGGCGCACGTGGGAATGTCTGGGAGCACAGTGGACAGCTCCCATTCTGCATCCTTTATACAAAGACATCCAGGCACAGGGTGGACCATCTTGCCGGTTATTTCCTTCTAGATATCAGGGCACATCGCCCTCTGGTCTTTTTCACAAATACTACACACACACACACACACACACACACACTCATATATATATAACCTGAGTCTCAATATAAATTTTTTTTTATGTCTGTGGGTCACAAAGAAGGGAAAAACATCGCTCCAAACCATTCTCACTGGAAGCAGGTGGAGAAGTAACACCAGCACCGATTTTAGATTCGAGACCTGGCCCCAACCCTGACCAATCCATAGGATCCCAGGCAGGGGACCTCTCTTCCCTGACGCTCACTGAGAAAGGGAGTAAAAATCCAGCACCCTCAACCCCAGGCAACGCACAGTGAGAATGAGTCACCATAGCGATAGAAGTGAGCTCTCAACAGCTCAGCCTTGTACAAATGCGTGATATTGAGACGGTGAATATTAGGTCCTAGCCAAGAACCCATCTTCAGCCAGGGTCCAGAAACCCAAGTTTTGTTCTTCGATTGCATCTACATAGCCAGCTGTTCAATTCCCATATGTTCCCCCCTTCTCTTCCAAAGCCTCCACCGCCAATTGGAATACGAGATAAAAAACACCATCTGGGCCCTGAGTCCTCCGGTTCCCTGCCCAGGACGTCTTGGGGCCAGGAGATGAATTCCAGCTCCTTCTGGCACTCTCATTTCCCTTGGCTGACTGTGTTGGCGAGGGCTTGCGTGTGAACAGGCTCTCAGCCATGTGGCGCGTGGCTCTCCACCGCCCATCAGGAGGTCTCGTGGCTCCTGGGTCCTGCCCCCGCTGTCCTGTTGGCAGCTTCACTGTTGATGCCCCTTCACAGCATTGGTCACCGCAGTCCTGCCTCCCGGTGGAGTGAAATGTGCCTCCCACCCTAGAAACCGCATTGACAGAGGACCCCACCGATAGTAGAGAAGCAATGCCTTTGGCCTTGACTGGGGGCTGCTAGAGGTTTTCATAGGCTTCCCTCTGACCCTCACTGGCCCCAGATGCATGAGTAAGCCTACCCGAGATCAGCAGAACGGCCCAAGCAACCCACAGTCTCGTAAGAAATAATGCTTGTTATTTAAAGCCACCAGGTTGGGACACTTGGGTGGCTCGGTTGGTTAACCATCCGACTTCGCTCAGGTCATGATCTCACAGTTTGTGAGCTCGAACCCCATGTCGGGCTCTGTGCTGACAGCTCAGAGCCTGGAGCCTGCTTCAGATTCTGTGTCTCCCTCTTTCTCTCTGCCCCTCCCCTGCTTGTGCTCTCTCTCTCTTTCTCAAAAATAAATAAATAAATAAATAAATAAACAAACATTTAAAATGTAAATAAAGCCACTGAGTTGTGGTATCATTTGTTACACAGCCATAGCTAATGGACCCATAAGAGCATGCCTCCTTCAAGGAAGCAGGGGAAAAGGTAAAGGACTCTGTTAGGTTGTTCTGGGATGTGCTTCCCTCCCCCCAGTCAGATGGTCCCAGGGAACTTGAGAACCCTGCGGTGAGGTTAGAATCTAGCCCCTCGTCCCGAAGCCAGAGTGCCAAGCAAGGAAGTAAAAAGGACACACGGCAAGTGGGTTTACTCTAATCGCTAGGCATCCCTGTCCCTGCCCAGCCCTCCCTCTCTCAGTCCATTCTGGGTGTCCCCACCCCCACTCCTTCTTGGTATGTTAGAGTTGCCTCAACAATTTTCTCACTTAATTGTGCCCAGCGACCTAGCTGCCTCTGTCCCTGCCAACGGGGTCATGCCCTGGGGTGCACGCGTAGCTGCCTCTGTCCCTGCCAACTGGGTCATGCCCTGGGGTGCACTTTCACACAAAGACTCGCCTTGGCGTTCTGCTAACACGGTGGCTCCCGAAGGATGGCAGCGTCACCGTTGGTGACACCAGCAATGATTTTCACATCTTCTATTATTGAAATTCTAATGCATTTACATTCAGGTGCACTCCACTAAAATATAACTAGCCCAAGATATCTACAATGTAATGTTTCCATTTAAAATAAATTTAAGCACAACTGGATACGGAGTTGGGAATTTCAGTGGAGGCCTCCAAGCCCGATAGGTGCTGTTCCATGAAGGCGCTGGAAGGTCAGAGGCGGAACTCACAGAGGACGTGACTGGAAACAACAGTCAGACCCAAGCTTGAAGGGTCAGAGAGTGGGGAAGGAGGGTTTCTGGAGAGGGATGTTGGGGATCCGCGAGTGGATCACGTGCGGGAGGTGACCAGGGGCGTTACAGGGAACATGTGTGCCCTCCCCCTCTTACTTACTGAAGGGGGCTTCAGGGAGAACTTTCGGGAGAGCCCGGTATGTGTCTCTGAGTCTGAGGGATGTGGAGACTGGTCTGTGATGCATCTCTGAGAGGCATGAAGGCAGGCAGTCACGGCTGTGGGCCACAGGGCAGACAGAAAAAGTCCCACACTGAGCACATGGGTGGTCTGGGTTCCATGGAGAACAATTTGCAAGGCCCTCTTTCCAGAAGAGGAAATCAGATTCCCTCCAGGAGCTCCTTGCTGGGACCCCTCCCAGGCCTCGGCAGGGCCTGAGCAAGGGGTGATTTTGAGGCCAAAACTTCATGCACACTTACCTCTCACTGGGCAGTAGCCACACTGGCAACAACATGGGAGCAAGAATGAGTGAGTGAACCAGATGTGGGCCATGTGGGAGAGAGAAACAGCCAGAAGCTATGCCCAACAGGAGTGAGAAGGTACATTCTGAGAGTAAAATGGCCTGGTCATGGAAAGAGCCAGCAAAGAACACATAAAAGGTCCCAGTGGGAAAGAACCTCCTTTCCACAGTGGCCCACCTGATCTTGTGATGATGCACCTGTCACCCTACGTCTCCTTTACCCAAACGGGGGGGAAGAAGAGACAAATGTCACCCAAAAGACTAGGCTGCCCGTCCTGTCACAAGCCACCAGCCATGGGAGGGGATCCGGGGGGAAGGACCTGGACACTCTTGCTGAAATGTGACTTCAAGTGATCCAGGACATGTTTTAAATGGTCTAAAGTGGAGCAGAGAAGACACAGAACAAGGCCAGGTTTTCATATTTGCACCCTTTAAATTACACCTGCTGTCCCAATGACATAAGTAGGTCAATTTTAAAAAATATATTGTGTTAAATGGAATATTATTCAGCCATGAGCAAGAAGGAAATCCTGCCATTTGTGACATGAACAGACCTTGAAGGTGTTGTGCTAAGTGAAATGAGTCAGACAGAGAAAGACAGCTACAGTATGATCTCACTTATATGTCTGAAAAATCCAAACCTAACAAAGCTGGAACTCAGAGAAACAGAGGCTAGAGGGACGTTCACTGGGGACTGGGGGACGTTGGGAGATGTTGGTCAAAGGGTGTAAACTTCCTGCTCCAAGATTAACAAGTCCTGGAGAGCTAATGTTCACCATGGTGATTACAGCTAATAACACCGTATCATATACTTGAAATCTGCTAAGAGCGTAGATCTTAAATGTTCTCACCATGAAAAGGAAATGGTAATTATGTGATGGCACAAAGGTGTTAGTTAAGGTACGCTGGTAACCATTTTGCAATATATAAATGTATCAAATCAACACCTTGTATGCCTTAGACTTACATAATTTTATTTCTCAATTATGTCTCAACAAAGGAGGAGATGTCTTTAAAAATTTTTTTTTCAACATTTATTTATTTTTGGGACAGAGAGAGACAGAGCATGAACGGGGGAGGGGCAGAGAGAGAGGGAGACACAGAATCGGAAACAGGCTCCAGGCTCCGAGCCATCAGCCCAGAGCCCGACGCGGGGCTCGAACTCACGGACCGCGAGATCGTGACCTGGCTGAAGTCGGACGCTTAACCGACTGCGCCACCCAGGCGCCCCAGGAGGAGATGTCTTAATAAAGGATGTCCTATGTCCTCAAAAAGGAGGAGAAAAAGAAAATGTAACTTTAAAAAAGTAAAAACATAATGCATTAGTCAGCTCGGGCTGCTGTAACAAGTACCACAGACTGAGGAGTGGGGGTTAAACGACAGAGATTGTCACACAGTTCTGGAGGCTGCAAGTGCCAAGATCAACGTGTCAGCGGGATTCCTTCTGGGGCCTCTCTCCTTGGCTTACAGATGGCCTTCTTCTCCCTGTGTCC
Source organism: Prionailurus bengalensis (assembly GCF_016509475.1). NCBI lineage: Eukaryota > Metazoa > Chordata > Mammalia > Carnivora > Felidae > Prionailurus > Prionailurus bengalensis. Next base: position 58,508,887 of record NC_057348.1, on the reverse strand, counting down.
TCACATGGTCACCCCTGTGCGTGCCTGTGTCCTAATCTTCTCTTCTTAGAAGGACTCCGGTCATATTGATGGCGACCCTTATGGCTTCGTTTTACCTTAATCACTTCTTTAAAGACCCTGTCTCCAAAGAGTTGCATTCTGAAATGTGGGGCTTCAACATAGGAATTTGAGGGTTAAGTGGGGGGACACAATTCATCCCATAACATCTGCGAAGTAAATAAAAGCTATTTAGACTTCCAGATAGGAGGCTAGACGAAAGACACCAATACCACGATCATGGCCGAGAAATTTGACATTTGCACACTGAAATAATCTAGTACATGGTGCATATTCAAATCCCTCATGATGTTGACTGTTCGGTCAGATCTGGGCTAGAAAACTTGGGCAGAGGCACTGACCGCTCAGGTGATGGTGTGAGCGTCCCAGTCCCGGCCCACTCCCCAACTCAGGAGGCACCCGGTGCCCGTCTGTCCTGCCACTGGCATGCTAGGTGGTGTCCATCAGACCCCTTCATCCTAAGGCACCTTTTCCCATTTTTAAATTATCGATCTCTCCATAATAGACACTGTAGAGGGATCATTGGAAACCGTTACCAAAGAAGATGGGCAAAGAAGGATGCGGAAAACCTAGAACCACAGGCAAGACCTGAAAATGCAGATATGAGATAATGTATTTGTTTGTGCGAATACTGGGCCATGAATTTGTCTTGGAGCTTCCAGCGGCTAATATGGAAAGGGGACCTTTGTCAGTCTCACAGCCCATCCCCTAGGACCTGCGCTGAGGAACCGGCCAGCGGCGGGGGCCTGCATGGGTGGTCACCACGAGAGGGCTCGAAGATGGTGACTCAGAATTCAACACCGACTCCTGGTTAAATGCGGCTGATTGAAAATGGGTATTAACCTCTGCCCTAATCTGATCCCACTAAAATAGCCATAAAAGGATTTTCACGTGGGGGAGTCAAAAGCTCAGAAAGGCAAGGAGAACAACAAGGAGAAAGGAGGAGAGAGCAACGAATGTGAGATTCAGGAAGGGAGTCAGGAGGGTGCTAACTCGATCGGCAGATGGGGGAGCACTGACCCCTGGGCCAGCAGCAGCGGTGGGCGGGGGGGGACCTGATACACGGAACATGTGAAAGCCTCAGGAGTTGACATCGCTACAGCAACAGAAACCGAGGGTTGGCTGAAAGCTTTTTCCAAGGCAGTCAGATCCCCCAGATCCCCTCTGCTAGGCTGCATCACCTCGGCCCAGCACAAGACCAAAGGCTAGTTCTCTAGAGACCACAATGGGGGCTCTAGACTGAGCTAGGTCAGAAGAAACAGGGGAAGTAAGTGTACTTGTACTGAATGCCAAGACCTCCACCCTCTTCCCCACCCCACGCCCCGGACACTGGTACCCAGCTTCTCTCTCCAGGCAGATACTTCAGGGAGCCTGACCAGATCAGGAAGACCTTGAGGGCTCCCCCAAGAGACACCCAGGCAGATCATTGTCCAATGGAGCCCACAGACAATAAGCCATACCTCCTCTGCCACACACGTGTGCACACACACATACAGACACAGAACCTTCCGTCAAGATTTCAGTGCCCTCCGCTTAAATATAAACAGACAATCAAGAATCATCAGACATCTGAGGAAACCTTTTGATAGGGGAGGCAGAGGTCAGAACAAACAAATCAATGACAGAAGAAATTTAAAGGAGACAAGGGTTATGCAGAGAGAAGAAATTTCAAAATGATGATCATTCATCAATATACTCAGAGAGATACGAGACGACATTCTGAGCCTGACGCAAGGACAGAGTAGTATTTAACAAAAGGAACAAAAAAAAAAAAAAAAGAAAAGAAAAAAAGAAAAAGCTCTTGGAAATTCAAAATGATGCTGGCCAAAGTGAAAAGTTTAAGAGTGAAGGATACGGTTGAGGAAAACCAGGAAGGAGAACAAAGGACCAGAAAGCCTCCAGGGAGAAACAATAAAGGGAAACAAATATAAAAATGACAGAAGGCTCCAATGCGGAGCCTGGGTGGCTCAGTCGGTTAAGTGTCCGGCTGTTGGTTTCAGCTCAGGTCACAACCTCATGGTTCGTGAGTTCGAGCCCCGCGCTGGCAGTGCAGAGCCTGCTTGGGATACTCTCTGCCCCTTCCCCACTCATTCTCGGTCTGTCTCTCTCTCCCTCCCTCTCTCAAAATAAGTAATAATTAAAAAATTATGTAAGACTCTAAGGTCATATTGGCATTGCCATCCCAAAGTGGCCTTGGAAAGTGGAAACCAAGAGAGCGATTTCTGCAACGTTCCCAGGAAATGGGGAGATGGGAGGGCGGCCAGGGAGGGGGGGAAGGGAGCCCTGAGCATGAGGACAGGAGGTAGGGGGGCATGGCAGACATGCACAAGGTCTGGGGAGACGTGTCAGGGGACGTATGGGCAGAATAGCCAATGATTTGGAGGTATGGAGACGAGATTGTCTCACCTGGAGGCTGTTTGGACATGAATCCATGACAAGTGAATAGAAAATTAACAGATTATGAACAGACTACAGAAAATTAAGCAAACAAAGACAATCATTAACGCCAGGGAGTCGAGAGCCACAGAGCATCCCAGATATGCAGGAGTTGCTAAGTTACAACCTTCTAGAAAACTGAGTCGAGAAATATAGTCTACCTGCCTAAGATTCAGGAATGGGAAGTTAAGTTAGAAAAGAAAGGGATTCTAAGTAGGGACAATTATTCTTGAAACAGAAGAGAAAAGATGCACAATGATAAAACAAATGAAAAATTAAAAATTAAAATTGGATCTAAAACCCTGGATGACACCTGTAAAACCCGAGGGGGAAGAAAGCCAAATAGGCTAATTTCTTTCTACACAGAGGGGAATCAATACTTATAAATTTATTCTCAAGGTTCATTGTGAAAATCGCCATGCATCCCTTTAAAAATAAAGGACAAGTCAAGCAGCAAAGTTAAACACAACACGTGTACCTTCCCAATCACTAGAGGAAAGACTCAAAGAAAGTGAAGTTAAAATGGCAAAAAGTCAGAAAGCATAAAACCACACCACAAGTGAAACCAAGCGGGTATAACTATTTAACATCAACAGGTTAAGCCCCTCATAAAAAGACAAGAGTCAAAAATAAAATCCAACAATAAGGCTTTTTTTTTTTTAAGCAAAAACATCTAAAACAAAATAACACAGAAAGCTTAAAAAATAAAGGGATGTTTGGGGCCGCTGGCTGGCTCAGGTCACGATCTCGGAGTCCATGAGTTCGAGCCCTGCGTCCAGCTCTGTGCTGCCAGCTCGGAGCCTGGAGCCTGTTTCGAATTCTGTGCCTCCCTCTCTCTCTCTCTGCCCCTCCCCCGCTCCCGCTCTGTCCCTCTCTCTCAAAAACAAATAAACGTTAAAAAAAATAAAAACAAAGGGATGTTAGTGCAATCAGACCACATTGAGAACGTGGCATAAAAATGAAAGTCGAGGGACAGAAGGGGAGAGGCAGGGGTTGTGATGTTCAGGAGTTAGGCTGCGCTCTGGGCAGAGAGGGAGAGGGGCCACCTTTCAGGAAAGGAGGGCTTGCGCAGTGAGCTGGTGAGGGAGGGAGCCCCCTGCATGGCGGGCCACCCCGTCCCATCGTGGGGTGGGGGAACCAAGGCCCAGGGGGTTCCCGGGTTGGCATGAAGAGTCAGTGGCAGGACTGGGGAGGGAAACCTGGTCTGGCTCTTTCCTTTCACCCCGCCAGCGGTGGCCCTCCTTATGGGAAGAAGTTCCCAACGAAAGCAGCCTCATTTGTCAGGGGGCTGGGGGGTCCCTGCTCCTGACACACTGAGAAGTCCAGAGGGCTCCTGACGGCCAGGTGGGGCTGGCATGGGTAGCCCTCCATCTGTGGGAGTCCCAGTCCGGCCCACTGATCTGGGGTGGTGGCCTCCCTCCCCCAACACAGGGGCCCCTCTGTCTTCCCCACACCCATAGCGGGGGCCAGACGTCAGCCCTCCCTTGCTTGCTTGCTCTCCCCCATGCTGCAAGGGGAGGCTGGAGGAGGTCCCTGCAGGGGGGTGGCCCTCTGGACCACCCAAAGGCCAAGAGGACATTGCCTCCGTGAGGGCAAAAAAAACATGCCACATGTGGTCTGTCCCCTACCAGGCTGACAAGTGGTGGGGGCGGGGAAGGGGTCCTTCCCACCTCTGAGTCACGTGACAAAAATGCTGGGGGGGGGTTGCCCTTGGTCTTGGGAAGGACAAGCCCCCAAGGAAAGCCTCAGAGAATTCCTTCGCACCCTCGTGGGTGGGAGAAAGCAGACGGCCCCCAGGAGGGGAGTGTGGCCAGCAGCTGTGCCGGAAACGTGGGGCCCTCTCTCGCTGTCTCCTTTATCTCTGTCTGTCTCCCTGTTTCTTACCTCGGTCTCTGCCTCTCTCCCCCAGGACCTCCTGTCAAGCACCGAAGGCTGCCGCTAGCTGCGTATCCGTCCCGGTGTGCACGGGCCACCTGGCCATCTCGTGGAGGGTGCCTCCTTTTGGGCTTCCAACCGCATGCCCGTGAGGTATTTCCTGTGCCCAGCTTTTGGCATAAAAGCGTCTGAAGGGCCCTGCAGGTTCCCCTGGCCACGGTTGGCTCATTTGCCAGGTGAGTGGCCCACTCTGCACCCGCAGCCTCCCCAGAGCTCTCTCCAGCAAACACCGGGGGCCTCATCAACCTGGCTGCAGGGGTGGGGGGGACAGGGGCCACCAGACTGGACTCCCCTGGCCTTTGTTGCTCTCTCCCGCTCCCCCATCTCGCTCTCTGTAAAGCCCAGGGCTGACCCCGCCTGCCTGGCCTCACTGCCTGTACTTCTCTCCGCCTCGCACTGGCCCCCTCACTCGATGAAGCTGGGCACCCCGTGACCTTTGCGGTTGCTGTTCCCTCTGTCTCAGAGGGATGTTCTCACCAGGACGCCCGCAGGGCTCCCCCACCTCCTCTGCGTCACCAAGCATCACCTTCACGGTGGGGTCACCTGACCACGGTATTTAACATTACACCCCCCCAGCGCTCCGTATATAGAGGTTGGTTTTCTTACTGCCTCACCAGACCATAAGCTCCATGAGAACAGGGGTTTTGTCCACTCTCTCCCAGCACCTAGAAAAGCGCCGTGCACACAGCAGGTGCTCCATAAATGCTCGTCAAACAAATAATGCACGCGGCTCAGCAGACGCCTGGACAGTCAAACTGTCCCTGGCCCCAGGCTTTGTGCCTGCCTTCTCGCTCGCCTCGTCTGCCCTCTCCTTGGCATATGCTTGGTCTCTGTCTGGCAGATTTCTTTCCTTTTTTTTCCCCCTTTATTGAGGTATAGTTGATACACAGTGTTACAATCGTGCTCACCACAGTGTAGCCGCCATCTGTCCCCACGCGGCCCCGTTACGGTACCACGGATGATATTCCCTAGGCTGTGCCTTTCACCCCCATGACTCATTCATCCCATAACTGGAAGCTTGTACCTTCCCCTTCCCTTCACCCATTGTGCCCGTCCCCCCACCCCTCCCCTCTGGCAGCCACCAGTTTGTTCTGTGCTTATGGGTCTGTTTCTGCTTTGTGTTTGTTTGTTTTGCTCACTCGTTTCGGTTTTTAGATTCCACACATGCGTGAAATGATTTGCCCCTCTCTGTCTGACCTCTCTCACTCAGCATAGTACCCTCTAGGTCCATCCGTGTTACAAATGGTGAGATCTCATTCCTTTTTACGGCTGAGTCATAATCAAATGAATGGCAGAGTTTTTCCTTTTTTCTTTTTCTTTTTTCTTTTTATTAACTGCATCTTCTGTTTCCACCGGCCACCCCCCCCCCCCCCGACGTGTGGCAACCACCAATCTGTTCTCTGTGTCTGTGAGTTTGGGGTTTGGTTTTGTTTTGTTTTTAGAGATTGTACAGTACAGCATTTGTCTTTTTCTGTCTGACCTATCTCACTGGGCATAATACTCTCAAGGTCCATCCGTGTTGTCACAAATGGAAGATGTCCTTCTTTTTTAAGCCTGACTGGTATTCCACTGTGTGTGTGTGTGTGTGTGTGTGTGTGCGTGCGTGTATCACATTTTCCTTGCCCGAACATCCTCTGAGGGACGCTTAGATTGTTTCCTTATCTTAACTACTGTGAATAATGCCGCTGTGAACTTGGGGGTACAGATATCTTTTCAAAATCATGATCTTATTTCTGTCAGATAAATATCTCGCCGAGGACATGCTATTGGATCATACGGTAGTTTTATTTGAAATTTTATGAGGAGCGTCCACACTGCTTCCCACAGTGACTGCCCCCATTCCCTTTCCCATGTCTGGCTTCTCCATTGTCCCCCCTGCCTTTTCTTTTTTTTTTTTTTTTTAATTTTTTTTTTTCAACGTTTATTCATTTTTGGGACAGAGAGAGACAGAGCATGAATGGGGGAGGGGCAGAGAGAGAGGGAGACACAGAATCGGAAACAGGCTCCAGGCTCTGAGCCATCAGCCCAGAGCCCGACGCGGGGCTCGAACTCACGGACCGTGAGATCGTGACCTGGCTGAAGTCGGACGCTTAATCGACTGTGCCACCCAGGCGCCCCTCCCCTGCCTTTTCTGAATGCGGGACAGCTTCCTCTTCTGCGTCCCACTGGCTGCCTCCAGGGCCTGGGGCAGGGACAGGCCGGGGCTGAGAGGCAGCACAGAGAGGGCCTGGCCACGTGGTGAGCCTGCATCCTCTCCTCGAGAGGCCGAGGTGCAAATTTCAACGGTACCTCTGACGGAAGCTGCAGACGAGGAGTATTAGTCTCAGCAAAGCTTAGAGCCTTGGCCGCTAAATTCAGATCAGGTGTGATTCTGATACCAATCCAAACCGTCTAGGCAGGAGAGCCTGGGGATTTTCTTCTGGAAATCACCAAAGGAGCGGACAAGACCTGTGGATTCCAACAGCTGAGAATGCGTGTGATGAGGGGACATGTGGGGGGGGGGGTGACGGAGAATCTGCCTGGAGCAGGCCTCGGTTCCCGGGTGGTGAAGGCAGTGCCAGTCCCCGCTGCTGTGTAGATGCCAGGCGCCCAGCCACTGTTCTCCCAGGAGCAGGGTCCAAGTCATGGTGATGGGAATGGAAAAATAAAGCAAGGACTCTGCTTAGGCAGGACACTTGGAACCTCTGAGGACTGACACCCACTTGCACCAACACACCCCACCCCTTCTCCCTCTTTTCGAGTCCCCAGGATCTAGTGGCTGAAAACGACGGCCGTCGTGGGGCGCCTGGGTGGCTCCGTCAACTGAGCATCTGACTCTCGATTTTGGCTCAGGTCGTGATCTCACGGTCCGTGGGTTCGAGCCCCACGTCGGGCTCTGTCCTGACAGCGCAGCGCTTGCTTGGGATTCTCTGTCTCTCTGTCTCTCTGTCTCTCTCTATCCCTCCCCTGGTCACTGTCTCTCAAAAATAAATAAATAAATATTTATTTAAAAAAAAAAAACAAAACAAAACTATCCATCATTTCATTGCCTCTCGCACTTGTGTGGGCCCGGAATTCAGGAGACGCTTGGCCAAGAGGGTCTGGGTGGGGGTCTCAGCTGCTGTTGCGGTGGTGCTGACTGGGCTTCTCCATTCGTGTAACCTCAGGGTCTCTGCAGGTGGACTGGCTGGGGCTTCGGTCCCAACGCGGCCGCCTCCAGGCAGCCCAGCGGGGGAAGGGCCCCTGGTGGAGGCGGACCCTGCATGGTCTCTCCCCATCTGGCCTCGGGTCACACCGTCGCTTCCGACACATTCCTCGGGGTTACAGGTGAGTCACAGAGGGGGCAGATCGGCCCCCACCACTTGACGGGGTCAAGGGCAGGTTCTAAAGGAACACCTGGACAGGACATGCTGTTGTGGCCACACTACCCTCCTCCCGGGCCGTGGAGAAGGCAGTGAGGGGGCGGAATCCTGAGCGAGCAAACAACTCACTAACACTTTGTAGTTTAACAGTTGAGGGTGGGGACAGTTCTGGGCAAAAGATACAGCGGCGCGTGTGTTGTTTTTTTTATTCGAGTAGAGTCGACACACAGTGTTACCATGTAACATTCAGGGGTACAGCACAGCGACCTGACGGGTCTATACGTTCCGCTGTGCCACAAGCACAGCGGCCATCTGTCCCCATACAACATCTCTGTGTTCCTTCATCCCCATGACTTATTCATCATGGAATGTATTTTTAAGAAGTGTAAGACTCCCTTTCCCTGCAGCCCAGATACACGAAATGGAAAACCTAAAGGCAACAGGAGGGAGCACTCCTTGAGGCAGGAGTGTGTCATCTGGGAGTGGAGATGGCTGTGGAGTACAGCCCTCCAGGAGAACATTCTGCTGTGAGAGAAATGTCCCATGTCCGTCCTGTCCCGAGCCACATGTGGCTACTGAGCCTTTGAAATACGGCTTGTGCAAATGAGGACCTGGATTTTAGCTTCTATTTCCCTGAGATTAACTTTAGTTGAGACGCAGGAAGGCACGAGTGGCTAATAGCTACCATATCAGACAAGTGTCGATTGGGAACTGGGTGTCTCAGGCAATAAACGAAAACCATATCCCTTAAAGGGACAGGGAGAGACATGCGACCTGAAACCCATCTCCCTCACTGCTGGAAAAGCCTCTCTGGCCTGCCCCCCACCTGCCCCTCAGGAAACAGGAGGCATAAATTCAATACTAAGAGCTAGTTTGAGCTAAGTCTGTTAGAGGAAACAGTAAGTCAGGCACCATTTTTTTTTGAGGACATAGTGCAATTAAACAAGCGAACAGGGGCGCCTGGGTAGCTCAGTCAGTTGAGCGTCTGTCTTCGGCTCAGGTCATGATCTCGCGGTTTGTGAGTTCAAGCCCCGAGTCGGGCTCTGTGCCGACAGCTCGGAGCCTGGAGCCTGCTTCAGATTCTGTGTCTCCCCCTCCCATGCTCATGCTCTGTCTCTCTCTGTCTCTTGGTAATAAATAAACGTTAAAAAAATTTAAAAAAAGAAAACAAGCGAACAAAATACAATGTATACAGAATGGAAAGGAGAAGAAGAATTTATCATTGAAGATGGCAGTATGGTATCACTAGGGTAGTCAGTTATAAAGTTAGCCTGTCAAGGGGCGCCTGGGTGGCTCAGTCGGTTAAGCGTCCGACTTCGGCTCAGGTCACAATCTCACAGTTCATGGGTTCGAGCCCTGCATCGGGCTCTGTGCTGACAGCTCAGGGCCTGGAGCCTGCTTCGGATTCTGTGTCTCCCTCTCTCTCTGCCCCTCCCCTGTTCACTCTCTGTCTCAAACATAAATAAAACATTAAAAAAAGTTTTTTAATAATAAAAAAAATAAAGTTAGCCTGTCAAAATCAATGCCTTTTTATAGAAAACACTAACAGCTAAAATGTAACGAAAGAAAAGAACTCATTGTCGGTAGCACCTGACTACGAAATGCTTTTTACAAAATTAAGAAACATGAAGGACTTATGTGAAGAAAACTATGAAAAGACATAGAAGAAGATAGGGTAATTGGAGAGTTACACCTTTGTGCTCAAGAGGAAGACAAAGTTGTAACGATGTCAATCCTTTCTAAATCAAAATTCGAACTGAATTTTTTGACAAAAAAAACCCACCCTCCATTGAACTTGACAAAAGTATTCAAAATATGAACAGATATGTCAGGGGAAGAGACTAGAGAATCCAGAAATAGACTCATGAATAGATGAGCATTTCGTAGCTGATAAAAATGGCCCCAGATGAGTAGTTTTAGGGGCGCGGTGAGGGGAGAATCCAGGCTCAAAGGGGTTGCATAGGCGATAAATGAGTGATACGCGGAATTTACCGGAATGCGGAAACTTTTTAGAAGTTTCCTCGGCGGCACCAAGGTTTGCGAATGCTTTAGCCCTCCTGTAATCTCCAACATCCCCGCCAACAGTTTCCTCAAGTAAACATAGAAGTTAAATAAAAAGGCCCGTCCTGCAAGCCCCCACCAGCTCTCCCTTAGCCTCCCAAGAGAAAATTCCAAGAAGCCACTAGCTGGGAAGGACGGAACGTGGGCAAGCAGGAGCGGGGGAGTGGACGTGGGACGTGGTAGGAGGTGGGGAGTGTGCACGGGCTGTGTATCTGCACCCCACCCAACACGCTTCCCGGCGGTGTGCCCGCGGCAGCGTTCAGGGGTGGCTGCCCTCAGAGGCTGCGGAGGCCGTGTCCAGCCTGGCCCCGGGATTCTCCCCTCCAACCCAAGCCCTATGTCTGCCCCATGGTCAGCACCATGTGGGTCTGACCGTCCGGTTCACACGCTGGGAAGGCATGCACCAGCTGGCTCTCTGTGCCAGATGAGGAGAGGGGTCAGATGCCGTCAGACGGTCAGCCTCAGTGAGGGTGGACAGGCCAGTCCGCCTCCACGCAAGGAGCCTGGGAGGGTGGGAGAGGGTGGCAGGAAGGCTTCCTGGAGGTGGTGGCCTTTAAGCGGGCCCTTGACCAATAGGAATTCAACCAGATAAAATGTGGGTGCAGTAACACCTGTTTTTGAGACTGCCTCTTTTCTGCACAAGCCTATTCATCCCTCCTTTGGTTAAAAAAAAAAGGCAAGTGAACCAATTTTCTTCTGGGAACCACGTGGGCTCAGGCCACATGCCCAGTGAGAGCCAAGGCCATGCTCAACTTCCTCGGGAAATGGCACCCTTTTCCTTCCTCTGACTGTAGCAGTAGGGGACCTGTCGCAGGTCAGGGGAGCTCCTCCCACCCACTCAAGGTGCAGGAGCTACTGTTCAAGCCTCAGGGTCCCATCTCTGCAGAGGAGCCCTCTGGATGCTCTGGTTCATGAGCCCCTGTCCCTTCCTTTGTCACTCACGTGAATTCATGCAGGGTCCACTGGAACAGTCGTGTCATGTGACATGCTTGCTGGAAGTGTGGCACGGTGTCCCGGTGTCCGGGGGCTGTGCAGGGTACCTGGAGCCCGTGGGCACACACAGGGGCTTCCTCACCGAGGGGGTGACATTTCAGCCGGGCCTTGAAGCCCCTAAAAAAAAAAAAAAAAAGAACATCATAGGGTTTCTGTGAATACATTTTGAACTCTTCATTTCTACTAAGACAAAAATCATTTTATTCATTGGCTTTAGGAAGAAAAGACAATGTGATAGAAGAAGAAGAAGAAGAAGAAGAAGAAGAAGGGGAGGAGGAGGAGGGGGAGGAGGAGGAAGAGGGGAGGGGGAGGGGGAGGGGGAGGAGGAGAAGAAGAGGAAGAAGAGGGAGGAGGAGGGGGAGGGGGAGGAGGAGGGAGAGGGGAGGGGGAGGGGGAGGAGGAGAAGAAGAAGACCTAAATATTGGATCTGGTACACCCCGTTGTTGTAGGGCACTCGGCAAGAGGAAATTAATTGTAAGGAAAACATGACAATGATGGATGCCACCACTGAACCGAACGGTGACAGCATGCTGAGGACCAGTGTCCCCTCCTCCTTCCAGCCAACAGATTTCACGTGCCCACTCCGTGCCAGGCAAACCCCATGATGGGAGACACGGAGACAGATCGGACCCGGGACCTCTTTCCCGTTTGTAAAATATGTCAGAGGCAGGCAGATGTGACAAAGCCCCCATGGCAGCCGAGAAGGGGGCGCGAAGGCTCAGCAAAGGGCCCGTAACGAGTGAGCGCCCTCACTGCCTCTCGCTGCTCCCTCCCCCCAACCGCACCCTCTCACCCAGAGGAGTTTATGAGAAGCACGAGCCCTCTTTAGCTTCTCCCCAGGGTCGTCCAAGTTCAGTACCTGATTTTGGAGATGAACCAGACCCTTCAGGAATGAAAGACAAACCCCCCAGGATCCCACAGTGCAGGGGGCAGAATGGCCTCAGGGGTCAGCACCCCACCCCGCCAGGGGTCTCCCTCAGCTGCAGGGAGGATGCCCGGGCAGGTGCATCAACGCTTGGACCACCTCCCCAAACCGGGGGCATGTGTGGGGGCTCAGCCTTGGGGGCTGGCCTTGGTGTCCCCCTCTGCCTGCTCCTGCTTCCTCCTTCCCTTGTGCTGAGCCCCACCTCCCCTTCCCAGGGGTGGGTTAAGTCCCATACAGGGTGCAGGAATTCAGGGCTCTCTGACCCCAAGCCGGTGGGGCCCCGTTTGAGCAGCCTTTGCCAGTCTGACCACTACACGTTCACCCCAGCGCAGATGACCCGGCATCGTCTCCTTTTCTCCGTCTCCAGCCAGTCATGGCCCGGCCCAGGAAGCCCTTGTCCGCACAGACTGTTCTCCATGCCGGCAAGTGTGCCGGGGTGGCCCCCCCCCCACCCCCAGAAGGTGCGAGCATATTTCTCACCGTCTGCCACTGCTCATTGTTGAAGGAAAACTCCACATCCCCAACATTTGCTTGGAGGGAATTAGATCATCACCTCCCCACTAATGAAGCCAGGCTGTGCAAACAGAGGGAAGAAAGGCGGCAGGTTGTCTGTCTCTCGGGGCGGCGGCCCAGAAGTTGGCACCCCAGGTGTCTCCGAGGCTCCGTGCACATGTTTCGAAAGCGGCCTACGCCAAGCTGGTTTGGAACATCCCCAGGTGATGTTTGCCTTGGTGGCTGGGAATCCCGGCCCTGAGCGGGGACTGCAGCTCTCCGGGACCAGAGCAGACGTCTGCAGCATTCTGAAGGCGGCAGGTGCCCGACCTTCCAGGCTTCGGAGCTGCCTCTGTCTCTGGTCCCTTCGGACCCTGCGCCACCATGGGCTTCTCTGCTGGGGAAGAAGATGCTACTCTCAGATGGAACAGCCACCCTCCTTAGCTTTCCAACTGAAGTCTCTACGACTGCGTGGCTCTCTCGTTTATTATTATTTTAAATTAAGATATACTTCACCTTGGGGCGCCTGGGTGGCTCAGTCGGTTGGGCGACCAACTTCACTCAGGTCATGATCTCACGGATGGCGAGTTCGAGCCCCGCGTCGGGCTCTGTGCTGACAGCTCGGAGCCTGGAACCTGCTTCGGATTCTGTGTCTCCCTCTCTCTCTGCCCCTCCTCCATTCGTGCTCTGCCTCTCTCCTTCAAAAATGAATACACATGAAAAAAAAAATTTTTTTTTTAAAGATATACCGCACCTCACATCAAATGTTATGTAAATGGTGACCATCGACAAACGGACCCTTCCGTGGTTCTTGGTAGATCGCTTTGTATAGTAACGCCGTGCAACCATCACCACTGTGTAATTCTGGAACGTTTTCATCACCCTCCCCACTAAACCCCTACCTATTAGTCCCAGTTTCCCCCTTTCCCTTCATAACCTTGGTCACCTCTACGCTATTTCTTGCCTGTTCTGGATACTTCTTGTAAGTGGAATCATACAATACATGGCCTTTTGGGTCTGGCTTCTTTTACTGAGCATAATGTTTTCAAGATTCATCCATATTGTAGCCTCTGTCAGCTCCATTCCTTTTCATGGTTGAATAATATTCCACGATATGGATATGCCCCACTCTATTTACCCATTCATCGGCTGGTGGACACTTGGACTGTTTCCCCTTTGGGATTATTCTGGATAATGCCGCTACAAATAAGTCTTTGCTATGAACATTCGACTTCGGTTCTCTTGCATATATACCCAGGGGTGGAATTGCTGGGTCGAATGCTCGTTCTGCGTTTCACTTTTTGAGCCATCTCCGAACTGTTTACCACAGTTGGCTGCACCATTTTACATTCCTACCAGAAACGTACCAGGGTTCTAATTTCTCCATCTCTTTGCCAACATTTGTTACCCCTCTACGCCTTTTCTTTTCTTATTGTGTCCTCCTGGTGCGTGTGAAGTCATGTGTCCTTGTGGTTTTGATTTACATTTCCCTCCCCGCTAATGACACTGGGAATTTTTTCATGTGACTATTGGCCATTTGTATGACTTTGGAGACATGTCTATACAAATACTCTGTCCGTTTTTAAACTGGGCTATTCATCTTTTTATTATTGAATTGTAAGTGTTCTTTATATATTCTGGATACTGGACCCTTATCAGATACATGATTTGAAAATATTTTCTCCATTCTGTGAGCTGTCTTTTCACTTTCTTGGTGGTGTCCTTTGATGCACAAAAGTTTTTACCTTTGATGAAATCCAATGTATCTTTTCTTTTTGGTTGCATGTGCTTCTGCGGTCACATCTAAGAAACCACTGCCTAACCCAATGTCATGCAGATCTTCTCCTGTGTTTCCTTCTAAGAGTTTTATAGATTTAGCTCTTGCATTTAGGTCTTTGATCCATTTTGAGTTCAGGTTTGTATATGGTGTGAGGTAGGGGGTCCAAACTCATTCTTTTGCAGGGGGCTATTCAGTTGCCCCAACACCAATGTTTGGAAAGACTATTCTTTCTGCATTGAGTAGTCTTGGCACTCTTGTCAAAAATCAACAGACCCGAAGTTATTTCTGGACTCTCGGCTTTAGTCCATTGGTCTATGGGGCTACCCCTATGCCAGCACTAAACAGTCTTCATTTGTAGTGAGCTTTGAAATGAGTCATTGCAATCCTTCAACTTTGTTCTTCTCTAAGACTGTTTCGGCTCTTCCATCATGAGGACGGCTTTTCACAAAGTTCACAAACTTTAGGTATCTGGGGCCACACAAGGTATGCTAAGTATGCAAAACTGGCTGGCTTCATAACAGCACCTGAGGTCCGTTCTTTTGACATACACAGCTTGTTTTCATCCTAAACAAACATAAAAGCGTGCTTTCTTTAGGTTTCCTTGCCACACACAAGGATACCCCTCTCCGAGACTCCTTTGCCATCAGAAATGGCCATGAGACAGGCCTAAGTTCCAACTGGGAGACATAAGCAGAACTCTGCTGGGGCAGCTTCTGGAACAGATACTATGTTATAGGATAAAAGGAGACAGGAGTGGGCTCCAGCTCTCCAGCAGGTCTGGGATTGGATGAGGCTGGAGATGTGCCCAGCATGCGCCCCATTTAAGGAGGCACCGGCTCTCAGCACCACAGAAGGACACCGTAGCATCTGAGAGCAAACGCCTCCTTAAATATATACACCTCTCTTGCCTCGTGCTGGTCCCAGCCCTGTTCTCTCAGCCCCTTTCCTCTTCTTCCAGCTCTGAACCCCAGACCAGTCTTATGCCTGGAACCAGGCAGCTCTCTGGTGATGTGAGGCCACAAGATGGAGGGCACAGGTCACTGTGTTACCGAGATGGGGAGAGCCTGGGACCCAGGGAGGCTGCCTTTTCAAGGTTCCTTATCCTGTGGGATAATCACATGTCTGTTAAGATAATGCCCGAACCCCCTGAAAGGTAGGTTTTCTGTTACCTTCTGCCAAAAGCATCTCATATACAGATTTGTGGCAAGGAGTGTGGGTTTTCCATTTAAAGCTGTAAGACATTTTCAAGTTTGCAAAGTGAGTCGAGGACTTCATGAAAACTAAATATTCCTGCTCTCTGAAAGACACTGTTGAGGGAATGAACAAGCAGCCAATGCGAAAATACATTTGCTGAACATACATCTGGCAAAAGGCTAAAATCTAGAATAGAAAACGAATTCTTCCAACTCAATGTTAAGAAAACAAACAAACTTCCCCCCTCCCCCCCCCCATAACGGGCAAAAGATCTAAACAGATACTTCACCAAAAAAAGGATACAGATGGCAAATAAGCATCTGAAATGATACACAACGTTATTAGTCGTTGGGGAAACGCAAATCAAAGCCACAGCAAGCTACCTCTTCCCATCCAGAGGATGTTAGATTTGGGCTAAAATGTAAAAGCTCACAGGGGCGAGTGCTGATAGAGACAGAGCAGCTGCAACTCTCACAAGGGGCTGGCCGGGATGCAACACAGCACAGCCTCACTGGAAAAGAATTTGGCATCTTCTTATAAAGTCACACATACATTTACCTTAACTACCTAGCAATGCCACTCCCGGGCGAGAGCAATGAACACATCGGTCAAAAACTCGTGTGCAAATGTTTCTAGCAGATTTATTTAAAGTAAGTGCACACCGGCAGCAACCCAAATGCCCATCCACAGACGACTGGATTAAGAAACAGTGGCATAGGGGGCACCTGGTTGGCTCAGTCGGTTGGGCGACTGACTTCGGCTCAGGTCATGATCTTGCAGTTTGTGAGTTCAGGTCATGATATTGCAGTTTGTGAGTTTGAGTCCCGCGTAGGGCTCTGTGCTGACAGCTCACAGCCTGGAGCCTGCTTCGGATTCTGGGTCTCCCCCTCTCTCTGCTCCTCCCCCACTCATGCTCTCTCTCTCTCTCTCTCTCAAAAATAAATAAACGTTAAAAAAAAATAATAAAAAAAACAGTGGCGTATCCATGCGATAGAATACTACTCAGCAATAAAAGGGAATGAAATATTAATACATTCAACACTGTGGATGAATTTCAGAAACATGCCGAGTGAAAGACACCAGACTTAAAAGGCTGCATTGTACGAGTCCGTTTACAGGAACTTCCGGAAGAGACAGAGCTCCGGGGATGCAGGTCACTGGCTGCAGGTGTTGGGGAGGTTGGTGATGAATGAGAAAGAGGCACAGAGCAAGTTTTCGGGGTGATGGCACTGTTCCATATCTTGATTGTGATGCTGGTTGCACAAATGTGCACATTTGTCAAAGCCTTTAGAACCACACACTCAAGAGGGCAAATTTACTCTATGGAAACGCGACCTCACAAAATCTGACCTTCAAAAAAACACTCTAAAATACGACTAAGGCCAATGACTCGTTCAATCACTGTACCCAAACACAATAGGTAAAACCATGAATGTTGGACAGTAGAATGAATAAATTTTAGTTTTTGGTTAAGCTTAATATTTTTTAAAGAAAGGGTAACATTTTGGGGTACCTGGTGGCTCAGTCGGTTAAGCGGCCGACTTCGGCTCAGGTCATGATCTCCTGGTTCGTGGGTTCGAGCCCCCCCGTCAGGCTCTGTGCTGACAGCGCAGAGCCTGGAACCTGCTACCGATTCTGTGTCTCCCTCCCTCTCTCTCTCTCTCTCTCTCTCTCTGCCCGTCCCCTGCTTGCACTCTGTCAAAAATAAAATAAGCCTTTAGCAGAAAGGTAACATTTTGCTAAGTAGAAGAAGCCACATACTACACAATTCCATTTATATGACATTCCGGAAGAAGTGAAATTGTGGGAACAGGAGTCAGACTAGTGGCTGCCAATGGCTGGGGGTGGCAGAGAGCATGGATGACAGAGGGACACGGGGACATTCGGGGGGTGATAACCCTGTTCTCTATCTTGATTGTGTTCGTAGTTACATGACTGTATGCATTTGTCAAAACTTACTGAGCGGTGAAAAGGGCTAAATCTTACTGTATGTAAATTCTATCTCCAATTATGTAAATTACATACACCTGACTTTTTCAGAAAGTAAGCCAAGCAAAAGGAAATTATTAGAGAAATAATCCTACAGGTGGTATGCAGATATGGGAAAATTTGTGGAGGTGGGGTAAGAATGAATATATTTTGAGAAACACTTAATCCCAATTATATCGCACTCTAAAAAGACAAAACCAGCTCTGGAAGGTGAATGGGGGTGTCTGTGTTCTCCCATCTGATCTACCTGACAATTTAGCATTTTTGTGGTTGGCCCTGAGATAGCGTAAGTGACGAATCAATGAAACAGCCCTCTAGGGAGGAGGACAGAGACGCACTTCTGAGCGGCTCGATCCCAGGCCCCTCCAGGGTCACCCACGTCATTCAGCTCCCGCCTGCCGGACACCGGGGACCGATGACAAAGCATGGGCAAGAGTCAGACAAGGAATGATGGAGAAGCACTCACGGCTGCGACAGAAGCCATGCACAGACCTGAGGGGCAAGTGGGGAAAGAAAATTCTAGAATTCGAGGAAAAGGATCCAAATGGGAGAGGGGTGCTTGTAGGAGCTATGGCCTCTGCAGAGGGGCTCGGGAAACCCACCCACCCCCCAGTGGGATTGGGAGAGACAGGGAAGGAATGTCCCCGTTCACTCTCCTGTAGCGTCCTGCTGATGCTTTCGGCCCGCGGGCGCCCGTCTTCCGCAGGGACAGGCTCCCAGGGCACGGAGCAGGTGAAGACAGAGGGCAGTGTGTGTGCGGGCGCATGGAGAAGGGCCAGCACACCACCTCTGTTTGAAAATGAGGGTTTGGCATGAGGGATCCTAGTGGCGATGGAAATGCTCTGTCTCTACCGGATCAATGTCAATTGCTTGTGACCTTGTGGTGTAGTTTTCGCGAGATGTTATCATGGGAGGTAACTAGGTAAAAGTACACAAAATCTGTCTGTAGTATTGATTAGCAATGCATGTGAATCTGTATTGCAAAATAAAAAGTGCAATTTAATTAAAAAAAAGAAGGAAAGAAAGAAAATGAGGGTTTGGGGCACCTGGATAGCTCAGCGGCCAGCTCTTGATTTCCACTCCAGTCATGATCTCCTGGTTCCTGAGTTCGAGCCCCGTGTCAGGGTCTGCCTCTCTCTTCCTCTCCCTCTCTCTCTCAAAAATAAATAAACGTTAAAAAAAAAAAAAAAAGAAAATGAAGGTTTTATTATTATTCAGCTCTCACGAGGCCAGAGATCAGACAACAGCAGTCGCAAAGAGGGAGTTACACTCACAGATCCTAGACACAGGAGGCCACGCAGGGAACTTCGTGGTCAGTCATGATCTGAGAGGGGGGCAATGTGGCCGGAGCCTTTACTGCGGTTTCCTCAGGAAGGAGCAGGCGAGGCAGGTCTAAACAAGCTTAGGATTGGCTGGTCTGAATAATTGAAGGGCTGTCTCTGGTTGTCCGGTGCGTCCCCCTGGGGTGATGCAGGCAGGGGGCTCCTGGAAGTTAGTGAGGCAGCACAGGGGGGACTCTGGATGGGTTGGTTTGCACGTGAAAGGTGTGCCAGAGCCCAGAGCCCTCTGGAAGGCCCAGAGGTCAGAGCATCAGACACGGAAACGGGAAACTGTGGTTATTACAAGCTGGTTGTTACGAGGTTATTACTCATGTGGTCCCGGTAGATGGAGACTTCCAAGTTGCTGTCGCTCTAGAATACAGAAAATCTCTGCAAAAGTGACCCCCTGCAATGGAAGCTACGACCCATTTCCCCCGGGGAGGGGGACGCCAGATGACGGAAGAGGCCATTAACAGCATCAGTCCTTATCGCATTATTCCAGGAGCTGGGGGCCCAGGTCCTAGTTGCTAAAGGCCCTGAGGAATTGGTCAGCCCCCTCCTGTCCACCTTCCCAAGGCCACCCCACAGGCTTCACAACTCTTCAGTGGAGCCCTCCCGAAGCCAGGGCCCCCACCACCCTCTTCCTTCCACTCGGATGCAGCCTCCACAGATGGCTTAGCCCCTGCCCCCCATCCTTCCCCCACTCTTGTCTCTGGCCGCGATTCCCTCCCATTCCTGACAGTGAGCTCTTCAGGGCCATAACTGCATCTCCCTTTAGACTGCCTCAGCGGTGACCCAGCCCTCCACTGATCCTTGCGTGCCGTGGGAAACAGACCCAAGACCCATGGGCAGCGGTCAGGTGGCACTTGGAACCGCTGGGGACCAGGGCTTGATGAGAGGAGAGTGGCTTCCGCCTTGGGAAGGAAAAATCACACGGGGCCAGACAAAGACCCATTGTCCCCAGCATCCAAGCCCACCCTCCCCTGCCCCTACCCGCACCATCACCACCATGGGCCAGGCATGGGCAAGACTATGGGAATATATGGGGTCAAAGAAAATGGAGAAAGAAGGGCCAAGGATAAGCCTCAGAGTGCAAAGGAAGAGGAGGGAGGAGGGGATGGTTGGCTGGAGAAGCCATTTGGAAACACCTACTTGGGCTCCTGCAATGAGCTGGCTTCCTTCCCCGCAGCCTTTGTGGATGCAGATGGCTGGGGCAGAATCTCTAACCTGGTGAGGGTGGGGGTGCGGGTGGGGGAGGGTAATTGCTCATCTGCCCCGGGCCTGTCTCCCCTCTGCCCTCCCACCAGTCTGCAGCCTGGCGTGCCAACCCCTCTGAGCCCACTCACTCACCATCCACCCCGTAACATCTGCTCAGCTCAGAGGCCCTCTGGGGAAGCTTCCCCGCTCTCCCTTCCATCGTGGGAGGGGGCTCCTGCCTCTGTGTCCCTGGCTTCCTGTGTTTCCCCCAATCGTCGCCCTTTTACTTCGGTATTGTAGATGCCGAATTTCTCAATGTCCTCATCTGTAAAATGGGATTCATAATAGTACCTACCTCAAAGGTTTGCTGTGCAGACTCAATGGATAAGAGGCATATAAGGAGTCTAGAAGAGTGCATAACCATGCTAGTTACTTACGCCTACTTGTTACCATAGCGCCTAAGTAATCGCTATTATTGCTAACCGCCCATCCGTGTCCCTGCACAAGCCCGAGTGTTACACACAGTGCATGTTCGCACAACAGCAATGACGACCCCAGAAGCAGATGGTCAGGTCCGGTCCAAACTCACAGGATTCTCCGCCCAGCTGCTGGGTGCTGTGCGGGCATCACCCCTGGCAATCTCCATGACAACCAAATCGGGGCTGGGCAGGGGGGAGCCGAGGGGTGCTTTGGCAAAGCTGCCCGGAGAGAGCTGGGCTGCGCGCCGGGTCTTGAATGGCCAGAGCTTGGCCTCCTCTGCCCACCTCTTGCCCCAGGCCCGGCTAGGAGCAGGTGCCCTGATGTCCGTGTGTGGTCACAAAGGCTCATCTTGTGCCCGGCTGTGATGCTCTAGACCGAGGGGGGCCTAAAATCTCCCCGAGGGGCCAGCAGCTGGAACCACCATGCTGCCAGCCCCCAGTGCCTGGCAAACAGCTCCAGGTCCTCTAATCCTCCCGCTCCTAGAATCTGGCCATTAACCTCCCTCCCCCCCCAGGCACAGGAGGGGAGCTGCACCCTCCCCGCCTGCCTTTTCGTCCAACACAATTAGGCCCTATTATTTCTGTCGTGTTGATTCTTGAAAAATCATTTTAAATTGTCGCCCTTTTTTTTAATGCTTTGGAAGAGGAAAGCGCCAAAGAAGATGAAAACAGAAAAGCGTGCCCGCATCCCCCGCCTGGTTCCTGGTCCCCCCCCGATCCCCCCATTTCTCCTGACCTGTTCCCTTGGCAACCATCAACTCGCTCCTGCAATATTCAAAGGGAATCTCACAACTGCACATCAGATGGGACACGGGGTGTTTTCGGTTCCCTGAGACCAACTGGTAGACAGACAGACACCCAGGGAAGACATGGACACAGACACACAGAGATAGACAGACAGACAGGCACAGAGACAGAAAGAGACAGAGAGAAAGACCCAGCACAAAAAGACAAAGACACCCAGACTGCATGCAGACCAGAGATACCAGAGCTTACAGGCAGAGTGATGCAGAGACAGACAGACAGACTCTCAGAGTGACGGTGGGAGAGAGACAGATGTAGAAAGAGACGGATCTAGAGAGACAGAGAGAAAAGGAGGACACCTGTGAGAGAGGAAGGCAGCAGAAAGGAGACAGGTAGGGCCAGGTGGGGGCAGGGCGACAGTGGAGGAGGCCCAGGGAGGCACTGTGAGTGCTGGGTCCTAAGCACAGTGGCCCGGCCCCGCCACCCCACCCCCTCCCGGGGCCCCTCTCAGAACATCCGCCCTCCCCCGCCCTCCTCTCTCCCACTCCTCTGTTCCAGCTTTTCTCCTGATCAGCCTCCTCACCTCAACCAGGCCCCCTCGGGCTCCCACACTCCCTCTGCCCCTCTCACCTCTGTCAATGCTTCTTGCCAGCCTGGCCTGGGGCCCAGGAGGGGGCACATCCCTGCCAAGGGCTATGCCATTTTGCTCTAGATGCTGATGTTGGGATTCTAGACACTCTGGTAGAACGCAGGGAAGAGAGTCCCACAGGCATCTCTCAAAGCACAGGGACTCTGAGGAGGGCCCCAGGAAGACCCCTGGAGGGGTAAGCTTTGGGGTAAGCACATTAGCTCACTCAACAGCCGTGCGGATGGGGAGGGAGGGGGGGATGCCTCCAGCAGCAGTCTGCCCTGTGCCCTTGATCCCGTTCCCTCACCGTGGCTCAGCCCCTTGGACCCTTCCTCACCCAGGCCCAGACCTCTTGGCTCTCAGCATCTGGCCCGAGCCCAACCACTGGAGGGCTGTCAGCTACAAGGCCGGGAGAAGGGACCAGAGAAGGTAAGGACGCTGAGGTCAGAAGCTGGGGAGCAGAGTGCAAAGGCAAAGCCAGGGTCCACTCAGAGGGAGCCCAGCAGGCAAGCCTAGATCACACGCCAGCTCTGTCACTGACCACTGGGCCGCCACAGGCCAGTCATTTAGCCAGTGTCCCCATCTATCAAGTGAGTAAATGGCCCAGAGTGATCGCATAGTAAGGCATCGAGAACGTACATGTGTGGTGAGCTCTGATTAAAACCAGTGCAACAATGACGGTGACGACAATCCATCATAGCTTCTTGGCAGAGACGTGGCTGGAACCTGGCTGCAGTCCACAGACCCAGATGCCTGCCAGGGCCAGCAGCAGGGGGCATGAGAAGCAAGGTGGGATCCGGGGGCGGCGGTGGGGGCGGAGGCAGGACGGCGGAGCTCGGGGGCCCATCCACCACGCGGCCCGGCCTGGCCAACTCTGCCAAGTTTTCCAAAGGAGCCAGAAATAGGGATTTTTTTTTAATACCAAATCTTTGAGTTTTACATATTGGTCACCAATTCCATCTGCACGGCATTCTGCTGGGGGCCAAATAAAGCATCCGTGTGCTAACTTGGTTGAGAGCCCTTCCGTTGCCCGACCACACACAGCGAGCTGCATCGTTGTGGGTGCAGGAGTCCAATCCACCCGCAGGGGGCGCCTTGGTTGGGTCTGGGGAGCCCCTCAGGGAGGTTGAGCCCAAACAGGCCCAGCCTGCAAATGTGCGTGGCTTGGGGCGGAGTGGGGGGAGGCTGCACTGTGGACCAAACCACATTCCCCAGGCCCCCCTACAGGTGCACAACGCCAGGGGCCTCAGCTGGGCAGCCCCCACCCACTACGGCCCCAGGATGCTGTCCCTGCTGCAGGTTAGAGGGCAGGTCCTCCCCACAGAGCCACGGAGAGGAGACCCCAAAGACTTGGGCTCAGGACGAGGCTCTGGGAAGAAGAGGGTCAAACACCATGGTTCTCCCATTGGCGGGAGGGTCTCCACCCTGCAGGACTTGACTTAGTGCCATCCCTGAGGGCCTGGCCCTGGAAAGTATGATTTGGTGGGTCTGGGCGGGCCTGGAATGAGTGCAGACCTCACTGGGAAGCACTGGGCTGGGGTGATGCTGGGATCCTGCCAGCCCCATGGCCCCGAGGAGCTGCCACGTTCCCCCACCAGAGACCTGCCTCCCCCCACTGCTGGCCCCCATGCTGCTGAATCTAAGGAAACTGTATTGACCCCTGTTGCTTGATGACTCACAGGGAGGCCTATGCAGGAACCGGCCCCCGTAAAGGTCTCCAAAGGTTCCCCTCCCTCTGTAGGACCCCCACCCCCAAATCAGGGGAGCCTCTCCTAGGGAAGCAGCCAGGGGCTGTAGCTGAGGCCGGCTGGAAAGCGTTGGTCTCTTGCTTGTGCATGGTAGATACCAGCCGACCCCAGCAGTGGCTCTTCTGGAAGCACCCAGTCCTCGGGGCGCCCTCCCCACCCGCTGTCCCTCAACCCCCACACAACCAGTCGCAGAACCCGGTTGCTGGGACGCACCGCACCCATGCCCAGACAGCCATGCTGGGCCCTCCCCGCGGAGGGTAGGTGCCCCCCTGCAGGCGGGGGAAGCCGTGCGTGGGCAGGTGCGCCGGCTGCACCCGCCCCCACCCCCAGCCTTCTTGCAGTTACGGGAGAAGCCCCCGCGCCCTCACCATCAATTCCCCTTTGCCTAAGCTAGTTGGCTTTCTGTCACTTGCAACCAGATGTATCGCCCCAAACCTACTGACTCAGAAGTTTTGTATTTTTAACAAGTTCCCAGGTGATTCACGGGCCGGGCCGCACTTGAGAACCACTGACGTACGGCACCGCCAATTAGGCCGCTGGGGTTCCGGGGCCTCGGCCCGCGCCCCCACGCCGGAATCTGTCAGTTCCAATGCAAACCTGCCCTCCCCTGTGCCAGCATCTGCACATCAAACCCCGGTTATATAATCGCACACAGCAATGAGGAGGGAGGGGGTCTGGGCCTCGGTGCCCAATCACTGAGCCGCCCGGAAGGCATGAAGCGCCCCCCCCCCCAAGGGAAAGCCCCCAGAGGCCTTCTCTGGAGATCATAAAAGATGCAGAATGTGGGGGGCGGCGCTTTCTATCACAAAGGCTTTAACGGAGGAGAACAAAGGGAGGGAATCCAGGATGCGTTTTATTCACCTGTTCAACAGATCTTCCTGGTGTGCGACCGACCATCTGCCAGACACTGGGCAGGGCCTGGGGGTTCGAAGGTGAGCCAGGCAGGGGTCCCCTGTTCTCCAAAAGGCTTCCATTTAGGGGAGAAGGTGTGCATTCAACCAGGTCACCACTACATGAGCAAGTGATACAGACTGTGCGGGAAAGAACAGGGTCTGGGCACACATGGTTTCTGAGCCCCAACACGTTCCCTCGTGTACTCAACTGGGTACCTGCCAATCGTAATACATTCTGTGGCCTCCTCTGCAGCTCTGCGTGGCCCCGTGACAAAGTTCTTACAGGTGGAGGTGTGGACAGAAGTAAGTGTGTGACTTCCTTCGGAATGTCTTGTGGTTGGAGAGATGAGCCTCCCCTTGCTCTTTCTCCTTCCTTCTCATTGGAATGAGGGTGTGATGGCTGGAGCTGGAGCAGCCTTCTTGGTCTTTGAGGGCCATGCTACATGTCAAGGACCATGGAGCACGATAGAAGAAACCCAAGTTCCTGAGGAATGTGGAGCCACCACCGAAGTCCAGAGCTGCTTAGCTCTGGACCTCATTCATAAGAGAGAGAAAGAAACCTTTATCTTGTGCAGCCACAGTGGTCCCGAGACAACGGCACTCTGAGAAATAATTGTAACAGGGAGAAGTGGGGAGAAGGGCAGCTACTCAGGAAGCCAGTGGAGGCATGGAGGCTGGCTTGGGCAGGCCACATGGAGCCTGTGGTCCAAGCGAGGGGTCTGGGGGCACCAGAAAGGGTTTCCAAGCAGGGGAACAACACAGACAGGTTTTCAACTGTAAGCATCCCCTTCCCCTCAGACTGGGACCACCACAGACCCCCCCAGTTCTGTTCAATACATTGGTGGGTACCAATATTGCCCCCTTTTCCACATGGAGAATTGGGGAGGTGAAGTGACAGGCTCGGGGCAATTCAGCTCGCATGGGTCACAGCAGGGACTTGAGCCCAGATCCATCTGGCTGTCAGACCTTGAGCGTTCCCCTGTGTTATGGCCTCTACCACTCCCAACCCAGACCCTTATCTCCCAGGTGAGCACGTTTGTGGTACAGCCAGATCCCCCAGTAGAAGGACAGGCCACTTCAGTCCTGGATCCAAGCACAGAGGTCACTGACCCCGAGCATGCACTGCACAGACTGGGGGACTAGGAGAGGCCGGGCCCGGCTAAGCCTATCTGTGCAGACCAAGGATGGGGGCAGGTCATGCTGGGTCTCACACCAGCAGGGGCTAGGGATTTGGTCTGTAAAACCATCCCCTTATTTAAGCCCGGAGAGCCAGCCTTGGCTTTCCACAGATAGACATCATCCTTACACAGACCCCACGGGGTCACCGCCACAGGCACTGTCCCTTCTCCCCTCACCCCAACATCCCAGAATCATAGGGCCGAACTCATACTTGCAGAAGATGCCATTACAGAGGAGAGACCAAGAGGGGCTGAGCTCTCTTTGGGTTGCACACATAACAGGGCTTATCAGCATTGCTTACTGAAGACCTGGCAACAGGGTATGGCGGCCCCTCCTTAGCCACGCTCCTGACAGTATGGAAAATACATCTGCAGAAAAGGTAGAGAGAAACTCAAGGCTTGCCCTGTCCTTTGAGGACAGGTGAGGACATGGTGTCCTTTGAGGACACCATGAACTCCCCCGAGCCTCAGTTCCTCAGAACCACCTGGTTCAGATGAAAGTATTTTGTAAATTAGAAAATGCTCTGCTAATATGGAGCCTGGATATAATTAGGTGTGGCAAGAGTTGGTTCCTTCATGGTGTTTTGAATATAGAAAATTTTCTCTGTCTCCCCCCCCCCCCCGCAAATATCTTATCCATGACAGAATTCATATCATTATCAAGTCACCCGTTCAATTACAGTATTGCCCATCGAATCTCTTTTGGGAAATGCAAATCCCTGCTGAGAACAATAAAACAGTATCTAATTAGTCATTTACATTTTAGTATAAATGAGTTTCTGCCTACCCTTTCTCTGAGGGGGAGGCTTAAGCAGGAAAGGGACGTTTATTAGGGAAAAGGTGATGAGAAAGGGATAAATATGGAGGTAAGGACAGACTTGCTGGGGGTTCATTTCCAGCAGGCAAGGCCAGGTCTGGATACGGCTGAGATCTCTTAAGGCCCGGGAGAAGAGGAAGACCAAGGAGGCACCCAGAGGAGGGGGCTGGCTGCCTAATGAAGAGGTAGCCGTTCTTTACCTTTAATCTCTCTCCCCTCCACTACCCCACAACCTGCAAATACACGTAAGATCCTCCCGCCCAGAAAAGTCCCACCACCCCTCTTTCGATGTTCCTGCACATCCCAAACACAGAATGTGGGTTTTTTTAGAGGCGGGTAGTCTTGAGTTCCATGTTTGACTCTGCCATTTCACCTCAAAATGGCTGCAAGAAGCCACCGTTTTATTTATCTTTGTACCTCCAGATTAAAGCACAGAGCTTGGCACCAAAAAAGCTGGCCCCCAAAATGTTTTTGAGCCAGAATTGCTGAGCCTCAGTGTCCTCACTCGCTTTTCACCAAGTAAAAGCATAGTGAAAGATATTTATGTATACTAAAGCATAAGTGATTGATAAGATTTTGCCTTTTAAACAGGGGCGTGCAAATAACCATCTGAAAAGAGGCACAACACCATTGGTCAGAAGGACCAATGATAAGCCTTTCCTCACAAGGCAGTGATAAGAACTAAATGACATCATTTAGCCACTAATGTAGCAAATATATAGTGAGCATCTAATGTGTTCCAGACACTGTTCGAGGCACTGAGCATAAAGCAGTGAACGATTAAAAAAAAAAAAAATTCCCTGCCTTCATTTAGTCTCTTCTGAAAGTAGGGGATGGACACTAAACGAACAAATAAATGAAGAATAACTCAAAAGGTATTACAAAGTCCATGGTGATCAGTCCCTTGAAGAAGATTAAAATGGAGTAGGGGAATGGTGCATGATGGGGGATTATCATTCTAAATAGGGTGGTCTGGAAAGACCTCGCTAAGGAGGTGACATTTGAACAGAGACATGAGTGAGAATGAGCTGTGTGATGGTCTGGGGTAAAAGGAGAATCTAAGAGAATAACCTCATTACCTAAGGGCGGGCGAAGGTGGCTTGAACAGTTATACAGAGAAGCTTCCGACATAAAGAACGTAATTGACAACTTGGACCACGTTACAATGAAGACTTTCCGGCCATCAGAAGGCAACATCAGGAGACAGAAAAGGGAAGCCACAGAGTGAAAGAGGATAGCCACAATATGTACCTCTGTCAAAGGATAGATCCAAGACAGGAAAAAAAAAATCCTGTAAAGCAATAAGAAAAAGACACACCATTCCATGCAAAAAATGGGCAAGGCTTGGACAGAACACCAAACATAGGAGACCATGATGGCCAATACACACATGAAAAGGTGCTTGACTTCGTTAATCATCAGAGAAATGCAAATTAAAACCTTGATGGGTTACTACCACACGCCTTCCTAATGATTATAAAGAAAATGACAGAAATATATCACACATTAAAAATACCGACTTGCTCCCACACTACTGGGGGGTGGGTCGGTTGGCACAACCACTTTGGAATGTAGATGTGTAGTTCCTGTTAAAGCTGAACACACACACACACACACACACACACACACACACACCCTATGACCAAACAATTCCATCCCTATGTCTCTTCCCAACTAAAAGCCATCCACATGTTCACCAAAAGAAGGCTACAGGAATGTCCACAGCGGTATTTTTTCTAAGAACTAACAAAAGTCTACTGAATGCCTGGTAATGCAAAAAAACAGGTGGATTTGAAATAGGGGAGGCTAGGACAAGCAGGAAGCCACAGGTAGACCAACTCTGCATTGGTCTCTTGCCACCACCTGCCAGCTTCCACACTTATTGATGGAGCAAACCAGCCCAAGAGTTGGAGAAGCTGATGAACTTGACTAATACACTATCCAAGGAGAGGGGGAAGGGTTATTAAAATCAAAAGTGGCTGTAGCCACTTCTGCTTTCCAAGCTATGTGGCACAATCCAAAATGGTGAAAAAAAAAAATATTGATTCTGTGCCCTGAAAAATTCATTAAAGAATGAGGGTGTGAAATAGGTGGTTCCTGTTTAGCATAACATCTAATGGCTCCCTAAATATGCAAATGTAGGTCTATACTGAGAAGAGAGGGAAGCCGAATGCACCCACCTAATTTAGGGAAATGAAGTTGAGGGAGGTTGAGGGAAGGGGTCCCAGAAAAGAAAGATGTGGCCAGCCATGGGGGAGGGAGGGTGTAGGCAACGCCGTGGGGGGCCTTCAAAGGGAAGCCAAAGGCGTCTTGAGGACAGAGGATGTGTCTTGTTTACTTTTGCGTTCTCTGCCGAGAGATGCTGTGACATCTCTCTCTTCAATCTTCTTAAATCTTCAGCCAATTTTGTAACACATCCATCTGCCTGGTGTACAGAAAAGAGAATGTGTCATACATCAGCAGCAATAGAAAACAGAATAGAGACAGCCCATATGGGGGAGAGAGACAATCCAAAAATGGAACCATTTCAGCTACAAGAGAACTCGGCGCTAAGAGTAAAGTGGGCAAGTGTATACCTCCTCCAGGACTCTCACAGTCTGGGCGGCAACTGTGTTACCTAAACTATTTCAGACTACAGGAATCAAAGGAACTTTCCCAACCTCGCTCTGTGACACTTGACAAAACACACACCTGCAAGTAATGTTTACTTCAAACAGTACAAAAATCCTGAATGAAATATTAGCAGAATGAATCTAGCAGGCCAGGAAGAGAATTATCCACCAATACAATGGAAGGATACAGGAATGCAAGGCTGGTTCAATATTAGTAGTGCGACTGATGTTATTTACAACATTAACAGGTTAAAAGGGAGAAGCTTTGCTCATGTCCATGGGTTCTAACGAGGAACTTAATAATATTCAACATCCATTCGTGACTTTTTTGAAAAGCTTTTAATAAACAAAGTATAAAAGAAAACTGTCTTTCCTTTGATAGGGTATTTATCAGAAACCAAATAGCAGGGCACCTGGGTAGCTCAGTCGGTTGAGCGTTCGACTTCAGGCTCAGGCGATGATCTTGCAGTTCATGAGTTCGAGCCCCACGTTGGGCTCTACACTGACAGCTCAGAGCCCGGAGCCTGGTCCGGATTCTGTGTCTCCCACTTTCTCTGCCCCTTCCCACTGGCACTCTGTGTCTCTCTCTCCCTCAAAAATAAATAAGCATAAAAAAAAAAGAAACCAAATAGCAAAGATCAGATTTCACGATCAAAGGCAAAGAGTATTCTATTGGGGAAGTTCTTCAGGGAAGACTTCTCTTGCTTTCCAGGATACAGCCATATCCGGTTTCTTTGGCATACATTTTCACTCCTCCCCTATTTGTCTTCAAAACTTTCTGATGTACTTGGTCACATCTGCGTTTCCAGGGCCCAGAGAAATTTCTGCCACACGGCAAATGTTGAATACATAATGAGTGAATGAAAAACAGAAAGAAATCAAAGGTGCCCACTATTAACATCATTACGCAACATAATCCTGGGGATTACAGACACACCAAAAAATAGGAAAAAAGACATGAGGTATAAATACTGGGGGGGGAAAAAGATAAAGCTACAAGTCTTTGCATCTGATATAAATATATACCTAAAAAATTCAAGAAGAGAATTCAGAAAGATATTCAGATGATAAGATGCAAAACTCCTACACAGTGAAAGATGGTCCATGGTGGTGGACCACCTCCTTCCGTGGACACAGCAAACCCACAGATATATATAGCATAATTGAGGCTGAAAAACCACTAAGAACTACCTGAGCAGCAACCTCCACAACAAGGAAAAAGGACCACATTGAGATGGGTAGGAGATGCAGAGACATAGTCTCACTCAAAACCCCACCTTGGCACAACAACACATATAGGGAGGGCTCTCACAGACTCAGAGCTTCTCCCTAAGGAGTGAGGGTTTGAACCCCACACGGGGCATCCCAACCCTTGGGACCTGCATCACAGAGACGAGACCAGAAATGGCTGGCTTTGGAAGCCAATGGGGTCCTGGGGAGCCAAAGGGAACTTAGATACTTTTTTTTGAGGGGTTTATATATGAATTCACTTTTCCTGGGACCTGGTGTAAAAGCAGCAGTGTGAGAGGTGACTGGATTATACGTGAAAGAGATTCATATGCATATATTAGAGTGTCTGCTGGAAGGACAGAGGCCAGTAGGGACTTTCTTCAAGGACAGAGACACTGGTGAGCTCTATTTTTGCACTTTACCTCTACCTTGCCAGCACAGGCAGGCACACATGGACACAGCCTACAAAGCCATGGGCATGTCCTACCACCCGCACTCTTCCCCCACTATCCTAAAGCTGTGGGCATGCCCTGCCCTCAACACGCTACTGCAGACTAGCTCAAGCCAGCAGGGGACTGCAGTCCATACAGGGACTGTCTCTTGATCACCTGGCTCTGGTGGCCAGAGGGGCTCGCATTCCTGGGTCCCATGGGGCTGAAACAATCAGAAAGACAGTTCTGGGAAGGCTACCCCACTGCGGGCACTACACAGACAGGAGACTGAAACACATCCCCAGTCTGCCTGTGACAAAGGCCCTTTCCTGGTCCTTCCTGGAGTGTCAACGTGAAAAATAGGTCTCAGCTTTGCCACACATCTAGAAAGTACAGAGGCACTCTCAGGGGACACGTGCAGAGAGACGCCATCTTTGTGCCCTCCCTTGGCCTCACCACAGCTCACTGGTGTGTCCCTGAAAGGGACTTATGCACTTGTCCGAATCCTTAATTTTTACAACTGCCCCCGAGGGGAAACTTCCAGACTTCCTGGTCTGGAGGTCAGCAGGCTCTGCAATTGTGGCCTCACAGGATTACATATACTGCATACTTTAAAAGCTGCTGCTGGAGAAACTGGCTTGCAATCAGCCTGAAACTAGGTGCTGGATGAGATCATTCCTTTGGGAACACTGACATGTCTTGGCACACCTTCAACAAGAATAAATCAGAGACCTATCAAGAATAAATCAGGCCACTTAGACAATCACAAAGGTTTGAGAGACAACCAAGAGCTGGGGCAAGGTTGAACAATAAGCTTCATCTCCTACACAAGACCATTTCTTCAAGACTGGGACAGATAGCTCTTTCACATAATACATGGAAAAAAACAGACAGCATCAAGCCTAATGAGGAAACAGAGGAATATGCTACACATGAAAGAACAAAATAACACCTTAGAAAAAGACCTGCACGAAATGGAGGTAAGTAGTGTACCTCTTAAAATGTTCCAAGTAATGGTCGCCAAGATGCTCACCAAACTCTGGAGAAGAATGGATAAACACAGTAGAACTTCAACAGAGAGTTTAAAAATATATAAGCAAGCACCAAACAAAAGTCACACGGCTGAATAATACAATAACTGAACTTAAAAATACACAAACAGGGCTCAACAGCAAATTAGATGAAGCAGAACGAATCAGTGACCTGGAAGACAGGGCGGTGGAACTCACCCAAACAGAACAGCAAAAAGAAAAAAATAGTGAAAATCGTCTAAGAGGTCTATGGAACATTAAAGCATACAAACATTCACATTATAGGGCTCCCAGAAGGAGAAGAGAGACAGAAGGGGGCAGGAAATGTAGCTGAAGAAATAATGGCTGAAAACTTGCCAAACCTGGAGGAGGAAACAGACATCCAGGGCCAGGAAACACAGAGCGCTCCAAAGAAGATGAACCCAATGAGACCTACACCAAGATACGCTGTAATTAAAATGTCAAAAGTTAAACACAGAGTCTTAAAAGCTGCAATAGAAAAACAACTTGTTGGGGTGCCTGGGTGGCTCAGTCGGTTGAGCATCTGACTTTAGCTCAAGTCATGATCTCACAGTTTGTGAGTTCGAGTCCCACATTGGGCTCTGTGCTGATGGTTTGGAGCCTGGAGCCTGCTTCAGATTCTATGTCTCCCTCTCTCTCTGCCCCTCTGCCACTCATGTTCTGACTCTCTCTCAAAAATAAGTAAACATTAAAAAAAATTTTTTTTAAAGAAAAAAGAAAAACAACTTGTTGAGTACAAGGAAGACCCCATAAGGCTATCGGCTGACTTTTCAGTAGAAATTCTGCAGCCAGAAGGAAGTGGCATTATATATTCAAAGCTCTGAAAGGGAAAACCTTCCAACCCCAAGTGCTCTATCCGACAAGGCTGTCATTCAGAATTGAAGGAGAGATAAAAAGTTTCCCAGATGAGTAAAAGCTGAAGGAGTTCATCACCAGTAAACTGTCTTACAAGAAATGTTAAAGGGACTTCTTTAAGCTGGAAAAAAAAGGCACTAACTCATAACAATAAAATATAGGAAAGTAAAAATCTCACTGGTAAAGGCAAATGCATGTATCAACCATGTATAAAGCTAGTATGGCAGTTAAAAGGCAAAGTATAAAATTGACTATAATTACAATAATTAGTTAAGGAGTACACAAGATAAAAAGATGTCATACATGACATCAAAAAATGTAAAATGTGCAGGGGGAGGAGTAAAAGTGTAGATGCTTTAGGATGCACTCAAATTGAAGTTGTTATCAACCTAAAATAGACTGTTATACGTGTGTGTGTGTGTGTGTGTGTGTGTATGCCATTATAGGTGAACCTTGTAGTAACCACAAAGCAAAACCCTATAGTAGATACACAAAGATGATGAGAATGAAATCTAAGCAGAATACTAGAGAAAGTCATCAAACCACAAAGGAATAGAGCAAGAGGAGAAGAAAGGAACAGAGAGAAACTATAATAACAGCCAGAAAACAACTAACAAAAAGGTAATAAGTACATGCCTATGAACAATTACCTTAATTGTAAATGAACTACATTTTCCAATCAAAACTCTAGAATGGCTGCATGGATTTTTTATTTATTTTTTTTAAATTTTTTTTCAACGTTTATTTATTTTTGGGACAGAGAGAGACAGAGCATGAACGGGGGAGGGGCAGAGAGAGAGGGAGACAGAATCGGAAACAGGCTCCAGGCTCTGAGCCATCAGCCCAGAGCCTGACGCGGGGCTCGAACTCACGGACCGTGAGATCGTGACCTGGCTAAAGTCGGATGCTTAACCGACTGCGCCACCCAGGCGCCCCATGCATGGATTTTTTAAAAAGCACCAAGATTCGTTTACATGTTGCCTGCAAGAGACTGCCTTCAAATCTAAGGACACACATGGACAGAAAGGGAAGGACTGAAAAGAGATATTCCATGCAAATGGAAATGAAAAGGAAGACAGGGTAGCAATACTTATATGAGACAAAATAGACTTTAAAACAAAGATGGTAATAAAAGACAAAGAAGGCACAACATAATGATAAAGCGGTCATTCCAGCAAGAAATTATAACATTTGTAAATACTTATACACCAACATAGTAGCACCTAAACATATAAAGCAAATATTAACAGATCTAAAGGAAGAAATTTACAGCAGTAAAATAATAATAGGGGACTTTAACATCCCCATTTATATCAATAAATAGATTACCCAGACAGAAAATCAAGAAAGAAACATTGGCTTTAAGTGACACACTAGACCAGAAGTACTTAGGAGATGTATATAGAACATTCCATCCCAAACCAGCAAAGTATGCATTCTTTACAAGTGCTCATGAACCAGTCTCCAGGATAAATCACATTAGGCCACTAAACAAGACTCTGTAAATGAAAGACTGAAATCAAATCAGGCATCTTTTCCAACCACATCAGTAAGAAACTAGAAATCGATTACAAGAAGAAAAGTGGAAAAAGCAAAACTATGTGGAGATGAAACAACATACTACTAGACAAACAATGAGTCAACAAAAAATTAAAGGAGATATCAAAAAATTCCTGGAAACAAATGGAAATGGAAATACAGTTCTAAAAGGAAAGCTCATAATGATACAGGACTACCTCAAAAACAAGAGATATTTCAAAGAAACAATCTAATGTTACACCTGAAGAAACTAAAAAAAAGGAAGAACAAACAAAGCCCAAAGTTAGTAGAAGGAAAAGAATAATAAATGCCATAGCAGAAATAAATGAAATAGAGACTAAAAGAAAACAGTAGAAAAGATCGATGAAACTAAAATCTGGTTCTTTGAAAGGATAAAGCTGACAAAATTTTAGTCAGACTCACCAAGAGAAAAGAAAGAGAAGCCTCCAATAAATAAAATCAGAAATGAAAGATTAGTTACAACTGTTACACAGAAATACAAAGGTCCCTAAGAAATGAGTATGAACAATTATAAGCCAACAAAGTGGACAACCTGGAAGAAATGGATGAATTTCTAGAAATGTACAACTTACCAAGACCGAATCATGAAGAAATAGAAAATCTAAATAGATCATTTACTAGTAAGAAGATTGAATCAGTAAGCAGAAACCTTGCAACAAACAAAAGTCCAGGACCAGATGGTCTCACTGGTGAATTCTACCAAACATTCAAAGAAGATTTAACATCTTTCTTTCTCAAACTCCTCCAAAAAATTTAAGAGGAGGGAACCTTTCCAAACTCATTTTACAAGGCCAGCATTACCCTGTTTCCAAAACCAACAAAGATACCACAAGAAAGAAAATTACAAGCCATGATGAAAAGATCCTCAGCAAGGTATCAAACCTCTCAATGAAATGGATATAGTGAGGGCGCCTGGCGGCTCAGTCGGTTGGGCATCCGACTTCGGCTCAGGTCATGATCTCGCAGTTCGTGGGTTTGAGCCCCGCGTGGGGCTCTGTGCTGATGGCTCGGAGCCTGGAGC
Organism: Prionailurus bengalensis; assembly: GCF_016509475.1. Classification (NCBI taxonomy): domain Eukaryota; kingdom Metazoa; phylum Chordata; class Mammalia; order Carnivora; family Felidae; genus Prionailurus; species Prionailurus bengalensis. The sequence goes on along the minus strand of NC_057348.1, from coordinate 58,473,920 downwards.
CTACTGTGGATTCTGGGTCTCCCTCTCCCTCTTCTCCTCCCCTGCTCACGCTCCGTCTCTCAAAAATAAATAAACACTAAAAAAATTCAAAGTGGATATAGTGGGAATGTACCTCAACATAATGGAGTCCAATATGACAAACCCACAGCTAATATCATACTCAACTGTGGAGAGAGGAAAAGCTTCTCTAAAATCACGAATAAGACAAGGATGTCCACTCTCACCACTGTTATTCAACATGGTATTGGAAGTCCTGGCCACAGCAATTAAGCAAAAAAAAAAAAAAGCAATAAAAGGCATCTATATTGGAAAGGAAGAAGTAAAACTACCACTATCTGCAGATAATGAAATACTATATAGAGAAAGTCTTAAAGACCACACACACACACACACACACACACACCCCAAAAATCAAAACAACAAAAACACCTGTTAAAACCAATAAATGAAGGCACTTGGGTGGCCCAGTAGGTTAAGTGTCCAACTCTTGATTTCAGCTCAGGTCATGGTCTCGTGGTAGTGGGATTGAGTGAACTCACTCAAACCAGTTCCACTGCGTGCAGAACCTGCTTTGTATTCTCTCTCTCCCTCTCTCTCTGCCCCTCCCCTGCTCATGCATTCTCTCCCTCTCTCTCTCTCTCTCTCTCTCTCTCAAAATAAGTAAACATTTTCTTAAGAAAAACTAATAAATGAATTCAGGAGACTTGCAGGATGCAAAAATCAATGTACAGAAATCTGTACATTGAAATTCATTGTAACAATGAAATCTGTCACTAAGAATGAAATATTATTTAATATTATTTAATTATATTGAAATAATATTTTAAAATATTAAGAACAAAAAATCTCACTTACAATTGCATAAAAAAAGAACACCATAGTTAGGAATAAATTTAACCAAGGGAGTAAAAGACCTGTATACTGAGAACTATAAGACATTGATTAAATAATTTGAAGAAAACTCTGATACACGAAAAGATATTTCATGCTCAAGGATTAAAAGAATTAATATTGTTAAAATGTTCACACTACCCAAAGCTATAGATTTACAAGTTCAATGAAATCCTTGTCAAAATTCCAATGGCTCTTTCACAGAACTAGAATAAACACTTCTAAAATTTGTATGGACCCAAATAGCCAAAGCAATCTCGAGAAAGAACAAAGCTGATGGTATCACACTCCCTAATTTCAACCTATACTATAAAAGTTATAGTAATCAAAACAGTATGGTATTGGCCTAAAAACAGACACATAGATCCCATCCTTTCTGCCTCCACACGTCCTTTCTGCCTCTGCGTGCTGCCTTTCTTATTTCGGTGGTAATAGCACCTCTTGCCTTGGGAATTCTTGCCCCATTCCATGTGGGTTCTGATGAACCTGCCAATTAAGGTCCACCTCCTCTCCCCAGTGCCCCCCCCACACACACACACACAGTCACTGGGTGACACACAATCCCGGCTGGACTGCTAATGGCAACCTTTGACTCACCCAGCATTTAGAATGGAACCCAAAGTGCACCACCAACAATTCTCTCTGGAAATAATCTGTGAACATGGCGAGAGAGAAGCCTGTTTCTGTCAGGATTGGATGTCTGGTGCGGCCAATGGCCATTTTGCCTGACACCTATAAAACTCTTGTCTGGAGAATGGAGCCAGAGACAGATACAGATGGACATAAAAATTAAAAGATATTGTGGTATCTATCACTGGTGGCCCATATACAGACTGTCTAGTTAGTGACAGAAAACCATTCTGAGTTGGGTGACCCTTGTGGCCAGCATCATCCTGACTTATACAGGATCTTTGAAAATCATGTTGTAATTTTTTTTTAATCCTGAGGATTCAGAAACATCAGAAGAATCTATCTTTGTAATTCAGTGTATCAGGAAAAGGAAAAAATGACATATTTCTTTTAATAGATTCAGAATATGCATTTCATAATGATCAACACCTGTTAACAATCAAGGAAAATGATAAAGATTAAATACCAATAATCTACAGCAGCAGTTCTCAAAGTGTAGATTTCTCCCTTTTTATTGAGGAAATGTTGGTATATAACATTTTGTTTCAAGTGTACAACATAATAATTTGGTCTTTGTATACCCTACAAAGCGATCACCACAGTGTAGACACCATCCATCACCATGCAACTGGGCCCCTTCACCCTTTTGCCCACTTTCCACTCCCTTCCCCTCTGATAACCACCAGTCCGTTCTCTGTTTGTTTGTTTGTTCTTTTTTTTTTTTGATTCTGCATATAAAAGAAATCCTGTCTAACTTATTTCACTTAGCATAATGCCCTCCAGATCCATCCATGTTGTTGCAAATGGCAAGGGTTTCCTTCTTTTTATGACTGAGTATTATTCCATCATATATATACTGCATTTTCTTTATCCATTCATCCATTGGTGGACACCTAGGTTATTTCCCTATCTTGACTATTGTAAATAATGCTGCCATGAACATACGGGTGTGTATGTATTTTTGGATTGTGTGTTTATTTTCTACAGATCCATGCCCAGAAATGGAAAGCTGGATCATTTCATAGACCTATTTTTAACTTTGGGGAACGTCCATTCTGTAGGTCTAGGTAACCGTATATGAGTAGGTTGATTTCTGGGCTCTCTATTTTGTTCCATTGATCTAGGTGTCTGTTTTTATGCCACTACAATCCACCCCTTGACTGCTCAGAAGAGAAACACATGCTTCTCACCATGCATCACATCTTAAACCGTCCCTTGCTTAAATTATGCTGTCTTCCCACCTAAATCCAAAGTACAGTCCTCTCCCCAGAAAGAGACAACCCAAAATCACATCCAGATATTGCCTGATGCTCTAAATTCCAGATCTCTGAGCAATACAGATATGTTTTAGAGATGACTCATAGTCTTACAAGCCAGGCTTTCATCATGAATTGAACCCTCTCAATACATCCTATCCAGAATGATTATTAATGTGCTTGGAAAAGGAAAATATCCAGCAACTTTTCTTCCTACCATCTCTTCCGTGCTGCCATGAGTGTATTCCTCAGTTCAGTCTTTCTGTTCATGAAGCTACCTCCAGGGGTGTCCATCACCATTCAGCCCACCTACTCAACTTTAATCCCAATGATGATATTTCCAAGATCTACAATTGGCTCTTTTTCATATCATTAATTTCATGTTTTAAAGCTCTTCTCTTTGCCTTACTATGTCCCCTTCCGAGTTTGTTCTTTAGGTGTTGAATGCCTTGCTCTCTGTTATGGTGAAAGCTTCCTTCATGGCCTTGGTGATTCTTGGATGGACGCTCATATTTGGATACAAGATGCCTGATCTGCCCAGCTGGTAGATGCTGTTTCTGTTTACTGTGGCAACTGGGGTGCAGGGCTGGGTGACCTGCTTGGTTTGCCCCCATTTCTCTTGCATATACCCATCACCTGAGTGCTCCCAAATGGCCATTCTACTGCTCCAGTCTGAGGTGAACCTCCATGGGCCCCCCTTCTTGACCTGTGTTAGAGGAAGGAAAAGATCCTGCACCCAAGCATCTCAAGAAGACTCCCCAACTCCAATGTCCACAACCCTTGGGGTTACGAGACCCCAGGGCCCTTACACCTCAGGTAGCCCATGTTAGGGGTCCTTCATCAACCCAACCCTCTCTGAATTTTATTTCTCAGGAACTCCCCCAAATCTCTGCTCCACTTTATGATGCTTTTTGTCTTTGTTTTCTTGAGTCGTTCTAGATTCATGAGAGAGAGACAGAGACAGAGTCAGAGACGGGAAAGAGAGAGACGAAAAGAAGGAGACCTTCTGTCATTTCCAGTGATTTGAAGCAGGAAGAGGAGGTGGGGAGAGTATGCTTAATCTGCCATCTGGAGCTTTTCCTCTTTTATCCCCCTAGTAAAAATACATTACAACAGCAGATAATAAAGGATATGTATAGAATAAGGTGAAAATAGAAATAGAAAGTCAGGACTGACAAAAGGAATAGGGGCAGATATTTCAATCATGAAGGGTACAGAGTTGCAGCCTGGTGGCCATGGTAAAAAGTGAAACCAGACCGTGAGTTCCTGGAGGGCAGCGATGGTGTTTCAGCCACTGCAGTATTCTCAGCCCTGGGCCCAAACCCAACCCAGACCGTTCTTCAATAAACCATTGGTGAATGAGGGCACTTATTTACTTGGTTCTTTATTAAACCACACAGTCCTTGCTAACTGGAAAGAAAGCGGCATAAAATCTCACTGGTGGTAATATTATTTTTCCTGTCAGTAAATTAAAAGCCATTTCTCATGTGTATCACAGAATGGATAGTGCCTTTGACGCTGTTCTATAGAAAGCATGAAGACAGCCTTCGTGTGATCAGTTTTCCAAATGACCTTTGGCAAAGCCTAAGAGCCTGACAAACCTCAGAGGATGCAAATCTTGACCCCACTGTCCTGGGTCCTGGGGCCCCAGGACTATCCTTCCTATTCTAGTCGGGGCAGGGCGGGCAGGGCTGGGAGCCAACTGTGTGGGCCACACACCTCCATCTCTGGCTCTGATGAAGGGCCAGTCTCTCAAGCTGCCCTTCTCATGACCTAAGACGCTCCGTTTCATGCCCCCTCCCCCACCCCCGCCTGCATCCCTGGAAACAGTGCAAAGGTCTGGAAAGCCAAGCCAAGCCTGCTTCTTACTGTTTCCTGGGTCCCCAGCACAACCCTTTGGTCCTGATAAGTGCTGAGCTGGATCCAGTTGAAAGAAAACCCCTGCTAGCTGCTGCTTTGAGCCCTGGCCTGGGTGTCTAGGGTCCCTGAGTCATGCATTCACTCTTTACTCATTTTCCATTCATGTGCTGCCTCAGAAGATGGGAGCGGTGCCTCCTGGGTGCAGCCTGTGCCAGGCATGGGACACCCAAAAGACCCAGGAGATACCCTCTACCCTCAAGACCCACAGTCTCACAAAGGAGGTGACTCACGTCTAAGGCTCCTTGCCTACAATGCCTGTTGTCTAGAACTGTCAGGGAGGTTAAGGCTATGAATACTCTACAGCACATCTCATGCACAGATTCATGATGGCGGTGGTGGTGGCTGTGGTGAACACCCATCTACTCCCTTTGTGTGGTCCAGGAGGCCCCCAGCCCCCAAGTATCCATGAGGGCAGTGATTGGACGCTGGCTGCTCCGCACTCCCCTCAGCCTCCCCAGACGGGAGGAGGGAGTGAATCCAGAAAGCAGATTCCAGCCCCAGCAGGGGGATTCCCGTGAGTTTTGCTTTATAAGCTAAATGCTCTTTATTAGCCTGCAGTTAAGTTGTCTCTTTGTCTGAAGATTAAGTAGAAGTTTCCTCCCTTGGTGAGGGGAAGTGGAGAGGAGAAGGATGCTAATTAGCTGATCCCCCTTCGAGGCCAAGAGTCCATTTTATAACCTGCCTACAAGAGCCGGGCTGTAGGGCTTTGCAGGAGGCTCTTCCACACCGTGGGAAGCCCTTGGGGGCAGGCCCAGGCATGCATCTCAGCTCTGCCTCTTGCTAACTCTGGACGTGCCTTGGTCTCAATTTCCCCATCTGTAAAATGGGCATCAACATGTGCCTTGGGTATATTAGAAGTGCAAATACAGCCACCGCCCTGAAAACCCCAGCCAAAGGGAGAGAGGTGTTTCCCCCCACCCCCGGATGAGCGTGTCTACTCACTGTCCTCTCCAGGAAAGGCTGAACAGGGCCATGTCACCTGGACCCTCTGAACTGACCAGACGTAGAGACGGGAGCAGGCGGAGATGGCTGGTCAGGTGCTCAGGCAGTTAGCACGCTTCCTCTAGCAAATCCTGGGAGGATCCATGGCAGTAGTTTCTCACTACCTGGGCATTCGGGTTACCTGCAGAGCTTATGGAAAAAGGCCAATTAGAAAACCAGATTATATACAGAGATATTCTATCTATACACACACACACACACACACACACACATACACACACACATATAAATCCCTATATAGCGAATATATAGAATATCTACCTATATATGTTCATATTTGTATATATATACATTATACTATTTCAGGTTGAAGCATTGGGGGGGGGGAACACCCAAAGATTCATTTAAAAGCTTGCAAAGCCAAGCAAGTGGCAACAGTTGAAATGACCTGAACATCCATCAACTGATGAGCGGGTAAATACAAGACAGCATCTCCATGCGGTGGAATATTATTCAGCCATAAAAAGAAATGAGGTGCTGTTTCACTCTGCACGGATGAACCTTGGAAGTGGTATGCTTGGTGAAGGAAGTCCGTCACCGGCTCCTGCAAATTGCATGAAACGGACTCCATTTATATGAAATGTCCAGAATGGCAAACCCATTGAGACAGAAAGCAGACTGGTGGTTGCCAGGGGCTAGGACAAAAGTGGGGGTGCTCAGGGGCACAGGGTTTCATTGCAGGGGGCGGGTAACAGAATGTTCTGGGATTAGATATTGGCAAGAGTTGTAAAAAGCCACTGAATTGCATGCGTTAAAAGGTGGATTTTATAGTATGTGAGTTCTATGTCAATGAAGGTGTTATAAATGTGCCTGTGAGGCAGGAGCCCAATATAGTAGGCTTGTCCTCAAATTGGTAAAAGATTCACGTGGAGAATCTTCTCTCTGTAGGAGCTGACTGCATCTCCGACGGAAATTTCTCCTCTGTACTGCGGAAATAGAGCACCAGGACTATTTAACTGTTTAAATATCCAGCAGCCTATTAATAAATTTGTCACTGTATTTCTCAGTATAAAAAAAAAAAAACAAAAACAGATGCCCTGGAGCAGCCCCACCATAGGCTGTCAAGAGTCCTGACTACTTGAGTGTTTATCCATTCTGCCAATATTCTAGACTCCCATCTGCATTGCCTTTGTTCAGGATTTCTGCCGCTTGAGTGCCAAAGCACCGGGATCCTCGGAAGTATCTGATCCTATGTCATCCCTTGCCCACGCTAGCATGTACCAGGCCTTTGGTCCTAGGGGGCTCTGTGTCTTCCTCACTCCGCCTCCAGGGTCCAGCCCCCTGCCCCATGCCGCTGCTCCTGTGGGCTCTGGGACCTAACCATGGACTCCCTTCTCTGCTGCTCTGGGGTCACGCTGCCTTCCCAGGAATGCTCCAAAGCTGACCATCTCTCCCCACATCCCCCAAATCCTCCTGTGGCTTGCTCATTCCTGCACACACACACCGCCCCTCTCAGCCCAGAAGACAGTCGGGGGACACAGAGCTCTTTCTCAAAGACACAGGAACATCTCAATCGCTTTTCCCCTTCTTGGGGAAAATTGAAAAAAAAATTCAGTCACAAATGCCTTTCATCCAGAGGCAGACGTCCTGCAACATGATTTTATGTGTCTCCCATCAGGAGGGGGTGGCCCTTCTCTCAGCCCTTGAACCTGAGCCTGGGCAGTTTGTGACCTACTTTGGCCAAGGGGATGCCAGCAAACAGGATGCAAGGAGAAGGTGGAAAGTGCTTGCCCCCTCCAGCCACCCTGAGCACACCCTGGAAAGAGACCAGGCTAGCCTCTTTGACCCCCAGCCTTCCAGGCCACTTAGCAAAGGCCCAGACATGTGGGGGAGGCTGTTGTAGGCCATCCAATCCCAACAGAGCCAGCAAAGACCAGAAGAACCATCCAGGCAAGCCACAGAACAATGAGAAATAATGTGTGCTGACTGAAGCCACTGACTTTGGGGATGGTTTGTTATGCAGCAAAAGCTAACTGATACACTCATGTCTATGTCTTCTCCAGCCTGAGAAAACTGTCCCATTCAGGGAGACAGAAACTGTCATTGACTCGTCTCGCACTGTTTCAAATCTATCGTGAAGCTCTGAGGCCCTCAACGCTTAAGAGGCTCTTGCAAATGGAAAGCGTTGGCTCCTGAAATGAAAAAGCCAGGAGTCTAACTCTCATTCACCTGCCCTAACTTCGCTCCATGGGGGACAAAGCCTCATGGTCCAGTTTTAACAGGGAAAGAGCTACAGGGGAAAGAGGAGTTAGGATAAACCAAAAAATAATTGTTAACACATCAACACAGGATGTCATCACGTATCTATTGAGCATCTGCTAGAGTCTAGACATCTTGCTAGGTACGGAGGACACAGTGATGAGCAAATGAGACCCAAACCCAGATCTCAGATCTTACAGGCTAGCCTGGGACCCAGATATGAATCAAGTCATCACACGAATGGGGATTCATTCACTCATGTGACAAGTGTTTGTCACGCATGTCAGTACCTCAAGGAGGCATGGAGCACACAGTAGGGCACACAGAGATGCGTCTGTCCCTGGAAGTCAGGCACAGGGAAGGGGGGGGTGGGCAAGTGCAAGTGCAAAGGCCCAGCTGTGGCCAGGAGGACCTGAGAAAAAGCCAGAGTGTTGGGGGAGACCGAATGTGGGGGGGCCTTGGTGGGGGGCTAGGGTGCCAGGCCAATGTGAATGGTATCTTTAGACCCCAGTAGTCTCAGAAGAGAGAACTGACCCACACGGTCATTGCCATCCTGCCTGGCACCACGTGGCCCAGGTGTTGACGGCACCCTGTCAGCAGCCTCGCCTCCCACCCCTGAGACCCACCCTGCCCCTGGGCCTCTGGTCCTGTGGCTCTGCCCTTGTTGGGAGTTCTCCTAAACAGGCATCTGAGACTCCACCCTTCTGGAAGCTTTCCCTAAAGCTGAAATCCGGGGGGGCTTTGGAGAGCGATGGCAGTTCTGGGTCTAGAGCAGTTCTGGTTCCAGAAACTGTTTGCCATTGTGGAGCGGGGGACCAGCCAGTGCCATGTGCTGGCTTCGGGTGATTGGTGAAGAACACAGGCCTGGGTGCCAGCACCCCTGCTAAGGCTGTTACAAGCAATGGCTACAACAATGCACGTAAGGAATGTAACCGGGGCACAGCAAGTGCTCAATAAATGTGTGACGCTATTTCTGTAATTCTTGTCTCAGTGTGGATGGTGACTCAGGGCCCAGGGGCACATGGCGGGGGGTGGGGGGACAGCAGGGGATTCTCCTGGGCATTCGGGCACTCAGCAAAGAGGCAGATACCAAAGGATGTCACCATCTGCTACAGACTCAGGCCCCAGAGTCCTGGAGAGACAGTGTGCCCAAGATATGCTGGAGATGAGCATGGGCCAGGGGCGAAGGGAGGAATCCCAGCCCCAGGCTCATTCATGCCAAACCAGAGAGGTCTAGACCAGACCTCAGGTCTGGATCTAAATCGGAACATGGTGGGGAGGCCGGACCTAGCCCTGGGGAGCAGGCCAAGGTAGCAGGGTGGGAACATCACATCATGGGGCCCAGACATTCGCCTCTCCTTGCGTGGAGCCGTGGCCCCGCTGGCCAGGCGACGAGGAGGACCAGGGGGAGAGCACAGGCTGGGGCTCCACAACTTGGTGGCCACTTCCTGCGGAGCAGGGACTCGGACACGGGCAGCAAAAGGCTTTCAGAACTGGGGTGCCTCACAGGGACTGGATCTTCTTTAGTCATTTATTTGCCAAATAATTACTAAGCGTCCACCATGTGACGGCACTTTGTCCTGCTTACAGGTCACATTCTATGGTAAACATAGGAATGTACCCCCAGACCCCATCCTTAAAGGATGTGCTGCTTCAGCTGCTGGAAACTGTCAGCGGGGGCCCTCAGTGTCACCCATGGCTGCAGATGTCACCCTCACAGACCTGCCCTCCCCAGGCCCATGTCCTGTCACTGACCCACACAGATGTGTCAAGGCCTGCCCACTTCCCGACTCAGGACAGCTCTGGGGCCATTCCAGCTCCAGGTCCCAAGAGGTCACCCTGGCTGTCCCCCACTGCCCACTTCTGCTTCCTCCCTTCCTGCCACAGGCCTGGCCAGGGGCCCCCCGAGCAGCCGGCTGCGTGTTCCGTGGGGGCACCCGACCAACCATACCTCCGCAGAGCTGGCAATTCATGGGCAAGGCCAATGAAACACCAGGTAAAGGACACCTTCCTGCACTGAGGGCTGTGGAGCACAGGATCGGGGTCTTGGGGCCAAACAACCAGGTGATGTCTGAAAGGCAGCCCAGGTTGGGCAGAGAAGGCTCCCTCTTGGAGAAGACTTGTAAGCTGAGACCCCGAGGCTGTGGAACGTCCCCTACCCGGACAGCAGGGAGGAGAGCAGCGAAGGCCCAAAGCTGCAGGAACTGGAGGGCAGCAGGTGGGCCTGGCCTCTGTGCTCAGGAACCACGTGGCCAGGGCGCCTGGGTGACACCCTAAGGGGTACCTGAAAAGTACCTGTAGGGATATCTGGAAGGGGACCTAGAGGATACCAGGAGGGTGATCTGGAGGGTGATCTGGAAACGTACCTGGAGGGAGCTCATTGGCTGCAGGGCTTGGCCCCGCCCCCATGGAAGAGAGCTGCCTGGAGCAACCGCAGGCCCCACCCGTCAGAAGCAGAGAGGAGCGGCTTAGGGCAGGGGGTGGGGGTGGGGGTGGGCTCAGGCTGCACTGATTCTGCTGAGGGTGCGGAGGCCTGTCTCCCAGGGGCAGCCCTGGACCGCAGCTGCTCTAAAATCACCCAGTCAGCCATTTCACCAGCAGAAGCCTCGGCTTCGGGCATTTGCATCCAAAGCGATGCACAGCCTGCTTCCTGCCATGGCCGCTCCATCTGCTGGCACTGGGACTGTGGGGCCGGGACAATTAATTAAAGATCCCAGGGAGCAGCCGCCTCTCATTAAATCCCGCACGCGGGCGGGGGGGGGGGGGGGGCGTCAGGTGAGAGCCCCTCTTCCGTGGCTGCACTTTCTCCCGAGCCAAGCATTCTCACCTCCATTATCTCCATCGATCCCGGCCCAGGCTCTGAGAGAGATTATTATGACCATTTTGCAAGTGTAGAAGCGGAGACTCGGTCAGGTTGTGCGTCAGGGGCTCTCTGCTCACGAGCCGTGGGGCTGGGATCCACACGGGCAGGGCCAAGTCCCCGGTGCTTCCGCGGTCGGGGCTCACGCAGCTCTCTCTGGGTCTCCTGGGGCAGGAACAGGGACGCTGGGGTGAGGCTGAGGAGACGCACACGGGCTCTGCTCCCCAGGACTGCGGACAACCAGCCCTGGCCGGGGTCAGGGACCTGGAGCATTCTGAGAAGGGGCCTTTGGCCTTGCGGGTCAAAGACGCTATGGGGTGTAGACGGAGTGTGTGCGCTTTCCTCGGGAGGAAAACGGAATACCCTGAGCCCGTGGTGCTAAGGACCCAGAGGCGGGCCCCCTCCCCCCCACTTGTGCAGAGGGGCCTCCGAGATTCCCTCCTTTTCTTTCCGCAAGTGACTGCGATTGGGTTCCTCGCAGCTGTTTTAACCAAGAGACAGGGCATACCGGATGCTCTGCGGCCTCCAGTGCAAAATCATGAAAGATCCCACAGCTTCTTTTGCCCTTCTCTCTTGGAGCCACCAGACAGACAGTCAGGGTCCTTGAGGCCACCACCCTGGGAGGACACCCAACCAGAGCAGGTGCAAAGACACACAGAGGCTCTGAGAGCATGCGGAGAGGCACAGCCAGTCCCCGGGGGGCTGCAGCCTCCCCCAACCACCTCCTCCGTCACTGCTCCACCTGTCTGCCTGACGGCAACCAGGGCCGAGAGCCGAGCCCCCAGGAGGGAGGGAAAAATGACTGCGGTTGTCTTGGGCCACTAATTTGGGGGGCGGGGGGGTTGTCGCCCAGCAATAGGAACCAGAACATCATCATTGAGAGACAGGGACAAACAGACAAGGAAAATGCGATTCCAGAGTGAAAAAGAAGCAGATGCCAAGGGGTGGCCAAGAGAGAGGGAGGTGCCGGGAGCCTCTACTGGGTTTCTGCCAGGGACTCCCAGGCAAAGATGCAGGACGTGCAAAGGCCCGGAGGCACAGGAAGGGCCTGCCTGTTCTGTATTTCCAGGAAGTGGCTCGTGTCCCCGGAGTGTATTTAGAACCGAGATTCAGGCTGCAATGGGGAGGCTGGAGGAGGGTTGAGCTCAGAATGAGGTCATGGCCCACATTTTAGAAAGAACATTCTGACCTATGTGTGAAGGATGGAGAGGAAGAAGCTGGAGGTGTTAGGGCAATCTTTTTTCCCCAGGAAGGTCTTCAGTAATTTCTGGCACTACATCGACATGGCCTTGTTTCGGGTGATAACTGAAAGCAGGCTAGGGGAAGCCATGTGTAAGCAAAGCCGTGGCAGGTGGAGCTTCAGCATGGCCAGCCCCAGGCTGGCATCCCTCCAGTGTTACGGGGACAAGTGCAAGGCGACACCGAGGAGGGGGCTGAAAGCGAAGCATGGGCTGGGACCACGTCTAGAAAGGCCTGCAGAGGGCCCCCCACCATGACATCTGCGTCCTTTGTCACTCTTGCTGCAAGTGGTTCAGACGGTGTCCCCCGCAAAGCTCTGTTACCTTCAGAGGCAGGCACGTGGGCCAGGCCGGGCCAATCAGGGATTCATTTAGAGATACTGATCAAAGCTGGGCCAATGAGAATCCACTCTGGGACTTTGGTAAGAACTACTGGGAAGGAGGCATGCTCTTTCTGGTGGGGTGACCCACCCAGTGAAGTGGAAAAAGAGTTGATGGTGGCCATTTTCCCCTGCTTTAGGGAATCAATATGGACTAAGGTTTGTGTCCCCCTCAAGATTCTTATGTTGAAATCCTCACCGCTCCCCATGTGATGGTAGTAGGAGGCGGGCTTTTAGGTGATGAGAGCGGGGCCCTCATGATGGGATCGGTACCCTTCTAAGAAAAGACACAGAGCTTGCCTCTTCCTGTGCTCTCTTCCTTATGAGGACACAAGGAGCAGACAAACATCACCAAACCAGGAGGCGGGCTCTCACCAGACACCAGATCTGCTGGCACCCTTGCCGGCCTCCAGAACTGTGAGAAGAAAACATTTGTTATTTAAGCCCCCCCCCCCCCCCCGTCTACGGTGTTTTTGTTACAGCACCAAAACTAAGGAACATTTTCCTGAGCAATGCAGAGGAGAGCAGAGAAATAGAGAAAAGAGGGAAGAGGTGATGATGTCATTGGAGTACCTGGATCCAGCCATGCCTGAAGTCTATCTCGCACTGCTTAGTTTTATGAACTCATACATCCCTTTCCTTGCTTCAGCCACTCTGTGTGAGTTTCTATGACTTGCAAACAAAAAGGAGAAAAGAGCAATTACACCTGTAATGAGATGGAAAATCTTTTCATCCCCAGAATTCCTCGTGGGGATGGCACTGTCTTTATTTGGAAGAAATATTTTGAAAGGCATTGACGCTTGAAGGTAAGAATCCAGGGGACCTGGCTGTGGGGAAAATGCTTTAGGAGAGTAAAGGGAGAGACTGACTTCACCAAGGGAGAGCATGCCTTGGTAGGGACCCCTCCTGGGGGCCTCACCCCACCTCAACTGCCCCAGGAGCAAATGCTAGTCTGAACACGCAGTAGACTGTGTGCTAAGGTAGAGAGGACACCGTGATGCAACTTGATGGCCAGGCTATAGTGTGGGATGCGGGAGTGTAGTGTGGGTCCTCGGTGGATGAGGTGGGGGAGACGGGCATCCTCTTCCAGGCCTCCCATGCTGCAGAAGCCAGAGTGTGAGCACAGCATTTCTCTGCCGCTGGGCTTCTGGGTGTGGCCTGTGTTTCAGCCACTCATCCACACTCGCATGAGATTCCGAAGTTTCACTGCAGCAGAAAACCCATTGTCGCCGTGCCGCCCCCACAAGCCCAGGGCTTCTCCCGAGTCCCGAAGCCACACAGGTGCATGCGGTCGCTGGCTCTGTGGGTTTGGGGAGGTGGCCTGCAGGGTTTCTAGTTGCTGCTGCAGGAGCATGCAAGGCCTGAAATCCATCTCCGCAGGGGGCATTCCAACCCCACCTTCCAGAGGATGGCAGGAATGACGGGGCCTGGTCAGAGTCAGTGCTGCCCTGAGTACAAGGGTCATTCCCGAAGGTCCACTGGAGAGCCCTCCTCCTGCCCTGCTGGCAGGGTTACAGTCACTTATCCCCTGGACAGACCCAGATTGTCCAGCCCCTGCCACCAGACCACTGTCAGCCAAGACAAGGACAATGGCACTGGCGTCCTAGAAGGGAGGGCCCAGTAGCCGCCCCCTTGGGCAGCTCACTACAGTGGGAGCCTCCAGGACCACCCACACTCAGGGCCTCTGATGGAGACTAGTTAGACTAGTTCCCGTCTTCCTGGAGGAGGCAGAAACCAGCCAGTCCCAGGAACATCTAGCTGTCCTGCGATTTCGCCAGCCCTTCTCTGCCGTCCACCTCCCCAAAGCCTTCGAGGGGTGAGGCTACGTGACCACTCTGGCTCAGGAGGACAGGAAGTAGCAGAGAACTTTCTGCCACTCCATCCGCACATGAGGGCTGGGTCACTGGAGAAAAGTGTGGCCCCCACCTCTGGGGAGAGCTGGGGGACGGACAAGACCCAAACCTTTAACAAAATCCACAAGCAGATGGTTCGAACACAAATCAGCCCTGAGTTAAACGTTTTTGCATGCATAGTTCATTTTAATATCTGCAACAGTGAGCGAGGCAGTTTTTATACCCATTTGCAGATGAGGTAACTGAGGCACAGGGAGGTAGAACCGGCAGTGCGGGCTGGAGGGGCAGGATTTGAGCCCAGTGTGGAAGGCATCCGGGAGCAAAAAAACCCAGCCCTCGAGGGTGTGGGCACAGCGACACACAATAGGAGCTGGGACAGGACTGTCACGAAGGGATTGAGGCTTAAATCACGTTGAGCCAGATGGCTAAGGGGTGCAGACAGGATTGGGGTGGGGATAGTGGGGAATTGATGCGTTAAATCTTTGAGTAAACTCCTGTGGGGTGGGGATGAGGGGAGCACATGGGGACTCCTCCCTTTCCCAAATCTAAAGACATATACGGAATATGTGGTAACTGCCTCCCCCAACATCCCAACACACACATATACACACATGCACATGTAAGTGCAGGTAACATGTTCACGTGCACATACATTCATGCACACGCACATGCACACCTCTAATTCCTAAGCAAAAACCTCCCCCCCCCAAATAAATACCACAATACTGGATGCCATAATAATCTGCTAGTGAGACTATAAATTGATGTAGCCTTTTTGGAAAGGAACTTGGCAATATGTAGCCGTGGCCTTGAAATAGTCATAACTTTTGAACCTGCAATTTCATCTCTAGGATCTGTCGTCAGGAAATAATCTGAAATATGAGCTCTCTGTGCACAAGGATGTCCATGACAGAATCACTGATAACAGGGAGAAATTGGAACCAATCCAAATGTTCTGTGATAATCATTGAAACAAACTAATGGCATATCTGTGTGATGGAATATTGTGTGGTCATTAAAAAGAGAATTAGAAAGAGTTTTTCAACCTGTGAAAAAATGTTGGCAAAGGGGCGCCTGGGTGGCTCAGTCGGTTGGACATCTGACTTCAGCTCAGGTCATGATCTCACAGTTTGTGAGTTCCAGCCCCACGTCGGGCTCTGTGCTGACAGCATGGAGCCTGCTTCAGATTCTGTGTCTCCCTCTCTCTCTCTCTCTCTGCCCCTCCCCTGCTTGTGCTCTCTGTCTCTCTCTCTCTCAAAAATAAGTAAACATTAAAAAAAATTTTTAATAGAAAAAAAGAAAAGAAAAAATGTTGGGGAAAAAAGTTACAAAGTTGAGGTCATGTTCTCAACCACAGGGAGTGGAGGGCGTGCCTGGAACAAAGGCAGGGAGGAAATAGACAAAATCATTCATAGAAATTGACTCACAGTCTAGAGGGATTTACTTATGTACTTCTGACCTTTTGTACTTTTTGGTGATTTCCCAGTTTTGTACAATGACCAGTCATTGTAAAAAACAAAAAGAAGAAGAGTTCTTGCCATCTGAACCACCGGAGTTTCTCCTTCAGCCCCCAGGGGAGGTGAGAGAGCAGCAGGCTCACATCCAGGAGCTGCCTGAGTTGTGGCCTCAGCAGGCCACTGCCACTCAGCTCCATGCAGTGACGAGACAAACAGGCTGGGACAAATAGGTGACTGCAAACTTGTAACTTGGACTCCAAAATTCAATTGTATAATTGAATATAGGATGGGGGAGATCCGGCCTGAAAACAAGAAGTCACATAAAAATAGTTTAGGGACTTGAGCCACAAGCTGACCATAAAATCACTGAGATAGAGCTGCTTGGTATCTGAGGTCATATCACAAGGAGCATACGGACAAGAAAGAGGGAGGTGGCGATTACAGGCAGGCCATATCTGGGATTCAGATGACAACTTTCGCCCTCCAGGGCCCTCTGTCAGCCCATCCTGTATCCATCCTGGGAACCAGAGCCAGGTTTACAGGGTGTCTGGGAGGTTCCTTCCTTGCTCCTCTCTATCTGATACAAGGAAGTTGGAGGGGTAAAAAGAGGCTAAGAGACGAGGTGGCCAGAAGCCAGAAGACTTGTTCCCCACCACATCAACTGTGTAATTGGGCTAATTCTGCAGCATTTGGGCTCCGGGGCTCTCTTTTCCCTTTGTCTGTGTCGTTCCTGATTGGAACATTTGCTGTGGCTTTTGTGTCCTCCTCAACCCAATCCCCTCTGATGATGTACATGAATGTGTTTCTGATGGATGTTTTCCAGAACCCTTTGTTGCCTCAATTAAGGGATAATGAACAAGAATTGTTTCTATTTGTAAAACAGCCCAGCCATTTCCCACTTCCCAATTGGTGGGACAATGTGTCTTAATTAAGCACAAAGACTTGTCACTTCATCTACTGTCGAGATCCCCAGAGAGGCGGTGACTGAGGAGCAGGGAAGGGACCGGAGGCTGGGGAAGCCTTGGGTGGGCCTGGAGGGGCCCGGAGAGTGCAGTGGGCAGTTCCCAGGTGGCCGGGGCTGGCTCACATCAGCTGCGGCACCAGCAGGCATCTGGTTACCAGTCCGTAGAGGACGAGGCCCGGGCTGCCCAGGCCTGGGTGCCAGAGCCCTGGCCTTGCATTGGCTAGGCAGGGTACTCTCCCTCACTGTCTGTCACCAGGAGCATGGTCTGTGGAAACAGGTTGCCTGGGTTAGGTCCCGGCTCCACACTCACTAGCCACGTATCCCCGGAAAAAAGGACACAACCCCCCTAAAAGAGGCGAATGAGTAAAATGATGGCCGCCCCTACCTCCCGTGGAGGGTGGGCAGCCTGAATGAGCTAAACACACGGAAAGTGCTAGAACAGCACCGGGCGCAGGCTGAGCCCCAGAGGAATGTGAGCAATGACACTTTTTCGGAAAACAGTGCCCCAGTTTTCCCCTGGGACCCTTCCCTGCTCCCCGGGTTTAGGAGAACAGAGCGCTGCCCTGAGCTGTCACCACTCCTTGTCCTTTGGGAGAGCTGGGTGCCTGGTGGCGGCTGGAAGCGCGAGCAATGGCAGGACAGTCCTGGAAGAGCCCTGGTAGGAACCTGGAACAGACCTCTTGAAGCCAGCCACAGCGGTAGCACCACCAGCAGCCCGTGGCCCAGCAGCCCTGTGCCAGACGCAGCGACAGGTTGGCACAAGGGCCGGGGGCCAAGCATTGGTCCTGCAGGGGCGGGGGCTGGTGTGTGAGGGCATCCCTGGCGGGCGGTGGGCCGGGAAAACACACAAGAACTCAAGACAGTGGCTTTTCTCCCTTCTCTTCCACAAGAGCTTTCATAGTTTAACGACAGACAGGGCCATCCCAGTGCCTGGTCATGTGCCCTGATGGAACCCACATCTACCCTCCATCCCTCCTGCTGCAGGGAAATCGGGTTCGCAGAGTCGAGCCACAGTCTGGTTGCACTCATCCCAGCCCATCGTCGGTGAAGGTCAGGAGCCAATGCTTCCCAGATCCCAGGGTCCCGATGCCCTCCGGCTCCAGAAGGACTAATGTGTGTCCCCAACCGGTTCCCAGGACTTCAAAAGACCCAATCATCTGTGGAGAAGAAGACCACGGTGGTCTTTTTGCTTTGGGTGGAAATTCCCTCAACCCGAGGGGTCTCACACTGGTCTGTGTGCATTGATGATTGGGTCCGTGGCTCTAGGGTTAATACAAAACCTTGTCCATAAAAGGTGCCTACTTTCTGCCAAGCAGAGAGCTGAGCTTTCTAAGTATGCTACTGTACCGAACCCTCGCCACAGGCCTGCGAGGCAGTCATTATTACAGTCGCTCTCATTTGATAGGTCAGGCCACCCCCGCAGCTCAGAGAAACCTGCCTGGGGCCCCTGGGAATTTATGGAGCCAGGATCTGAACCCAGGTCTGTCCAACCTCCCCACCGGCGGGCTGAGCCACAGAGCAGTCTTTTGTTGCTACACAGCTCTCGCTCTTGGCTCCGAAGGCACGGCGAGGTCCACCCCTCCTCTGATGGAGCTCATCTGCTGGGTGAGCGTGGGGGAGAGATGTTTGTCAGGGATAGACTCTGGTAACAAGAAGGCACAGGGAGAGGGATGAGGCAGCCAAGCTGCACTGCAAAATCAAGAAACCCCGCCAACCCGGAGGGAAGGTCTGGAGCAAACACTGCCCACCAGAGTGTCCCCAGTCAGAGGGAACGGTGGGGCCTTTATCCTCTGTGTCCCTCTGGAAGGGTGCGATCCCTCTGTAGCTGAGGCCGGCACTGAGGACTGACAGCTGGGGAACAGGCGGAGCCGGGCGGCGCACCTCCTTGTCCCTCACATCGTGTCCCAGGCCCAGGGAAAAGCCTCTGATGGCTCCCCACCAGGGCAGGAGCCAGCCGAGATCAGCCATGCCAGCCCTCACCGTCCGTGGCATCTGGCCTCTCCTGGTAGAGGCCTGCCCCCGCCCTCTGCTCCTCTGCCCACACTCCACCCCTGCACAGTCTCCTCTCCTAGGGGTTAATTCCTCCTTACTGGCAGGCCACCAGGGAATTGGCTCACCCACCAGCCCTACTAGGGTATCGGGTCCACCTCCATGGCTCATCCACCTCTACCCCGTATCCAGACAGAGATGAAGTCTGTCCCATCACTTGGCCCCTGTGCCCAGCCCAGAGCAGCAGGGACCCGCGGCTGGGAAAGAGGACTGGAACAGAGAGCCCGGGCTCCAATGGCCCCGAAGGCTGGCGGTGAGCAATGAGTACTATCCAAGGGGGGCAGCCACTGCCCGGCTCCAGCCAACTCCCGCTAGGCAGGCAGGTGGGCACAGCATGGCCACACCACCCCCCCTTTGCAAGAGAATTCTACAATCTAGGTTTCTATGTCAAACACCTCGATTTTCTCAAATGCTGGCTTCTACTTTCAAATCAGTGGAAACACGAGGCTGAAAGGCCTCAACCGGGACTGCCGGCTGGCCCCCCCAGGCCTTGACTGCCCGCGTGGGGGAGCGCACGGGGGGGGGGGCGGGAATCGGTGACCCCTGCACCGGGTCGGCCACTGGGCACACCCTGGAGCAGCCCGCATTCCCGGGACACACACAGTAAACAATGGCTTTAACAAACGAGTCAATTATGTGTGAGTATAACACTGTGGAACAAATTGACAGCCCAGGGGTTTCCAATCTAAAGCGGGTGGGCCTAGCTGGGAAGGAGACATCGGGACACAGATGCAGAGAACAGCTGGATGGGGGCGGGGATCCGCTGAGGTCCCTCCGTAGTTGGGCTGTAGGGGTGCCACAGACTCAGGCCTGACCACTGCTGGCA
Source organism: Prionailurus bengalensis (assembly GCF_016509475.1). Classification (NCBI taxonomy): domain Eukaryota; kingdom Metazoa; phylum Chordata; class Mammalia; order Carnivora; family Felidae; genus Prionailurus; species Prionailurus bengalensis. The sequence goes on along the minus strand of NC_057348.1, from coordinate 58,454,395 downwards.
CCTACATAAGTCTGTGGTCTGGAAAGGAACTGGTGGAAATGGACCTAGACCGTCCAGAGGAGGGAGCTAGGTGGGAACAGGAGGCAGGGGAGGGGGGTCCCTTCCCCTCCCTACGCCTAATCGGATTAACTGTCCACACATCAAGCCTGGAGTGGGGTCTGCCCCGGGACCCACATGCTCCTATCGCTCCTGTGACAGGTGCTGAGGGCCCGGGTTGCCATGGCGACAGAGACAAAGCGCTGGAGAGCGCCCTGCAGTCAGAGGCACCCCTCCCCCACTGAGGGTCGGTCAGGCAGGGGCAAGGCCAGTTAATGAGCCCAGCCCTGGGATCCCCAGGACACAGTGACTGCCTCGGGCTTTACAAAAGGCAGCTGTGCTGGTGACTGGCCAACGGGTCTTTTTTCCAGCAGGAGCAGTGCGCAGTTTGCAGAAAATCCTTGAACCTTGGTCACTGAGTGAGCCAAGGACCAACTAACTGAATGACACCTAGGAAACCCACTTAACCCCTCTGGAAAAGGTGGACGCTGACTCCTTGGGATGGTTACTTGCCCCTCAGCCTCTCTTACAGCCCATCCTGAAAGCGGGGATCCCCTCTCGCCACAACTCCAATGGTGCCTCTGTCCTCCTCCCTCCCCTCCCCTCCCTGCCTAGCAACCCCAACCCTTCCTGACAGCCTGTTCTGACAACCTGTCCTAGTGGCCACTGTCCCTTCACTTCTAGGGACAAATTGTCCCTTTACGAACCCTTTCAGTGCCTGTAAAAGGTGCAGTTGGAACATTGCCAGCCAAGGACTGGGAAAAAGAACGCTGACTTCCCGGAAGAAAGCAGTCCATCCCGGCTGCATCCCTCCAGCGCCCACAGCTCATTTATCTTGCTCTCCTCTTCCTCTGTCTGTCTGTCTGTCTGTCCTTCCTCCGTGCCTCACCCCCCTGCCCCTCAGCCTAGGTCAGGTGGAGCCCAAATGTCCCTGCTGCTCCTCAGAGCAAGCTCAGAGGGTCAGGGGTGTGCCCTCAGTTAGGTGTGGGAAACCACTGAGCTCTGACTCCAGGCTGAGCCACACTATGCCCGGCCATGAAGACGTCGGATACCATGTCTGAGATTTGTCTTTTTGCACTCAGATCCCTTCCCTTCCCTTCCCTAGCCCTGCTCGCATCACAAGGCACTACATTTCCCAGGCCTCCTTGCTCTCATTTTCTTGGTGGCTTCATCCAATGGGAGGCACTGATGAAAGACGGAGGGCAGGAGGAGAGCAGCCAGAGTGTTTCTCCCCTCTCGGTTGGCTGCTGGCAGTATCTCTGGCAAAGCCATGTTTCCTCCATACCCCCAGGTTCCCCTAAACTGAACCCCCCTCCATGGTCCCAGCTGCTGCTGGGAAACCCCCACTGTGGCTCCAACCCGGGGCCCTGGCTTCTATGCTGTGGTGACATTACCTTCTCTCTTTGGGATGGTAGTCACCAATCTCTGGGTTATTTGATTTACCAGCTGGTGTTTAGCTTCTTAGCAATTCTATCACTTCTGTAACAAATCCCCTGTATTAAATTCTCTATGTTTATAAGACCTTGGGTGGTTTCTGTTTGGGGGAAGGGGTCCTACTGGTACAGTTCTAGACACACCCCACTGTGGAAAAAATAGGGACCCAGCCTTCTCCATCGTGGGGAGGGGCATGGACAGAAGGCATATCTCTGACCCACAGTGTTACCATGAGGTGGCCACTGGCCGCTCTGGATCTGACATCCTCCTGCATAAAGGACAACAGCAATACTCTTGGCACCTGCCTTTGTGGGCTCTCCTCCAGGTAAAAGTGAGGTAAGGAGCTGGTTGGTATTCTGGCTTGCACAAGGTGCTCTCAGCTCTCCAGCCCCATACTGTCATCTTCCTTCCTCTCAGCCCAGGCTGACTGGTGCAGAGGTGGAGACCCAAGCAGGGACTGCATGCCTATGGCCTCACCCTGGGCAGATCCAGCTGATTCCTGAGCAAGTTCTGCAAGGTTCTGGCCGTCCTTGGGGAGAAATGGCAATTGGCAGAGAAGTGAGTTCCAGGGGGAGCTCTCAGAGTACAGCAAAGTCTCGATGGAGCCCTGGAGACCTTGCTCATTTTGTCCCCTCCCTGTGGAATTTGCTGCCTGAGCAGTACAGCAAAAGCAGGAACACTGTTAAAGACTCAGAGGATATACAATTGCAAAGACCTCAAAAGGTCCAGCCTGCCACCAGCACTGTACCCCAGGCATGCAAGCCTAGGATGACAGAGCACCTGTAGTGACAGGTGCAGCACTGAGCGGCTCTAATGTCTGAGCATGGAATAATGTCCCTGAGGAAGATGTACACATGGGAAGCAATGGCAAATGGAAATAAAATGTCATTTTATTGTTAAAACTCTGGAAGCTCGGGCTAAATATGGCCCAAAGGGCACTTCTGTCTACTTGCTGCCCAGACAGAAACCAGCGGGCTTCCCCAGGGGCTATCTCCATGCAACTGCCTTTCCTCGGTAGCTGGCCTACCCTCTCACGTGGCCACGGTGTCTGGACCAAGGATGAGCACAGTGCCCAAGTCAACCTCATCCGAAACCTTCCCCAGGATACTCATACTGGAGCCAGCCCCTTCAGGGATGAGGGATTCCAGCCTCAGTCTCTCGTGCGTCCATTTTCCCACAGATGCAGACAGTTCACAAGGCTCCCTGCCCCAGCTCCACACGCAGGCACATTTGAGACCAATCTAGCTTCCCTATAGTGCTTCCAGAACAAAAGCAACACTATGACTCTGGAAGGGGACAAGAGAGGGAAAATGAGAGAGAAAATAGCTTCGTGGTTTTGTTTTCACCAGGAGACCATCATTCTTTGCCAGTTATTCATAGACCATGATCCAACTGGAAAAAGCCTTTCCTCATATTAGCTACAGTCTTGAGACCAAAGCAAGAGAAACAGAAATCGCAACCAGAAAGGAACATGACAGAAGGATCTAGGGTCGCTGGACAGCCAGGCCTCAGGAACGTGTGGACTCTAAGGCTGTAAGAACTGGTAGGCAGTCTTCAGCACGTGTTCCCAGGGAAGCATCCACTCCAAATGGCTTTCACATATATCAGTCCAAAAAACGGAAAGCACTCTAGGTCTTTTGAAAAAGGGCATTGAATACAGGGGGTTGGTTATGTAGCTGATGGAACACTGACAAGCAACACAACCCAGAGGTGAACCCAGTGGAAGCTGTGGCCACTCTTAAGAGTAGAGAGGTGATGAGAGGAGGGGCTGCTGCTGGTCTGGGGTCCAGGGCTGCTCAGGGAGCTAAAACCCCAGTAAGAGCAGCAGACAGGAGTCTCCATGTGGAGGCTGGGACCACCACGGGAGACACCACAGTGAGAAAGAGAGTCTGCCTTTCCTCCTCTTCACTAATCTACCCATTCCTCCTACTGGCTGAAGCTGCCTGTAAGCCAGAGAGCAAGAAAGCCTGGGAAGGCCCCCCTCTGGTGCAGAGCAGAGTGGGTGACTAATGCCAACCCAGCATGTGACACTCCTAAATCCTGGGGAGTGGGGAGGTATGACTGGTCTGGCTTGAATCTTGTGTCCACCCTGTGGACAGGGGAGCATGATGCTAGTGGAAAGACCCAGCACGGCTGACTTCGTGGGGGAGGGGGTACCGCCCCAAAGGAAAATCAAGAACTTTTACCCAAATAAGGAAAAGCAGTGCAAAGCAAGCAGAGAACACAGGGATCCCCTAAATTCATGAGGAAGTTAACTGGGTAGCACGCTGTCTCGTAGGTAAAAGCTTTGCCTGTGTGCATTCCTTTCTCAAAGAAGCAAGGGGCTTCCCACAGGTCCCTTCTTCCCTTAGCGCCCACCCTGCCTATTTAAAGCCCTTCAATGCCTTCTCGAGGTGATATTGTTTGACAGCTTTTCAGAAAGGCTCCAGAGAACTGTCTGGTCTCAATGCCAGCTTGGCCACTGGGAAAGAAACTTCACGCCCCTGTGTGCCGCTTTCTCCCCGGCGAAAGGGGCATAAAACTATGTTTGCCCTTCCTTCCAAAGAGTTCAGTGTGGAAAAGAAGAGAAAGACTAACTTCGCAGTGGAAACCCCCGACAAGCATGACCTCAGCCAGACGCTCAAGGTCAACACGAACAGTGATATATCATGTTGGCAGCACGCTCCTGTGATATGATGTGATGAGAATGACCCTTTACCTCTGGGGTCTTCCTCCCAAAACCTATAACCCCAGTCTAGTCATGAGGAAAAAATATCAGACAAATCTAGGGACATTCTACAATATATCTGACCAGCGCTTCCCAAAACTGTCAAGGTCATCAAGAAGAGGGGAAGTGAGAGACCATCAGAGCCAAGAGGAGCCTGAGGAGACATGATGGCCACATGTAATGTGGTGTCCTGAACGGGGTCCTGGGGCAGAAAAAAAAAAAGGTATCGGGTAAAAGCTAAGGAAACCTGAATCCATCGCGGACAGTCGTTACCATGAGCGCTGGTTTGTTCGCTGTGACAGGTGTCCCACACTGGCATATTCTGGTAACAGCAGGGGAAACTGGGTGAGTGTGCACGGAACTCTGTACTGTCCTTGCAACCTTTCCGTAAATCCAAAACTTTTCTCAAATAAACAGGTTATTCCTCCTGTGAGGTTCCTACATCAGCAGCTGAGGTGACAAGCTGGATGGGGAGGGGCCATCAATAAGCCAGCCCTGCGATCCAGAACTGGCGGGGGGCTCCCCTCCTCCTTAGAAGCAGGAGCCATTCAAATGACACAGGCACTAGCCAGGCCAGGCCCTGGACTCAGCTTCTCCCGGCTCCAATCTCCTGGACCTCTCTCCACTTGTCAACAGCTCCAGAGGACCCCAAGGAATCTTTAATCTGGGCCGTGGATTTCTTCCCTGCCCACAGTCGGGATGCCCATGGACCTGTGAGTTCTGGCTCTCATCCTCCACCACCAACCCTGTCCCAGTTGAAGAATCACCCTCTACAGATCCCTGACCTGTGCCCCATGGCCCTCCCCAGGAGGCCATACCCCACATCCAACATCAAGCTCGGGCCTGAAGCGCACTGACTGCCATGGTCCTGCCCGACTCCCCTTATAGGTTTCAGATGCTTTAACTCCATACATCTCCCTGGTGTCATGTCACCTGGGGGCACAGACCATACCTGCTGCCACCTGTAGTCACCTCCTCACACCCTAATGCCCACATGTGGCCCTGCCAATGGTCTGGGACACCCTCCACCCCTCCATCCCACATTTGTTTGAATGCCCATCTGTTCTTGAGTGTCACCAACGGGGTGTCCTCCCTGGCTCCTGGACTGAGATGCTGGGGCCACGATGAGATTTTGGCCCCTTTGTGGGACTCATTCTTGGTCACCATCTGGAGTCACCCCTTCTCCTCCCCTGCACAGTATCCTTTAGCCCAGAGGATATGGTTAGCCCAGAGATGGTTAATCTCTGCCAGGTCCTATGCATATGGATTAATCCTCACACAGGCATCTGGGGTAGGTACAAATAGCACTCCCTTTCTTATGGATAAAGAAACAGAGGCACAGGCTAGTATGTGGCAGAAACAGGATTTGAACACTAACACTGTGCCTTGAGCTTCCAACTTTAACCCCTACACCGTATGACCGAAAGTATAAATCCAAGTAGTCGGGAACATTCCAAGGTAGCAGGAGTCATGTGCTGTCATGTGGGGTGGGGGGCAGAGACTGGTGACAGGGAAGGGACCGTCCACTCCCAGCCCAGCACACACAGTAGGCTTCTGCCAGCAGGCATGACAAGCCAGTGTGGGAGGTGCGTTCTGACCCTGTCTAGCCTCTTCCCGGGGCCAGGAGGGATGGGCTGATGGGAGGTGACAGCCAGTCACAATGCCATTACCTCATCCGAGGTTCATCAAACTGAAATGTGAAACTGCAAGCGAGCATAAATTCTAGGCAGAGAACAACCCCGCACAGGAATTTTGCAAGCATTACATGTTCTCTTTCCCTGTTGTGATCTGTATAGTTTATCTTCTGAATAACAGAGCTCATGACTGAAGAACAAGTCTCACTAGTTGTCGCTCCGAGAGAGGAAAAAAATACCGTTCCTTACGTGGCAGATATATACTGGGCTCTCAGACTCAGATGGGGAATCTGAACAGAGCCCGCTCTTCCCTCAGGTTAATTGCTTCTTTCTCCTCCTTTTTCCCTTTCACACGTCATCGCCAAGACCTGATTTTAACCCCAGTCCATTCTTACAGGGGTTTATATTTTTTTAATTATTTTATTTCTCTTTGAAATCATTTTATTTTATTTTTCATCACAACAAGGGTACTCCTTAATCCCCATCCCCTTTGTCACCTGTTCCCCCCACCTCTCCTCTGGTAACTATCAGTTTGTTCTCTATAGTCAAGAATCTGTCTCTAGGTTTGTCTCTCTCTCTCTCTCTCTCTCTTTTTTCCCTTCGCTTATTTTTTTTTATTTCCTAAATTCCACATATGAGTGAAATCATTTGGTATTTGTCTTTCTTTCACTGATTCAAAGGCTTAAGCAATAAGGATACTTACTTTCCTGTTTTCCTCCATAGTAAGAATTCTAGTGGTAGGGGAGGGTCCAGGACCACTTAATTTAGTGAACCAATGACAGAAAGGACCCAGGTTATTTCCATCTCTCCAGTCTCCCATCATCAGTGGGTTGGCTTTGCTCCTCAAACGAACTCTCCTCGTGACCACAAAATGGCTGCCAAAGTTCCAGGCATCATAACAGATACAAAGCCGTTCAGAAGAAAAGGGAGTTTCTTCTTTCTGCCTCCTTTTAAGAACAGCAAAATATCCATGCAGGATTAAAAACTTCCTCAACCTGATAAAGGTCATCTACAAAAACCTCCAGCTAAAATCATACATAATGGTGAAAGACTGAATGCTTCCCCCTAAATTCAAGAAAAATAAGTGATGTCCACCCTCAGTGCTTCTAGTCAACATTGTCTTGGAGGTCCTAGCCAATGCACTAAAGCAAGAAACAGACATGAAAGACAAACAGATTGAAAAAATGCAGGTGATATAATTATTGATGTAGAACATCCTAAGGAATCTAAGAGGGAGTTGATAGAACTAATGAGTGAGCTAAACAACAGTACAGGACACAAGAGCAATACATAAGTACCAATTACATTTTTATACAGTGGAAATGAGCAATTTGAAATTGATATTAAGAAGTGCCATTTACAATAGCATCAAAAATTATGAAATACTTAAATCGTATAAAGTAAGTTCAAAATCTTCCTGTCAAAAACTAAAAACACTGATGAAAGAAATCAAAGACTGAAAAGAAATGGAGAGATATGCTTTATTCCTGGATCGGAAGATTCAGTATTGTTCAAATGTCAATTCACCCTCAACTGATCTATACCTACAGTGCAGTTCCAGTCAAAATCCCAGTGGGATTTTTGTAGAAATAGGCAATCTAATTCTACACTTGACACGAGAAGGCAAAGAAACTAAAATGGAAACAACTTTTTAAAGAGGAAAAAGTTCACTGCTTTATTTCAAGAATTATTATAAAGTTACCACCATCGAGAAGAGAGGTATTAGAGAAAGGACGAACACATAGATCAGTGGATCAGAACAGAGTCTAGAAATACACCCACACATTCATGGTCAATTGATTTTTGACAAAGTTTCCAAGTCCATCCAATAGAAGGGTAGTGGCTGCAGCAGCTAAGGCTGAAACAGTTATATAGCATATGCAAGATATGAGGAAGAAGAAAAGGAAGAAGAAGAAGAAGACGAAGAAGAAGAAGAATGAGGAGGAGGAAGAGGAGGAGGAGGAGGAGGAGGAGGGGGAAGGAGGGGAAAGAAAAAGAATTACAACTTCAATCTATATCTTGAACTCTATGAAAAATAAAAAACTTCCAACGGACCAGACTGCAAACCTAAAGCCATAAAACTTCTAAAAGAAAACAGAGGAAGAATCCTGGTGACCTAAGTTGAGCAAAGAGCCCTTCGATTCAATACCCAGATCACAACTCGCTTCACAACAGATAAAACTGATGGATTGGATTTGAGCAAAACGAGAACTTCTCGTCTTTGAAAGACACTGTGAAGAGAGAGCAAAGACTTGAAGAATATATGTGAAATCGTGTGTCTGATAAAAAGCCTGGGTCCAGAATGTATAAAGAACTCTCAAAACCCAATAAAAAGAAAATAATAATCTAATTTTAAAATGCACACAAGATTTGAGCGGACACTTCAGCAAAAAAAGACGTGCAGATGGCAACAGAACACCTGAAAAGACGCCCAGGATCACTTGTCATTAAGGAAATAGGAGTTAAAACCTCAATAAGATACCACTACCTGTCTATGTCTACTAGGCTAACAACAAAAACAAAACAAAACAAAACAAAAACATAAGAAACTCACAAGACCAAGTGCCCGTGAGGATGTGGAACAACCGAACTCCCATCTACCACTGGAGGCGTGCAAAAGAGGACAGCCACTTTAGAAAAGGGTTTGGCAGCTTTTGTAAAGCTGAACATACGTCTCGCATAAGCCCCGGCCGTCTCAGCCCTCGGTATTGACCTAAGTTGACGGAAACGTGTCAGCACAAACTCTACAGGAGTGTTTATGGAAGCTTTATTGCTAGTGGCCCAAACCTGGACACAACCCAAACATCCCTCAACTGGGAAACGAATGAACAAAGAGATGCAGCTGTACAACTGGGCACCGTTGTGCCATAAAATGGAAGGTGTGCATGACGACAAGACGAATCCGGAATTCCAGCCGGGGAAACCAGACTCACGATGCTGCGTCCTCTGCGATTCCCCTTCTGCAGCGTTCAGAGACAGGGAAGAGCTGTAGCGACAGAACTCAGCTCCGTGGCTGCCCAGGAGCAGGACGAGGGGGTGGCTCCAGACGGCGCAGTGGAGTCTGGGGGTGACGCGCTGCCTTGCAGCTTGATTGTCACGGTGATTCCATGGCTACCCGTGTTCGTCAAAACCCACCGAACTGTCTGCTAAAAAGGGCGAGTTTTACTTTGTGTGCGTTATATGACACCTTCATGAAAAACAGAAAAGAGAAACAGAACAGTACAACCTTTCCCAGAAACCACCTCACACCTCTGGCTGGACTGGGGTCTCCTGTGGTTTCTAAGGCCGTCAATGGCAAGAGGAACAGAGTCATGGTGATCGGTTTAGACCCAGGAGCAGGTGCGGGTGGGTGGGCAGTGGAACTAAACCTGGATCTTGTTAGGAAGAGAGGAGGTGGGAGACGCCGATGTTGGTGGGGCTGCTGCGTGGCAGACAGACCCAAACAGATATGTGGGAATGGTCAGCGCGAGGCGTGCCCTGCACAAGGAAAGTGACGGGGACTGACCAGGCAGTAGGGGAGGCCAGGGGGGCCTCTCTGTGGAGGTGACCTTGGAGCCCAAACCCAAATGAGGGGACAAGTCCTAGGGCATGAAGAGCATGGCAAAGACTGGGGTCAAGAGCAAGGCCGCTGTCCCATGGCGGAAGTCAGTGGGCAGAGGGGCAAGTGCCCCAAACACATGAAGGAGCAAACAGCGGCGGAGGCCTGGGCCTGGCTTCCGTCCCGAGTGCCCCAAAAGACACACAGAGCGTTTGAGCAGTGGGGTGCCACGATCCCAATTATATTTTAAGAGGATCACAGCTGTTGGGAAAATGGACCGGAGTTACAAAAAATGCACCTCGGGACTGCATTCTCCCAGTGGGGGATGGCGTGATGAGAAAGACCCCGGAGGCGGCCGGCTGGGTCATGGACTGGGGAGCTGGTTGGATGTGGGAGAGGGTGAGGGGACAGGAGGCGTCCAGGGTGACCACAATAACGCCCTTTACGACCACCTGCTTCGTGCCCGCAGCTTTGAGAGCGTCACATGGCCTCCCTGCAAGGTCATCGGTGCGTTTTATAGATGCTGAAACCAAGGCTCAGAGAGGTCTTGTCACGGGACCAAGGTCACCCAGTGGATAAGCAGGGGAGCACGCCCCAGAATGGAACTCACCTCTGGCCGCCTGAGAAGGTGGGCCCTTCCCACCTTGCCTCCCAAAGACAAAAGGTTATTTTTTTTCAGCCGGTAAGAGTTATGTGGGAGGCAGAGGCTCCCCAGCACCTCTCCGAACGGTCCAGCCAGGCGGCCTGCTCCCATTCCGGCCTGGGGGGCCAATCTGAGGGAGGAGGCTCCCCGGCTTTGCCCTCCAGCCGGAAGCAACAGAAACGGCTGCAGCCGGACCCAGTATTTCCAGGCGGCAGAATTAATAGGGCAATTCCCCATGCAGAACTTAGCTGGCTCCCATGCTAAATTAGCATAGATAAATATTTTTGAGAGAGGAGGGAAAATAATGCATTTTGCAATAAAGCCAGAGCACAGCCCTCTGCAGCCGTTCTGTGAATCTGGATGAAATGAATTTGCACCTGGAGTAATTGAAGGCGCCATGGTCCTCTGGGGCTAGGAGCAGGCCCAGCCAAGCGGATAAACTCCCTCCACTCGGCAGAGCTAAAGGTTGTCAAGAGGCTGATCCCTACAGTGGGCTGGGGGTGGGGGAGGGGGATGCGCCAGGGCCCGGAGGAGCAGGGACCAGGGTTTGGAGAAGGGATAAAGAATAAAGAGGAAGATGGTTCCAAGTGAACAGCTCAGGAGTCCCCGCTAAGGATCTGGGCCTTCCCGGCACACCCACCTCTCCACAAGTCTGGGGAAATCAGCCTCCTAAACCACTCTCCCTCCTAACCCTCCCCTGCATCCCCACGGCCTCCCCCTTGTTCAGCCTCATCATCTGTCATGTGGATGGTCCCAAACGTCCCCTCACCCAGCACTGGCCCCAAGGTGGGGCCTCAAGGGACAGAACTGGCCTTCAGCAGTGCACACCTGTATAGTATACCAGTTGTTAAAAATACGGAAACACTGGGGCTATTGGGTGGCTCAAGAGGCTAAGTGCCGACTCTCAATCTCCGCTCAGGTCATGATCTCGCAGTTTGTGAGTTTGAGCCCCGCATCGGGCTCTGCGCTGATGGCACAGTGCCTGCTTGGGATTCTGTCTCTCCTCTCTGCCCCCCCCCCCTTATATGCATGCTCTCTCTCTCTCTCTCTCAATAATAAATAAATGAACTTAACAAAAAATATGAGGGGCACCTGAGTGGTTCAGTCGGTTAGGCATCAGACTTCAGCTCAGGTCATGATCTCGTGGTTCGTGGGTTCGGGCTCCATGTCAGGCTCTGTGCTGACAGCTCAGAGCCTGGAGCCTGCTTCCGATTCTGTGTCTCCCTCTCTCTCTGTCCCTCCCCTGCTTGCACTCTGTCTCTGTCGCTCTAACATAAAATGAACATTAAAAAAATTTTTGAAAAATACATGAAAACACTTCACAGCTGGTTAGAAAATGACCACTGTCTGTACCCCCTGATCACCCCAGCTGCCCCTGAATCCCAGGACCCCTGGTCTCTTAAGAAGGTACTGGTAGGTTAACGTCTGGCACCAAAAGTCTCTGCTCCAGCATGTGGCCCACAACCCCTTCCGATCCGCTGGGACCCTGTTGCACCAGTTATAAATATTTTTAATATCTCCCCTGGTGGGGAACTCACCTCTCCATAATCTCCATCAAGCCCCCCAGCTGCCTGGGGTAAGTACAGCAGCTAAGGTAGAAGAGAGGGGTTGCCCTCACAAGCCCCTCTCTTCCCTCTGACAGCCAGGCTGCCCCCTCCATGTCTCCACCCTTTACTCCTTTCCCCATTCCGGCTGAGGGGAGAATCTCCCTCAACCTTGCTACGCAGTGCCCACCTTACTCTGCTGCCTGGTGTTCAAGTCCTCACCATCCGGCCGCACTGACTCTCCTGATACTCCCCTGAGCCTAGCCAGACCACAGCAGAACTGTCAGGATTCAGGTCCTGCCTGGGAGGTGGGTAAAGGGAACCAGCCAAAGGAGAAGAGCTAGACCAAGAGTGAGGGCGCCAGAGATCCCCAGAGCAGTGCCCCCTCTTGGAGCCGACATCATGCCCAGGGCCTGACGCCCAGCAAAGGGGACTCTGCTGGAGCCTTGCTGCCGAGGGCCCATAGCTGCAGCCGGCATCTGACTGTGAACTCAGGGGCTGGGTGGGTGACCAGCCATGCATCCACCTGCCTTTGTCTGAACAGGTGGGGCCAACCCTGCCCAGCAGGGCCCGGGAAGTGGGTGCCCTACCCAGTCTGCCCCAGCCCACTGCCACCCATCCTTTCCCCAGAGTTTGAGACTTTTCTCATGTCTAAGACCTCAGGCCATGTTTGCATCAAAAGTCTTTGCAAACGCTTTTTCTCTAGTGTCAATTTCTTCCATGTCAGTGGTTCTCAATAGGGGAGGAAATGTATCAGAATTCATTGAGATGCTTTTTTTCAACTATACACTTCAGGCCACTTTTGTGAGATCCTGCAAAGTGCTCCCCAGGGAAAATGCCAGAATCCCTTGGGAGGAGAAGCCAGGAGAGGATAATAGCCAGTGTTAAAGCTATAAGCACCCTGAGGCCCTGACAGCACCCCCCCCCCAACCAAACTAGGGCAGGGGCAGGGGAGTGGGGCTCCCTTTCCCTCTGCCTCTGTGAGTCACTTTCCATCCAACAGGGCACCTGTTCGGATGGCCGCCTCATGTCGGGGATCCTAGGTTCACACCTGGCTCCAGAGGGTTGGCACATAGCCCAAGACTCAGCTACCTTAAGCAAAGTGTTTTGCGGGAGGCTGTGGATGTAGTCCACACTTGGGGCATCCTGCCTGCCCCGTACACCTCTACCTGCTTCCTGACTTTGTTTTCTAAACACCTCCGTAGCTCCAGGCATGGTTCTAAACACTTGACATATCTTAGCTCTTTTAATCTTCCGAACAATACTATTTCCAAATTAGGTGCTGTTATTTCCTCCCATTTAACAGATAGGGAGGCTGAGGCACCATAGAAAGTTTAAGTGGCTTTGCACAGCCACACAGCTCCCAAGGGGGCAGAGCCAGCACCTACACCCCAGGCAGTGTGGCTCTGGCCCAGCCCTCATTGGCCACGCTCCCGTGAGCTCCTCGGCACTGGAACAAGTGGGAGCTGAGGGCAGGCTTTGATGGCTCCTGGTGCAGCTCAGGACAGCAAAACTCCCTGTCCCGGGCGCCAAAGGGAAGCAGCCATGTGTGAACCAGACCCGGGCTCCCAGTGTATAGGTGCTTCCCGCAAATTAGCTGAACGTTAAGGAAAAACCCGTGTCTTAACCAGGACATAGCTCATTAATGCACATTTACACAAGTCATGACAGTTTCTTCAAACACAGACTTAAAATGCCTTCTCTGCAGAAGCTGGTCACAGAGATCACCAAAAATAGCAACCCGCACAAGGCACTTTCAGTAATTGCAGCTGACAATCTGGGGTGTCTTTCTCTCCCCGAGCCAACCTGGGTGCTCACGGTGGTCCCTCGGGGGACCAGAGCCTTGAGTTGAAGTTCAAGATGTGGACAGGCATTGCTACTGGACCCTGTACACCTCCCAGCCCCAATGCACCTGTTCCTGGTGGCCCGGCCTTTGTGGCCTGTCCCAAAACTTTAGGCGTACCACCGCTCTGCCAGACGTGAAGTCTCTCTGAGCCTCAGTTTCACCATCTGCATGCTGGGCACCGCACCATCCTTCCCTGTTGCTATGAAGTCAGAGGCGATGTGTGAAATGCACAGGACACAGGAGCGTGAAAGTGGTACCTACTCTTGTTATTCCAAATTGTGGAGGAAAGGGTGTTGTGTGCCAGGGGCTCCTGGAAGAAGAAGAGCCCCCTCGGGGGCTCCTGGGGTAGGAGATTATGAAATCAGGAGCCTGACTGATGGTGGGGGCAGACAGTGCCCCCACTGCTGACCAAGCATGGCACAAGGTCTCCCTTGCCCTCCCACGGGGTGTCCCAGAGCGGTGAGGAAGGTACCCAGAGCGGAGAAAGACCGCCTACAACTGGCTGCCACAGGAACACTAGCAGGGGCAGGTCTGTGGCAGAGTGGATGCAGGCTGGGATTGGAGTCACTGGGGACAGGATCCGCCAGTCCACTGGAGTGAGGGGCTGGCCTGGAGGGAGGAGACTGCAGGGACAGTTCCCCGGGTAGGCTCAAGACTGAGTGTGAAACACAGGTAGGCAGAGCCCACACTGCATTCAGAAATCACAGCACCCGGGTTCCTCCACCTTCCACCCACGCACATGTGGCAGAATTGAGACCCAGAGGAGACATGGGGCTAGAACCCCAGTGAGCTGGCAGCACTCTGGGCCCCGCTACGGGCTTCCTCCCGTACCCGAGAGTCCCAGGAGCAGCCAACAGTCTCTCCTCACTCACTGGCTGGGTTTCCTAGGAAACGGCCAAGTGCATCCTGCCACGGGCAGCCCCTCCCCCACACACCTCCTGTGGTGAGCCAGAGTGGGGGCAGGAGCCCCAGTGAGCTCAGCCCGGACCCCCAGGCTGCGGCCACCTCTGGCTGAGTACCCCCAAGGAGTGAGGGAGCCTAAAGGCACCCAACTTACTCGACGGCACAGCCGCTCGGCCAGCCTCGGGAAAGCAGTAGAATGCAGTTAATTGGAGGTCTCAGAATCTCCACAATAGAAAGCCTTTTTTTAAGTGTGGTTTAAAAATGTTTTCTAGCAACATGGAGAGCACCAAATACCAACAGCTAAGGCTCCCGGAGCCCCTCCTGAGCCAGGCTTGGGGCTGGGTCATCCCATGCAACCACCCTTGCACCCACCCCACAGACAAGGACCTGTGCTCAGAGAGGGGCAGGAGTTTCCCAAGCCCCAAGCCAGCAGGTGACAAGGCTGGAACTTGGAAGTCTTTCTGGGAGGCACTGAATTCTGTGAGTAGATAGGGACCGATAGGTATTTGTCTTTGTCCTTTCTCCTCCTCTTTCCCTCTCTGTCCCTTTCTCTCTCCCTCCCTCGCCCTCACTTCCTTTCTATTTTTGAGTATTTTCCAATATTCTGCAAATAGAATCAAGAAAGAATAAACCTGTTTTCCCGAGTGGAGCCCCCACCAGCACCCCTACCCCCCTTCAGCATTTGGAAACGGAGATGGCAGAGGTCCACCGCTGGGCCAAATGCAGAAGTGACGGCTCCCTAGTCATTCATCAGCTCTTGGTGGAAGTAAGTGACACACAGTATTTTTGAGTTGCATTGTCCTACTTCAATAAAACTGTGGCTCGGAGTTCCCGGCCTGGACGTAAAACTAGGCCTCCTGTGGACTTGACCCTCTAGAAGTGTTGAGGAAGTAAATGTCCTTTGACCAGCAGGGTCACTGCCAGGGCTGCTGTCTTCTTAGCTTGTGTTGTAGGACTCGCTGCCATTTGAAAGAAACCTTTCCCGACACCCCCCTCAAACATTTCCCACATGTCTGCCCTTCTTCTGGTAACATCACTTCTCCACCTTGAGAAAAATTATCCCCACTGCCTGCAGCACTGGGGAAGCTGTGCAGGCACACACACACACACACACACACACATTCACAAACATGCACACACACATGCACATGCCCCAGCCCCTGGCGGAGGCATGCCCCCCGGGAATGGCCAACTGTAGACCACTACCCCTGGAAACAGAGACTGGTCCCAAGGGAGCAAGTCTCCCTTGGGAGGGAGATGGGCATACAGGCCCCATCAGGTCGCTCGGAGCCCTCTCAGGTTGACTTACAAATGCTAAGGCAGAGAAGTTTTCTTTCTGCTCAACTGGCAGGAAGTAAATCTGGAACAGCCGACAGCCACATCTCCCCCTCCTTAGAGAGCCACAGAAGGAAGCCGACAGCTGGAGGGAGATAAAGCTAGACACATAGAAAGGGAGCTGATGTTATCACCTGAGCCCTGGATCCCGCTGTGCCTGAAGGACTTTCCCTGGCCTTCCCAGGCTCTGCCACTTACAAGCAAAAGAGGCTTCAATAACGCAGACGTTGCTGCCTGGAAAAGGGGTGTCACAAGAGACAGACCCCACGATGCGGAGCTGGCTGAGTCTCGCAGTAAGGAGGCCATGCAATCCCCCAGCCCCTGACTTGTCATGCATCAAACGGCAGGTGGTGCTGTCACGGGCCGCGTCTTGGGACCCAGACCCAACGAAAGCATGCTTCCATGGCTGGGGTGATAGAGGAGGGGGTGGGCAGGTGCTGGGAGAGAAAATGCTGGGAAAGAAAATTGGCTACACCTGCCACCTTCAGTTCAACACACCTGCGGGGGGGGGGGGGGGCGGGTGGCCGGGAAGCGGGGCTGCTCCACTTGATATTCAGAAAGAAGAGGCTACAGCTTTGTTTAGAGACCCCCTTTCTGAGTGGTGCCCGGAAGGAGGGTGCCCTGATTGTCTCCATTTAACAGATGAGTAACAGATGAGGAAACAGTCTCAGACAGGGGAAGGCGTCAGAACCGCCCAGAGCTTTGATGGTGTGAGGGTTTGGAGGGGCTCGCAAGACAGATGCGGTCAAAAACTGGGTCCAGAGAGCACAGTCCGGCCAAGGGGGTCGGAGCCCACAGCGGGGGGGGGGGAGGGGGGGGCGCCTGGAGAAGCTGATGGGCCACTGAGGCAAGGAGGCATCCCTGAGGGCAGAAGTGGATGATGGGAGGGGCCGGGGGACTGTGGCTAGCTGGGCTCAGAGCTGAGGGAGGAGGGGACTTTGGAATGTCACCTGCACTAAGCTTGCAGGCTCAGGGCTGGAGGGACTGGGCCCTGGGCACACAGGTGGCAGCTCCAGGCCTTTGCTGAGAAGACGGGAGGCAGGGCTGTCTCCAGGCCACTCCCCCAATGGTAGCCAACCTTGGTCCCTGCTTGGGCTGTGAGGCTAGGCTGGGGACAGCATGGGGTGGGGCTGTTCAGGACACCAGGCAGGCTCTGGCCGCTTCTGCAGCTGCTAGGACCCGCATTTCCACCCCCCTCCCCGCCCCGCAGTGCCCTGCCCCATCTCTGTCTCTGTCCTTGCAGCTGCCACTGCCTCTGTCACCGGCAGGGTGGGGGGGGGAGGGGAAGCCAGGATGAGAAATAACAAACAGACCCAGTTTCCCCAAATCAACCTGTCGCCACAAAGGGAGGGAAATGAAGAGGCCTGGCCGAAGCTGACCTTCTGTTTACATTTTCCTTGGAAACGAAGAAATAATTGCCGTCGCTGTAAGGAGCCGACTTCAGATGGCCCCCCTCCTCCCTCCTCCCTCCCCCCTGTCCTATTCAAGCGCAGCCAGGGATGACACTGGAATCTTGAATCAAACTAAGTGGTTACTATGGTGTCAGCCTGAAATTATGAATCTCCAAGCCGGCCAGCACAGAGGCGCAGAGCCAGGGGTACACAATTAAAGCAGAGAGACCGAGGAAAGAGAAAGCACACTGTATTTCAATAGCAGCAAAATTGCACTTCCGAGCACGGGAATTAAAAAAAAAAAAATGTCCTTAGAAATGCAGTCAGAGGCATGATGGAGGCCAGGAAGGGTCCAGGTTCCGCCACCCACTCATCACCTCCCCCTCCCCCACACACTGTCCCCTTCTGCCCCTCCGGCCACTGCGAGCCGTGTGCAGCAGGCCTGCCGTACAGCCCCGTCCTGGCCCAGGGGACCACGACACAGCGGGGACCTGGGCTCATGCGCGAGACTCGGAGTGTATCTCTTGGGCACCATCCTTGACGTGTCTTTCTCTTGGTCCCACATGGAAACATTTACAAACATTTACATTTACATTACATTACATTACACTTACTAACGTTTACGCCTGCGATGAGACCCCCACACACACGCCACTACAGCTACCATCCTGGCCCGAGGCCCCCATCTGGGCCATGGCACCGCAAAGAAAAAGCCAGACCCCTCGAGTGGCCTCCCATGCTCACTTAGCTCTGACCTCACTTGTCTCTGACTCATCTCCCCCTACTTCCCCCTGGGCTTTCACTACAGCTACCCTGATCTCCTGACTGTTCCTGGAATATGACCGGCACACACCTGCCTCAGGACCTTTGCACTGGCTGTTCCTTCTGCTAGGAGAGCATCCCCAGATCTCTGTGATGGCACCAGCCTGTCTGCTTTGCTCACTGCTGTAATCTTCATGCCTGGAACAGCTCGGGTATGCGGGGTGCTCAGTGAGTGAATGCACGAACCCCATCTTCTGGGTCCCATTTTTTCCACCTTTACCATGAGGGTCTGGAGATTAGAGGGACAACCCAGAGGCCCACCACACAAGCAAATTCCAGTCTGGAAGTCTCTTTTGTTCAGTCTACACTGTGTTGACCTGCAAGGCATTTGTAAACTTGAATTCATCAACAACGTATTAAAAACTGGGAGATGAACATACAAATCAGAATTTCCACCATAGAAGCTATCTTTCTTTAAAAGTTTGGTAGAACTTTCCCATCAAACTGTCTGGATCTGATGCCTTCTTTTTATTTCCTCCTCCTCCCTTCCCTGCCCCCCTCCTTTCTGTATTAGGCTCTGATTTAACTTTTTTGGGGGGAGGGGGGATAGATCTGTTCTTTTTTTTTTTTCCCCTTTCCTCTTCTTGAATCAGTTTTGGTATATCAGTCAAAGTTCCTGGCTGTAGACCACAAGTGGTCCATTAAGGCAGAAGACTTATATACTGCAGGGTTTACACAGTTTCCCGAATTTCTGGGAGGGTAAGAGACATGGACGAGAGTGAGAAGAAATTCCCAGCCCCTCCAAGAGACTGTCCTATCAAAAACCCCATTGCCTCCACCACTCATCACTGGGCACCTTGGCCACAGCTGCCCCAGTGGAACCCAATGCCTTTACCATCAGAGCGGGTCTCTCATTAGCAGCCCTTCCACCCCTCACTACACCCCTCTCCCCTTCTTCCTCACTTTCACCTCTGGAGTCCTGCCTTGGTGCAACTGATTGTCTGGGTCCAGGTCACGTGCTCAACTCCAGCTTCAAGGGCACATGGGAAATGTAGTTTCTGGAGTGGAGAGACCGACACCAGAGGGAATTGGGGTTGGAGGTCCAGTGAGCCAGGCTGCAACATGGGCCACTTGGCACATATGTGTTTTTGCCCCCAAAAACTGTTCATTTGACCTGAGATTGTCTGATTAATTGGCATAAAATTTCTAATTTCCCATAATTTAACATATCTGTGCATCTGTCATGCCGCTCCATTTTTATGGTTACTGATGTGTCTTCTTGATCAGGCTTTCTAGTTTTGTCTAGTTTGCCCATTTTTTCAAAGAATTATTTTTCATTTTTATAGCTCAAGCCTACTGTTGTTTTATTCTATTTCATTAATTTCTGCTCCTGTTCTTCATTAATTTCTTCTGCCTGCTTTCTTTAGATTTATTTTGATGTTCATTTCCTAGCTTATTGAGGTAAACACTCAGTTCCCTTGTCTTTTCAATCTTTTTTCTAATGACTACATTTAAGCTATTTATTTTCCTCTAAGTACACAGGTCTTGGGCAGTATCCTGTGGGTTTTTATATGCAGTGCCTTTATTACCGCTCCTTTCTAAATAGTTGGTAATTCGGCTCTGATTTATTGCTTAATTCATGTTACTTAGATTTGTTTTTAAATTTCCAAGCAGATAGATTTGGCGATGCTAGCCTGTGGTTTAGTTCATTTTATTTGAATTGAGGTTGGACAATGTGGCTGGCATGATGTTTTAAAAAGCAAAGGCAACATGAAAATACATTCTGCCTGTAAAAGATTCAGTCCGTATAGAAGTTTATAGAATCAAACATGAAAATAGGTGCCCTTATGTCATTATTGTCATTCTCTCCAATTTCATTTTCCTGCTTGGAGCTAATCTCTGTGGATAGTTTGGGGGGGGTAGTTTTCAGTCCTGGTTTTACATTTACGTACATATTCATCTATTCATCCCTAGAGTTTAAAAAATTACTTCCACTTTAAACTGGGTCTTGGAGAATTCTCAGCTAACACCTAGGTACCTCCAGCCATTTTTGTTTCCAAATAAATATATTTTTGTTTTCAAATGAGTGTTTGCTTTGATTTGACAACAGTCCACAAATTTTTTTTTTCAACATTTATTTATTTTTGGGACAGAGAGAGACAGAGCATGAACGGGGGAGGGGCAGAGAGAGAGGGAGACACAGAATCGGAAACAGGCTCCAGGCTCTGAGCCATCGGCCCAGAGCCTGACGCGGGGCTCGAACTCACGGACCGCGAGATCGTGACCTGGCTGAAGTCGGACGCCTAACCGACTGCGCCACCCAGGCGCCCCAGCCCGCAAATTTTGATACCGTGTCCTCGTGGCTCATTTTTAAGCAACTTTTCTTGTAGTTTTGATTTACCTTTTGGCTCAAGAGTCGCTTATGAAAGAGAGTTTTAAATGTTTTCCAGTTGTATAAGTAGGCTTGAGAACACAGAGGAAGAAGGGAAATGTTCCACCTCTTTCTACGAGAACGAGGCAAGGATATTTTAAAAATAAAAATATGTAAACCCGTATCGCCCATGAAAAATTTTTCCAAAAGCCTAAACAAAATATTATTGGACCACAGCCACCACAGAAGCAAAAGATGAACAGGTCGTGATCAAACAGGATGGAAAATCCAGGAGTTGAGGGAGTGCTCAGCAACACGAATGTAATGGGATGTTAACAGATGGACACAGAAACTCATGTGACCAGTTACATGGATGCCCCCAAAGAAGCATTGGATAAAATCTGACATTCATTTTGGACTTGTAAAACCATTAGTACGCTATATTTAGAAGGGAAATTCCCTGACTTGATGAAGACTGTGAATTAGAACCTTGGATCTTGAAACAAGAATGCCCTAGAGGCTTGTGGGGGCCGACAGAACTAATGTTCTGGGAAGAACAAGAAAAAAGGGGTCTCCGGAAGGAAAACAATTAAACTGTCAGTGTCTCCAAATGATACGGTTGTCCACCTGGAAAAACTATCAAACCAGATGAAAGATAGAGGACTAAGGCAAGTAGTAAGGCTCAACAGCCATGACCAGTCAGAAGATACTTGGGGGAAAATTGTATGCCATTCACAAAAGACACAAAAAACTAGAAAATCCTTCCTAATAAATGAACACGATCCACATGAAAGAGATGATCAAACTTTACGTAAAGGAAAACTTACATAGAAAAACAGACTAGGTTCGTGGACACAAAGAGATCAATTCTCTCCCCCCGAAGGAGTCTATAAATTCAGTGCAAACAAGAGGCCCGCACAGATTGCTGGCTCCCTGCCCGATACCCAACACTAGTGATGCCACAGAGGAGGAGGGGAGGGTGGGAGGGCTGAGAAGCTAGCAGAAAACTGTGAGACAGAAGGCGGTTGAGTGCTGTTGTGTGGGGGAGTGTGTGTGAGTCTGTGTGTGCGTCTTCGTGTGCGAATGATTGTGTGAGAGTCTATGTGAGAGTCTATGATTGTGTGCGACCGTCTGTGTGTGTGTGTGTGTGTGAGTGCCATGCTATGTGTGAGCCTTTGTGTGAATGACTGTGTGTGAGTCTGTGTGTGTAAGAAGGGGGAAGGAGGACTTTCCAGAGTGGAGAAGACAGTGACTATGGCAGTGGATGAGGACAGGAAATGCTTTTGTATTGGCTCTTTTCTGTCTCCGTCTGGGGAGCCTTTGAGGACTCATCACCTCTATAAGGGAGGAAGGACCGGCACCACCGCCCAGGCAAACAGCCTTGAAGCGGTCCTCCCTCCTGGCTGCACGGTGGGGCAGATGACAGAAAGAAGGGGCTCGGTCCCCGACAGGCCCCTGCCCCTCTCCTCTTCACACCTCAGAACAAGGTCATTGTAACAGAGGGAAGATAAAGTCGGTTAAAATGGTTGATTTTTTTTAAATTTTCTTTAATGTTTATTTATTTTCGAGAGAGAGAGGGAGACCCAGAATCCCAAGCAGGCTCCAGGCTCTGAGCTGTCAGCACAGAGCCTGACGCGGGACTTGAACCACGAGCCGTGAGACCATGACCTGAGCCAAAGTCGGATGCCCAACTGACTGAGCCATCCTGGCACCCCTAAATGGTAGGTTTTTAATGGCACTTGTTCTGGGTATCTAATGCTGTGTAACAAACCACCCTCGAACTCAGAGCCTCAAAATAATGATTTACCCTTAGTTCCCGGGATTCTGTGGGCTCGCCTGGGCTCAGCCGGGCAGCCTTCCCCAGGGTTCCCCCGCAACTGCACGCACATGGTGGTCGGGGCCACCGAAGACTGGACTGGACACCCACAGTGACTCACTTACGTGCCAGTGGCCAACACTGACTGTTGGTTGGCAGGTCAGCTGGGAGGCTGGTGCGGTGCCTGCCCCGTGGCCTCTCTCCATGTGGCTTGGCTTCCCCTTCAGGACAGTTCGGGCCAGAGAGGGATGGGGCACTAATTCCAAAAGACCCAGGGGATGCTTGAGGTGTTCTCGTAACCTGGCCCGGACTACCATCCCCGCCCCATTCTGTGAACCAAGAGAAGTGACTAGTACGTCTCCTCTGAGTGGAGGCACACTACACAGATACAGCATAGAAGGATCTCTGCTTATCTCTGCTTATCTACCACAAGTCCTCGGGCTCCCAGGACGCTGCCTTTTTCCTCTGGAGTTCATACTTCCCTTCAGAAGTATAAGCTACTTTGATAATGTGCAATGAATAAAAACACTCCTAAGTAAGAGTCTAAATGTGTTAAGGGTAAGCACTAGAAGATTAAACTGGAATGCCCAACTTTCACATCAACAGCAGAAAATAAGATCTGTCTGTTGAAATATGGCAAAATTTGTAAAAATAAAGAAAGTGTGATAAATAGGGGACAAAAAAGAATTCGGGAGAAATAGATCTTAACAGAACAGGGATTAGACTAAAGCATAAAGGGGGTAACTGCAGCAAACAGAAGACAGCAAGTCTTAGAGGAATTTTTTAAAAAGAATCTAGTAATATGAGTCTGGCAGAGACACACTTAAAGGGATGAAAATAAAAGGAATGGGGGGGATGGGGCGCCTGGGTGGCTCAGTCATTTGAGCGTCTGACTTCGGCTCGGGTCATGACCTCACAGTTTATGAGTTTGAGACCCACGTCGGGCTCTGTGCTGACAGCTCGGAGCCTGGAGCCTGCTTCGGATTCTGTGTCTCCCTGTCTCTGCCCCTTCTCCACTCATGCTCTGTCTCTCTCTGTCTCTCAAAGATGAATAAACGTTAAAAAAAAATTTTTTTTTAAAAGGCATGGGAGGAGGGTGGGAGGGAGGGGAGGGTGGGTGATGGTTATTGAGGAGGGCACCTTTTGGGATGAGCACTGGGTGTTGTATGGAAACCAATTTGACAGTAAACTTCATATATTGAAAAAAAAGGCATGGGAGGAAAAAACAGGGAAATAAGGAATGAAAGAGATTCAGCAGAGCAACGCTAGAATCAGAAGACGAATGCAACAAGGTTCAAGGCCAAAAAGGGGCATTCTATCTTGTGAAAAAGGACAATGGATTGAGAATATCTACTAATAACAATGAGCATGTATCCACCAAGAATACAGCCTCAAAATATATAACGTCACAAGTGAAAGGACTTGGATACATACAGACAACACCAAGACTGTGGCTGAGATTTAACACATCTCTCACAAGAACAAACAGATCAGCCAGACCACAGACAGAAGTGGAGATATTCCAACAAAGGGAAAATGTGTTATTTTTGAGGGCATAGAGAACAGTGACAAAATCAACCATGTAGTAAAGCACAAATGAAGTCTCCCTACATTAAAAAAAAAAAGAAATCAATATCATCTGAACCCATTCTCTAACCATGATGTGATCAAATGGAACCAGGAACAATGGGATAACTTCTTAAAATTCCCCACATCACTGAAAAGGGGAGAAAACTGCAAATAAAATACTGAACAGAAAAAAAGGGGGAAAGTAACTATAGACGTAAGACACATTTTCAAAGTAAATGAATATTATGAACCACTGTATGTCTAACATATTTGAAAACCTGGACAGAACAAATCACTGGCAAGGCATAAAATGCCAAAATTGGAGAGAGAAGGAATAGAAGGCTTGAATAGATCAATAACCATTAAAGAAGCCAAAATAGTCTCAAATAACCACTTTCCCAAAAACCTCAGGGCCAAAACTCATTTTACAAGTGAATTCAACCAAACTTTCAACGAAGAAGATCAGAAGAGGCAAGTTGTTCCAGAAACTAAAAAGCGAGAGAAAGCCGCCCTAGTCATTTTACAAGGGATAATATTGGTTCCAAAACCGGATAAGGGCAGGAGAAGGAAAGAAAATCTCAGAGCCATGCCATTTACGAATATAGATGCAAAGATTCTAAATCTGCTAATCAAACCCAACAGTGTATTTTCGAATGTAATCCATCCTCTGGCTCCATTTGTGTAAAATTTTAAAGCAGACAAAACTAACAAGTGGTATCAGAAAGCCGGATGGGGTAACCCTTGCAGGATAAAGCTGGGATGGGGGGGCGGGGGGGGATGGTCATCGTTCTCTTTCTGCTCCCAGGACTGTGCTCACGTATTGTCTCTCTTCTGTAGGCAAGTTACACTTCGAGGAACGATTCTCTTTTAATTTTTTGTTTTTACATTGTATTTATTTTAGAGACAGAGAGAAAGAGAGAGAGAGAGCACAAGTGGGGGACAGGCAGAGAGAGAGGGAGACACAGAATCCGAAGCAGGCTCCAGGCTCTGAGCTGTCAGCACAGAGCCTAATGAGGGTCTCGAACCCACGAATCGTGACATCATGACCTGAGCCAAAGTCAGTTGCTTAACTGACTGAGCCACCCAGGCGCCACAATTCTCTTTTAAAAAGTAATATACCTAGTGGGATTTATACAAGGAAGGAAAGAGTGGTTTATTTTTTTTTTAAGGATAATTTAGAATTACAGTATCTATCAAAGAAACCCACCCATCATAGACCTAAGGGGAAAATTACACAATTATCTCAATAGACACAGAAATGGCATTTATTAATGTCCAATACCTATTTGCACATGATGAGAAGTCCAAGCATGGTAACACACAGGAGCTTCCTCAGCCTGGTAAAAGCTATACACCCAGACCCACCCAGACCCACAGGCCACCATCCTCCAGGCACAAACATGGTCGGTTATTCTCTTTAAGATCAGAAATCACCCGTGGATGCCTGTCCCAGCACTACCGGAGACAGTAATGGGGGGAATGGGCTTGTTACAAGTGGAAAAATAAAAAAGAATCTCTACCTTTGACAAATTACCAAAGGGAACTTCGTAGGCCAAGTATATACTGATCATTTACTAAGGCGAGCCCGCATACAAATGGTAAAGTGGCAAGCAAATAGAAAAGGCAACGTGAGAGAATATATTTGTGACCTAAGGATGAAGGAAGACTTCTTAACCAAGACATAAAAGCCTGAATCATAAAGTAGAAAA
The DNA here is from genome assembly GCF_016509475.1 of Prionailurus bengalensis. Taxonomy (NCBI): domain Eukaryota; kingdom Metazoa; phylum Chordata; class Mammalia; order Carnivora; family Felidae; genus Prionailurus; species Prionailurus bengalensis. The sequence continues at coordinate 58,429,157 of NC_057348.1, read as the reverse complement.
CAGATCCATTCGACAACATCAAAATGAGGAGGTTTGGTTCGATAAGGACACGTAGGCAAAGACACGGCCGGCCAGGTGATAGACTGAGGAATATCTAAAACCCAAGAACATGCAAGGAACTTCTGCAAACTAACAACAAAATAATCAACCGAACAGCAAAAGGATAAGGGATATGATGAGGCAACTCATAGCAGGGGAAACCCAAATAGTTCTTAAGTACACGGAGAGAGGCTGCACTTCACTCGTAATCAGAAAATGCACATCCACACAATTACCCCATCACAGAGGCAAAAAGTAGGCAGGCAGAAAATATCCTGCGTTTGGCAAAGATACAGGGAATCGGGAAGGCTCGTGCGTGGGGTGGGAGTAAAAACGGTCGCAGCCATTCTGAAGAGCAATCAGACAGCGTTTACTGAAAATTAAGTGATGCAGTCGGGAGAGCCGTCCCCGGTTACAGGCCCTCGAGAACTGTGAGCAGATACCCGCAGGAGGGCACGTACAAGGAGGTTCATCCGAGCATCGCTTATGGCATCAGAGGGCTGGAGGCATCCTTGGTACCCGTCACGAGGGGACTGTGCCAGATACTGCCGAAGAAATACTATGCAGCTGTTAGAAGCAACGAATTTGATATACAGACAGCCGCTTGGGCATATCGTGAAACATCATGACGACAGGAAAAAAATGTATAGTATTCCGACACAAAACAATACTGAATACTTTTTAAGGATTAATAACTATCCAAAGCCACTTATCAAGCAAATTGGGATCAAGGAAGAAAAGGAAAAATAATTAATATCAAATAAGAAAAGGACGTTGCATGGAAGAATGACACAGTAGACCATGAAATGAGGATTAATAATTAACTCAATGTCTTACCCCTGCCTGGTGTCCAATAGCTAAGTACAGTCATTAATAAATTAATTCAATGTAACAGCAATCAAAAACCCAACAGAATTTTTCTGAAGAACCTGACAAGCTGGTTCCCCAGCCTCATGTGGAAGGTACAGAATAGCCCTGAAATTCATCCTCGTAGCAGCAGCACCGATGAAACCAGGAATTTCAGAAACAGTTCACTGAATAAATGGGAATCTCGAGCACAAAAAAATTGGCATTCTGCTTCACAGCATAATGCAACAATAAATGTCAGATAGATCAAAATTCTGGACATAAAGAATCTATAAAAGCACGGGGGAAAATTGTGGCACAAATTGTCTGAACTTGGGCCGGGAAAAGCCTTTCTAAGCAAAACCAAAGCCTGAGACACTGTAAAGGAAGCCCTTTGGAGAACAGCCGATGTGGGAAAAGACACCATAAACAGATTTCAAACACAAATGTCAGGCTGGGAGACAACACTTACAACATTTATTACAGGAAAAGCACTAATATCCACAAGAGATAAAGCGCTCCTAACATAATAAGCAAAACACAAACAGCCCAGAAGAAACAATGGCGAAGAATATAAACAGGAAATTCACACACAGAGAAAAGCAAACACCCCATAAACAGATGAAAAGCAGCTCAGTTTCACTAATCAGAAAACTACAAATTAAATCAAAAAATTGGATTCGGGGTTTTGCCCACTGCATTGGTAAAAATCCTAAGAACTGATGAGCTCTCGTACTGGAAAAGCTGTGATAAAACGGGCACTTTCTTTCACGCTGGGGAGTGTCTACTGCATTTTGTTTGAAAATTTTTATAACTGTTTTTGCAGTTGCCCATGTGTGTTACATTTGCAATTAATTTTTAAACAATAAACAACGAATATATATTTTCTTCAATTTGCAAAGATAATGCATGCTCGTTTTAGAAATCTCAGGGAATTTGGAGTCACGCTGCCCAAAGCAATTAAATCACTGCCATTTTTCTGTGTCCCCCCAGATCCCTCCCTTTAGGTACCTGCACAAATGGATATATAGGGGACATATGTGTGTGTGTGTGTGTGTGTGTGTGTGTGTGTGTGTGTGCAGTGTGTTCACATGCCCATGTGTGAGTGTTAAATTCTTCTCACTGCTGGGGTCTCTGCACAGCTGGACCACCTCCCTCAGCCTTGGGTCTGAGTACATTGCCAAAGCCCCAGGATGCAGTGACTCCCAGCCTCAAAGGCGGAATAGCCCGGGCCCAAAGGCAGCTGGGACAATCAGCTACCAATGGCCCAGAAAATGACCTAAAGGTCACAAAAAGGAGGCCAGAGTTGCGTGCCAGAGCCTTCCTGCTCACACACAGCTGAGAAGACAACAGCAGAAACACTGGTCAGACACATGAGGGGCTGGGCCATCTCGGGGAGATAGGTCAGAGCCAGGGGCAGGTATGGAGGGAAGTTGGATCTGGAAGGTTCCAGCTGACTGGAAGGTTCTTAACTGTGTTCCTCCTCTTAGTAGTTGGATCTAGAGCTGAAACAAATGTGTTTAAGCACCGCAAAAAGGAGATGAGAGAACGAGGGAGAGGGGGAGGAGGGGGAGCAGGGAGACAGAAGGAGAGGGGGAGGAGGGGGTGAAGGAGAAATAGTGTAATAACTTACAGGTGTAAATAACCTCAAGCGTCAAGGGTAGCCTCCTTTCAGGCATGGCTGAATCACAGAAGCTCCATGATACTGTCCTGTATGTCACCTCCTCTCTTGCCCCCAGCGATTCCCCTGTCTCTTGGCTCTCTCTGCCCCAGTGCTGGCTTCACCCTCCGTCTGGTGGCCTCTCCAGTTCCAGACTCAACCAGCGATTGTCTTCCCCACCGCTTGCAACCAGAGTCTCAGGATGAAATTTCAGGGGCAGGCACGGGTCACCCAGCAGAGGACGACACGCATTGAAGGGTCAGGGCTGGGTCAGCTCAACCAGAATTGCACTGAGCGGGAAGAGGTGGTCCCCTCAAGGAAAATCACAGTGCTGTTACCAGAAGACAAGAATGGGTGCTGGGTGGCCTCAAACTGCAGATGTCATCGTCAGGATCTTTGAGGTCAGCTTGATCGTAACCCCACACTTGGCAGTTGCGTCGTCTGAACAAACCTCTTAATTCTCTGATGCAGACTTTACAGCTCCAAAACAGGGACTTAAATCTCCATTTTGTGTTTTTGGATTAAACAACATGGGACGTCCCCGGTGCAGTGCCCAGCACACAGTAGGTCCTCAATTCCTGTGTATCTCCTTCTGCTTCTCTCCTGATACCGCCTTCTCCTCTGACCTGTTTCCCCTGCACTCAGGGGGGAAGCGGGGGTGGAGTCCTGCGGGAGGGCAGCTCTTCCCAGTGGCCTTGGCTCAGGGGAAGAAAATTCCGTGAGCAAGGGACACGCTCAGAAAACGGAAATATCTGGCCAAGCCTTTGGAGATTTAATTGAAATTAATATTATGCTTTATCGAAGCAGAAAGCTCAACGCTGCACATGTAGAAGAATCTATTTAACCAATTAGCTGAGTCAAACATGACCATCCAGCCTTCAACAAGTCCCTCTGCACTCCCTCTTGGCCCAGAGTTGCTGCTAATGCCATGTGCATTAGGCAAGTGGCCCCCAGCTAAACAGGTGATCGATAACGGGACAAGAGGGGGTTTCCAGTGAGGGTTGGGAGAAGAAGGTGAGCTTGCCCCGCGCGTCATAGACCACCTTCCTATAAATGCTCTGTGAGTGTGGCTGGAAGATCATAGACTTCTTCTACGACTCACCGGCTATGTGACCTCGAGCAGGTTAATTCACCTCTCTGGGCTAGAAGTTTCACTTCACATAGCTGTAGTGAAAGCTGGAGATAAAAACCCTACAGTGGACACAGCACATTGGTTTCTAAGAGCTGAATCAAGCTGATTTTTCCTACTTGCAATTTCCACCTGAATTTGCTCATAACGTTTTGAAAACAGTCACATTTCCCACCAGTCAAAACAGCAAAAATCCTGAGGTTTGATGATACACTCTGTTGGCAAAGCTGTGGGGAAAATGCGCACTCTTACATACTGATGGTGGTAGTGTAAATTCACACGATCTAAACGAGAGGAAACTGGGCAAAAGTTGAAAAGTCACAAAAATAAGCCTTTTATTTTTGATATAATTATTCTACTTTAAGGAATTTGTCCTAGAGATGATATACTCGTACATGAACAAAATAAGATGGGCAATGACAGTCATTATTACACTGTTTGTAATAAGTGAAAGACTGGAATTGATGCCTCCATAATAGGGGATGGGCTCAGGGTTGCCAGACAGAACGCAGGACGCTCGTTTAAATTTGAACTTCAGGGGCGCTTGGGTGGCTCAGTTGGTTAAGCGTCCAACTTCGGCTCTGGTCACGATCTCATGGTTCATGAATTCGAGCCCCACGTCGGGCTCAGTGCTGCCAGCTCAGAGCCTGGAGCCTGCTTTGGATTCTGGGTCTGCCTCTCTCTCTCTCAAAAATAAACATTAAAATTTTTTTCTAAAAAAGAAGTCGCTGTAACATTTCTTGTAAGGCCGGTTTGATGGTGATTAACCCCTGTAGCTTTTGCTTGTCTGGAAAACTCTTTATCTCTTCTTCAATACTAAGTGATACCCTTGCCAGGTAGAGTATTCTTGGTTGCAAGTTGTTTTTTTTTTCCTTTCAGCACTTTGAATATATCATACCACTCCCTTCTGGCCTGTGACATTTCTCCTGAAAAATCAGCTAATAACCTTATGGGATCCCCTTATATGTAACTAGTCGTTTTTCTCTTGCCGCTTTTAAGGTTCTCTATTTAACTGTGGACATTTTTATTATAATGTGTCTTACTGTGGTTCTCTTTGGGCTCATCTTATTTGGGACTCTCTGTGCTTCCTGAACTTGGAAGTCTGTTTTCTTCACCAGGTGAGGGAAGTTTTCAGCCATTATTTCTTCAAATAGGTTGACTACCATCTTGGTAGTCAACCATACCTGGACAGTCCCTTTCTCTCCGGTTCTCCATCTGGAAGCCTTATGATGAATGCAAATGTTAGTACACTTGATGTTGTCCCGGGGGTTCCTTAAACTATCCTCATCTTTTAAATAATTTGTTCTTTTTGTAGTTCCAATTATGTGATTTTCCCTGCACTGTCTTCCAGATTATTGATCCATTCTTCTGCATATCTAATCTGATGTTGATTCCCTCTAGTGTATTTTTTCAGTTATTGAATCTTTCAGCTCTGGTTCTTTTTTTTTTTTTATATTTTCTATTTCTTTATTGAAATTCTCACTGTGTTCATCCATTCTTCTCCCAAGTCTGGTGAGTATTTTTACAACCATCACTTTGAACTCTTTATCAGGGGCACTGCTCATCTCCATTTCATTCAGTTCTTTTTCTGAGGTTTTGTCTTACGTTCCTCTGTCTCAGCATTTTGCCCAACTCTGTTTTTTTTCCCCTATGTATTAGGTAGATCAATTACATCTTCCAGTCTTGAAGGGGTGACTTCATGTAGAAGAGATCCTGTGGGGCCTAGTAGTGCAACCTCCCTGGTCACTTGAGCCGGGTGCCCCAGGGATGTCCCCTGTGGGACGCATGCACCCTCCTGTTGTGGGTGGGCTACAGTTGTATGGACTTATGGTGAACAGGGCAGTCCCAGGCCCATCTGGCTGAGAGGTCCAGCCATGACTGCTGCAGGTGCTCTAGTGTGTGACGCTGGCCCCCCAGGATGGGAGCTACTTGAGGCCACCTGTAGGGTGTGGTATGATGGGCAGCTATTAGGCAGAGCAAGTCCACATAGAAATATCATGGTGGAGCGAGTGGTGATAGTATGGCAGATGGAGAGTGTCAGAAATGGCACCAGGCTGGTGAGGTAGAAGACTGAAAAAACTGGTACCCGCCAGTTTTTCCATCCCTGGTGACCATTCCAAAAGATCTCTGCCCCTCACATACACACACCCTAAAATCAGCCAATGAGTCTCCCATCACATGTGCTTTTCAGACAACTGCCTGTGTGCTGAGTCTTGGAAAGAGATCCCTTAAGAGTGGAGTCTTGGCGCGCCTGGGTGGCTCAGTCAGTTAAGCGTCTGACTTCGGCTCAGGTCACGATCTCACGGTTCGTGAGTTCGAGCACTGTCAGTGCGAGCCTGCTTGGGATTCTCTGTCTCCCTCTCTCTTTGTTTCTCCCTCCCTCCCTCTCTCTCCCTCTCAAAATAAATAAATAAACTTAAAAAAGAAGAAGAAGAAGAAGAAGAAGAAGAAGAAGAAGAAGAAGAAGAAGAAAAAGAGTGGAGTCTCACTTTCCTGCTGCCCTCCAGCTTTCCCAGACAGAAGTTCCACTGGTTTTCAAAGCCAGACATTATTCAGGCTCATCCTTCTGGTTAGAGCCCCTAGACTGGGGAGCCTGACATGGGGCTTGGACCCCTCATTCCTCAGGGAGGGCCTCTACAGCCGTCATAGCTCCCCTGCTTGTGGGCATCACACTAGGGGTGGGGGTCCCAAGCAGATCATGCCTCTGCCCCTCCTACCTGCCCCCATGTGATTTTTCTTTATACCCTTAGCTGTGAAAAATCTGTTCTGCTAGTCTTTGGTTTGTTCTCAGAGATTGTTGTCCTGTGTGTAGTTGTAGTCGTGGTGTGTCTGTGGGAGGTGAGGTCAGGATCTTCCTTAGTCTACCAACTTGGTGGTCAACCATCCCTGGACAGGGCAACTCCTTGTGGTGGGGGCTGTCCTGTGCGCTGCAGGATGGTTAACAGCAACCCTGACCCCTAACCTCTAGATGACAGTAACAGATGCACACAAACACACACGTATACACCCACACCTCTGTGTGCACATACACGTGCACTCGTGCACACACACTCATGCACACATGCAAGCAGACTTACACACACACACGTGCACACACATATACACATGCATACACGCATGCACACATACACATACACTCTATTGGGGACAATTAAAAGGGTCTGCAGGCATCGTCAGGGCAAACCCACCCCTAGACGAGAACCACTGGGCTACGTAAACTGTGGCACATCCAACCACTGCGTCCATATTAAGCAGGTATTGGGGGCAAGAAAAGCAGCAACTCTCCGTGTATCAATAGGACAAGGTCTCCGGAATGTTCCTCAGTGAAATAAGCACAGAGTAGCACATGTGCACCACCTTTTACGTAATAAAGGAGGAGCAGGAACTTATAACTGCTCAGTTATGCTAGCAGCATTCTGAAAGGAGACACAGCAACTAACGACCAAGGTTGCCCTGGAGAGGCAGACACTGTGCACACGGGCCAGGGAGGGCCCCGTCCCCTGTGAACAGATGAGCAAGTCAACAAATTAAGAGTAAAATTGATTTCGTTGTCAACGTTCGGGAAACGGAAGGTTTCCCACTAAACATTCAGACTTCTCGGTTTTCTTGAAAACTCCAAGTCTGAAACACTGGGACGGGGTTCTTGCCTGGGATCAGCTAGCAGGAGCTGAGAAGCAGCGCCCCCTACAGATGGGGCACCTTGCCCACCTTGCCAGTACCTGCCTGGCCCTGAAGTAGCTAATTTAAGGGGCCCCTGGAAAAAGAATGGGCTGTCCAGGACCACTCCTCTGTGTCCCTCCCTGGGAGCCGTTGCCCACTGCCCCCACTCCGGGCCCTTCTGCTGAAGGCTCCGGCCCGGCCTGCAGGCTCCCTCTCCACCCAGCCCCTCCTTCCACCTGGTGATTCAGTGACTGTGGACGGCCCATCGTCTAGCACCCTGGGCTTCATCTCGGCCACCAGCCCCTTGCCACACCCTTAGGGTCAGCATGACCAAACCTGGGGTCCAAATCCCAGCTCCTCCTGACTGCTTTCTTCACAGCCCTGCCACAGCTATTCTCTACCTGTTCAGAAATGTGCCACCAACAGGGAGCTGTGAACCGGGGAGCCCCAGGGCTCAGGCTCTGGAGCTGGGTTCACATCCCACCTCTGCCACTGAGTGGCCACGACCTTTCTGTGCCTCGATTTCCTTATCTACAAAATGGGCCTCGTGATGACTTCTCTTCATTCATTCAGCAAGTACTTATGGAGTGCCTACGGGGTACCAGTCTAGGACCAGGGCACAGAGTCTTGTAAAAAGAGGCCAAAATCTCTGCCCTTGCAGAGGGAGAGAGAACAAAACCTAAAAATTAAAATGCAGAGTGTCACAACGGTGATTGTCAAATACCCGCAGCAAGCCATGAGTCACCCGGTAGGCACAGAAGGCCAGTCTTAGAGTCAAACAGTCTGTGACCCACATACAGCAAAAGGCAGAGGCACTAAAGGCGCCAGGTCCCCAGGGCCTCGCCCTGCACAACAACCATGACACCCAAACCAGAAGGCCTGATGGCGGCAGCGTGAGACGTGGGACCCTCACCGAGCAGCCCGATCCTGACTTGCAGCTGAGTGGTTTTACTTTCTGCAACTCTGTTCTGATGGGGCCCCACACATCACGGGAACCAGGAGGCCATACAAAGCTCCCAGGGGAGGGGGCCTCCCGGCAGCAACCCCAGCCTCATCCTCTCGTGTTCCGGGAGGACCACAGGCCATTCTGCAAGCACGTATCAGGTGCAGTTCAGGCTGTGCCTGTGTGGCCTCTCTGGACACGGGCTGTGGTGGAGCCCATTCCCTCTGCTGGGGCGGTGCAGGAGAGGGGTATCGGTTTATATAGGATGGTCAGCAAAGGCCTCACCAAAAGGGTGACATCTGACTAAAGGCCCACATAGTAGAAGAAGCAAGTTATGCAGATGTCTGGAGGAAGAGGGTCCCAGGCAGATACAAGGGCGCCCCTCTAGGCAGAGGGGGACTAGCCCGTCTGCGGAAAATAAAGAAGCCAAAGTGGCTGCGGTGGGTCAGGAGGGAGAGAGATGGGGAGAGCGTGCCAAGCAATAATAGGGGCCCAAGCCTCTCGGGCCTTGTCGCCAGGGTCAGGACGAGCTTTTGCTCCAAGTGAGGTGAGATGCATCGTGGAGCCCCACGCAGAGGAAGCATGTGCAGGGCACAGACCAAGGGGAGATGACACCCTCAGGAGGCTGTTGTGACAATCCAGGCAAGACACAATGTCTCTGGTCCCAAGAGGTCCGATTCTGCCACTATGTTAGAGGTGGAGGTGACAGGCTTGGGGCGTGGGATTGCGAGAGAAAGACGAGGCCCAAGAAGGACAACCAGCTTTGGGGCCAAGCCTCTGTGGATGGGGAAAGCTGCAAAAGGAGCAGGAGGGAGAGGTTGGAGCTGAGTCTGAGGCTCCCGACAGACCTCTGAGTGGGGCTGTGGGATGGGCAGGGGGCAGGGCCACCAAAGAGAAAGCACTCTGGCTCAGCTCACAGCAGGGGCCAGCACAGGTGAGCTCATGCCAACACTGAGTCGACCTTCTTACCTGTTAGTTCTGTCTTCACTTTCCTCTATTCCCTGCTCATATCCCAGAATCAACGATGTCAACCCCTCTCTTGCCCCGACCCCATCATCCAGCCGTTGCATCCCCATCTCCAGCACAGTCTAGCCACACTTGATTCATCTGTCTGCCTGACTTCCCCGTGCCTGTGTCCAGGCTGCTGGACACTATTGGAAACATCAGACACCCACAGATGGGTGCCGTCATGGGTGCCCTGGGAAATGGTAGACGCTCCCTCACCACCCATACTCGAACACCTACGGGGTCCTGGCCTCCTTGACATTGCTTCCCTCCATCCCCACTGTCTCCCCTGTGGTGGGCTGGATAATGGTCCCAAAGATGTCCATGTCCTGATCTGCAGAACCTGGGAATGTCACTGGACACTGCAGGCGTGGTTAAGTTAAGGATCTTAAGGTGGGAGCGTAGCCCCGCTCACCCAGGCGCGCCCAGCATCACCACAAGGTCTTTACAAGGCAGGAGGGTCAGAGTCAGAAAAAGGTTATGTAATGACAGAAGCGGAGGTCGGAATGATGAGCTCTCGAAAGGAAGGAAGAGGCCACACGCCAAGAATGCTAGTAGCCTCCAGGTGCTGGAAAAGGCAAAGAAACAGATTCTCCCCAAGAGCTTCCGGAAGGAATGCTGGCACCTTGATTTGGGCCCCGCGAGACCCATCTCAAACCCGTGACCTCCGGCACGGTGAGATAATAAATCTGTGTCGTTTTCAGCCACCGTGTTGCTGCTGATTTGTTTCAGCCACGAGAAGAAACTAACACATCCTGCCTGAGGTCAGAACCACCTTCTCCCACCTGGTCTACCACACCAGCCTGCTGTAAGCTACTTTGGTACACAGCTGCCAGAAGACCTTTGCAAAGCCCAGACTGACCATATCAACACTCTGCTTATGATCAGTGGTTCCCATCACCTTCAAGCTTAAGTTCGGCAGTTCGGCATTGAGGAACTTTGTGACCTGGCACCACCGGCCGTCCTCGGCCCACTGCTTGTCACTGGTTGTGTCTTAAGGAGGACACTTGCGACTGTAAAGGACATAATGCCATCTCCCGCGGGCTTAAATGAAAAGAAACTACTGGCTCACGTGCCAGAGAAGCCTTGGGGCCTCAGGCATAGCTGGCTCAAGGAATACTGCCAAGAATCCATCTCTTACCACTTCTGAGCTACACTTCCCTGGGTTGGCTTCATCTTCAGGCAGGCTAGCCCCTCTTGGTGGCAAACACAGCCCTCAGCAGCTTCACTTACGTGCTTCCACCAGCTGAGCTACCCTGGCGGAAGGAGTCGTTTTCCACCGTAGCGCCAGCAAAATTTCAGATCTGACATACGTTGACAGTGATTGGCTCTCCTTGAGCCATGTGCCCGCCTCCCAACCAATGACTGTATCTAGGGAGATGTAGGTCTCTCATTGGCTAGGACTGAGTCATGTGCCCATTCGTGGACCCGGGGGCAGAGGGAGGCCTTCCGGAGCCTTTAAGACTGAGGGAAGAGTGAGTTCCAGAAGGAAAGCCGGAATAGTTGGAAGAGGAATAAATGCTGAGTGGGCAGGAATGACAGGTGAGCCCAGTGGCCTCTAATACACCATATACCCTCCTTTCAGCCTGCCAATCTTTTCTGCCCCCAATGTCCGTTGCCTCCCCTCTCCACCGCCTGCCTCCTCCAGGAAGCCCCTCTGACTCCCAGACCTGGCGAGCCACCTCTTTGGGGGCCTCACAGCCCTGGGGTTCTCCCCATCTGTCCAGCACACACTGACGCTCTGCGGTAGTGGCTAACTCCACTGGTCTGTCTCCTACCCTTAGTGGCAAATCTGACAGTTACCAACATTGAGTACTGACCATGTGCCAGGCACTACCCAGAGTGCTTCGTGGGTTTTTAGCTTCTTCGACCCATTCAACACCCTTAAGAGGAATTCCCCAGTTGAGCGCTAAAGACCAAGGCACAGCCAAAATGTTCAAGGGAACCTAGGCTGCCCGGTGTAGACTATGCTCTCCACCTTGATGCCGGAGCCCTCTCTGTGGGCCGCAGGAGAGCAGAAAGTTAAGTTTGGGTCACCTCTGGGTCCCCAGTGTGAGCTCTGAATGCCACTCTGCCCTTACAGAACGCTAAAGAGCACAGGTCCAAGGGTCCGGGGGCTCTGACTCTTTGAGCCATTGAGCACAGTTCATAATATTCCCTCAGCACAATTTCCTCATCTGTAAAATGGGATAACAACAATCCCTACCTTGTAGGACTGAAGCAAGGATGAAAGGAGATAATGCTTTAGCCCTTAGCACAAAACCTGGCATGAGACATAGCTTTCAAAATGTTAGCCTCCTGACGCTGAGGACAATGTTACAAGCGATTTGAGCCTCTGATGTGCTGGGGGGGGATGGGAGAGTGGGGAGGGCTTTTCTCCCTTCCCCCATACAACACACAACCAGACCAAGTGGTAGTCAGGGGGACTTGGGCCTTTTCTAGTTCTGTTTAAAACCCCTGCCACATCCTCCAGGAGCTGAGGTTTTGATACCTGGCTCTTCTCAGAAGACAGTGCCCCAAGTGCAGGAGAAGCTGGTCCCAGGCTGTGGTTGCCATGGAAACCATTGAATGTAAATTTCATTTTCTGCCTTGCCCAGCTAAGCTATTGATTCAGCAAGAGGGAGAGAAATTGGGAGCAGGTTCCTTCCCAAAGTGAAACAGAAAGCGCAGACCCAAAGTGAAAATGGAAGGAAGTGTGGTCAGGTGGAGTGAAACCTAGCTGGAGAAAAGATGGGACTGTGCTCACCTGCCAGGATGGGTTAGCAGGGGCCATGGGGGATCTCTCCACTTGCATGAACCTGATGGCTCAGGTAAACAACGCTCGAGGCATCAGACCCCAGCGCCCAAGACAGGCTCTAGCTCTGTGATCGGGGGCAAGTGGCTGAACCTCTCTGAACCTGTTTTTTTTTTTTCATGTGTAAAAAAAAAAGTGTATAAAAATTGTCACTCAAAAGGCTTGTCATGGGGACATCATCACCCCTGCATCCTACAGCCTCTCCTGGCATGCTCTCCTTTCTAACCTGAAATTCCTCCCATTGTTGTCACCAGTGACTCCACCACCCAAGGAAGGAGAAGAATGTTTTCCCAGGAAGCTTCTGTGGAAAAGTCTGAGTTTGCCTATGAAACAAGGTAAGAGGAAGACTCTGCAGAGAAAGACACAGGACACGTAAGTTTGGACGGAGTAATCTGGAGTGGAAATCGGGAACCAAGAGTGCTGTAGGAGAAGTGGGCCATAGCAGTGTCAGTGTTGGGGGGACAGACCAGCCAGCCCAAACAAATCCGGGTCTGGGGCACCCTCCCCCACAGTGGGTGCTGTGCCCGCCTGACGCTGGTTCTCTCCGAGACGGACTACCCAGGGTTCCCGAGCTGCAGCAGGGGCGGTGCAGGCTTATCAAGTCCTGGGGCTGTCAATACTGCTCCCTGGGGGTGATCCAGGGCAGCCCGGGCCCCCGACATGCCAAGGGTGCCCTGTCACACGCAGTCCTGGCGGCTGTACCCGCAGAAACACTAATTGGGAAGTGAGACAAGCAGAGTGCCTTTAATGAGCTACCTTGTTGTAACTCTAACGGGTTGGCGTTATTTACAGAGATTCTGCTAATGAGGTGCCTGTCGGAGGGGGAGCCCGCGATGGGGGCAGGGGAAGGAAGGCCTCCCAGCCTGAGGGAAGAGGCAGGATTCAAAGGGAAGAGGGAAGGAAGCTCACTTTTGCTGAGCCACTGGGCCAGAGGCCCTTATCCATGTGATCTCACACATCGCCAGAGACCCAAGAGGTACGGGTGAGGTGTGCAGGGGAAGGAACATGGCAGAGCCACACAGGGAGTCCAGTCCAGGCTGCTCCTGAGCCTGACCTCTGAGGGACCTGCAGCAGGCAGGCAGGAGGTGGGTCCGCCCAGAACCTTCCCGAGGTGGCCACGCCCACCCAGCGCTCCAGGTGCACCTGGACTGTCCAAGATCGAGATAGGCTCAAGAGGGTAGTTCCCCCGCCCCTGCCCCGCCTCTGACTCTTCTACTCCAGAGATCACACGCCCCGCTCCCTGGGGGAAGTGGGGATCGATTCCTGGTGGGGGCCAGGGTTCTCAGCCACCCCTGAAGGCCCTCCTTCCCTCAGGTCAGGTGGCCTAGAGCTCTGAGCTCTGCCCCCAGCAGGAGAGGAGTTTGCTCTGCGTTTCCCACACTCGTGCAGCCCATCTTCCTTAGATAGGTGAGGATGGAATTGGCTGCAGTTTAACCGGGCTCTGACTCAGCCAGAGCTAGGGGCGGGGCTCAGGCTGGGCAGGGGGCGGGGCTCAACCTCGATCCAGAAGATTGTCAGCCTGGGGTTTAGAGTACCACTCTGTGGCTGAAAATAAGGAGCTATAAGGACTCGAACCATTGGTCTTAGTTTTTCCACCTGCGACATGGGATTACTAATATCTGCCTTTCCGGAAGGTCGTCGGATCCTGAAAGAATGCATGAAATCGCTTTGCAAACTGTAAAGTGCCCAACCCCGGCCTTATTATCGTTTTTATTAGCAGTGGGCATGCGGGTGCCGACGCCCTCCGCCCTGTGAGGGTCACTCCGCTGGCTCATCCTCCCATCCCGCTGGGCCCTGCGCTCCCCTCTCCCCTTCTCTATTCTCATTGCCACATCCCCTCTCCTCTCCTACTACCTGTCAAGATTGGCATCTCTTTAATTATAACGTCTGTGTGTTTCTTTAGGAGCCGTGTAATTCTTCCTGACAGCCACCTATTTAAAATGGAAGTCAAACACTCAGAATTTTGTTTAAGAGTTGAGTCTTGGGGAGAAAATGCATTAATTGCTAAACGTTGCTAATTTCACTCTGATGTGGTAACAAAAAGAACGAATCTCCATACATACACACAAGAGGACCAATGAAACCAGCGTTGGGGCGAGGACGGCAGTCAGAATGTCAGAGCCAGAGGTCCGTCTCAGAGCTTGTGCGGCGAAACCCCTCCCTCATTTCACAGGTGAGGACACTGAGGTCCAGAGAGGTTAAGTGACTTGCTGAAGGTTGTCCCAGCCTAGGCGGCAGGTCCAAGGCTGACTGACGCCCGCAGGCTTGAGTGGCCTCCATGCAGCAGCTGGTTGATCCCAGGGAAACAGAAGCCGCACATTCCTTCCGCGTATCGGCACTCAGGCCATCTGGGGTGCTGCCCGCCCTGCAGGGCTGCTGTGTTTCAAGTGCTGCCTGCCGGGGGTCCTTGTGCCGGACAAGCGGCCTGCAGAGACCCTCCTCCGAGGCTGGAATCTGTGCCTCGGTAACCAGGACAGTGGGCACAGACCCACTGAGCCGCCATCTGCGACAGTTGAGCTGTGAGACACAGGTGCCAAGGGCCTTTGTCAGCAAGCAAGACTGCCGTCCTCGGGCCAGAGCCGGGGAGAATGCCTGGCTGGGCAGGCAAGGCAGCTTGCGGGGGCTCCAGCTCTGGTCTAAGGTGCCTCTGCAGCCTCCTGGTGAAGAAAGGCTGCTTGGCCCGAAGCCGTGGGTGTGTGGGCCCCACTGTGAGTGGATGGAGCATTATTTCTGAATTCAGACGGCTATCGGTTCAAATCCCTTCTTCACGGGGCACACGCGGTGAGCTGTTTCAACCTCTCTCTGTTTCTGATCCTGCCTCTGGCCAGTGTGATTCACAGCATTGATCAGGCAGAGTTTGGGGGGCAGTGAATGCGTGCCATGTGCCAGCCCAAGCGCCACAAAGGCAGCCGAGGCTTAGACCAGCAAGAACAAAACAGGGGCCCGAGGGCCTTGCTCAGCCACAGACGTCTTTGCAGGCCTGCATGTGCAATTCTACAAATGTGATTTGAAGGCACCCTGGCCAGGGCCTGAGCTCCCTGTATGTCCTGAACCCACCGCCCCACGTCGGCTCACAGCCAGCCACTTCATTCGTGTGACTCTCCTGATTTTCCAGCCCTGAAGGGATCCTTTCTGTCTCGCGCCAAAAGATGCTTGTTCACCTCCTCTCCCGCTCCCACCAAAGCCCCATGTCTTTTCCATCCCAGCTCTGGTAACATGGCCAGACCACGTCCAGTTTCCCACTCAACTGGGAGCACCTAGAGGGCAGGGGCCATGTCGTATCCCTACGTGAGCAGATGTGGGCTCCAGGAGACACGGTCATGCAACAAGCTGGGGTTGCATCTAGGTTCCAGGGACATAGCTGTGAATAATTTTGAGAAGGGCCAAACCTGGGCTTATGCCAGTGGGAGAGCTGAACAACTGCATAAATCAGCAAGATTTGTGAGAAGAAGAAGGTAAAAAAAAAAAAAAAAAAAAAAAAAAAAGGTAATAAGGTGATGCACTTGACCAGCGAGCGAGTGAGTGAGTGAATAAAGGAGCAAATAGTAAGAATGGAAATTTCAATTTACAACACAGGGACACTGGATAGCCCCAAACAGGAAGAAAGGGGAACAAGGCTCAGTGAGGAACTGAATCTTCAAGTTGAATGGTTCAGCTCATTCTTTTTACCCACAATTCGGCCCCTTGTGCCCACCCCCACTGCTACCTCCCTGGGCCAAGTTCTCATCTTCTCTTGCCCACACTATTGCAGTAGCGTCATGGCTACTGTCCCCTGTCCTGCCTCTGATCCCTCTGTAGTCAGCTGCCAACACAGTAGCCACAATGTGAAAGTCAGAATCATTCCTCTACGCAAAACCCTAATAGCCCTCACATCATTCTAAGGGAAAGGCAACGTCTTTGCATGTCAGGCCCTATGTGACCGACCTGAGCCCCAGCACCTCCTTGTCCTCTTTCCTTCCTCACTCTGCTCCAGTCGCAGCGGTCTCCTTGTGGTTCCTGGAAATGCCAGGAACATTCCTGCCCCAGGACCTTTGCACATATGGTGCCTCTGCCTGGAATGCTTTCCCCTCGGATAACCACAACAGCTCCTGCCTTCATTCCTTTAGGTGTTTGCTCAAGTGTCATCTTCTCAGTGAGACCTTCCCTGGCTATGCCATCTGAAATGCCAGCACCCCCTCGCAGTTGTTACTCACCCCTGATTTATACTTCTTTCTTAGTGGCTATCATCTTCTGATCTATTATATATTTGACTACCTTATCTTGTTTATCATTTGGCTGTCCCAGGGATTTCTATCTGATCCATTCACCCCAACATCTAACATGGTGCCTGGCACACAGAAGCTCCATAAATTGGTGTTGGAAAAATAAGTGATCTTAACGATGGGTTAACAGAGGGGCCCAGGCAGGGAGGGAGCAAGTCACAGCATGACACCGGAATTCCCAGGGAGCCGGAGGAACAGTTGCCTCTCACCTTCTGTTTCCTCCACTCCAATGGAGTGTCAGAAGCTGGGTTTCTCCATGAATGGGAACTGGCTCAGCATGGAGGAGGTGGCCACCAGGGAGCAGGCTCACTGAGATGTGGGCATGAGGGCATCTTTCTGGGGAAAGGAGGCAGCCACCTGCCCTGTCTGCCATCCCACAGAACCCCCAGCCCCACCTACCTGAAATTTCCTCCTGTCTACACAGCAACCCCACTTTGAGATGGGAGGAGGGGCAGTTTAGTAGTTCCAACCTCCTCCCTCCCCACCTTCCCCCAACCGGGCGCTGCTGGGACCCTTGGTAACTGCAGCCTGCACTCCTGTCGCCTGAACCAAGTGACCAGTCTGCTACCTTGGGATCCTTCCTTGGCTGCTCATTGCCCTCACAATCAAGCTCCAAGTCCTTAGCTTTCAGAGCCCCTGGACCTGTTCCTCACGGTCTCTCGGGTCCCGCTGCTCCTGGGCAAGGCTGGAACTCTGCCCGTGTCTTGCAGGTCCTGAGAGAAAGCCTGTGGCTCGCTGCCCCTGAGCCTACGCACCTGCTGTGCCCCAGCCAGAATGCTAGGCCCATCCTAGTTGAAGCTCACGCAACACCAACATTGACCACACTAATACTAGCTGGATCAGACAGTGCTGAAGCTGACAGCTCAGGTTCAAGTCCCATTTCTGCCATCTCCTAGCTGACAGCCTTGGGGAAGTCACCCAACTTCTCTGTGCTCAGTCTCCCCATCTATAACAGGAGCATGCTACTGCTCCCCACTTTTAAGTATGGTGAGGAGACAACACAAGATCATGCCTGGCCTGACTGGTGTCACGATAAGCAAGCAAATGCCAAAAGGCGCAAGGAAGGGGAGGAGGGCGAAGCGTCAACCACTGTGCGTTGAGTGCCACACACACAACATCCTATTCTAATCCGCTCATGAGCCCAGTAAAGAACATGCTATTATTGCTCTCATTTTCCAAATAAGAAACAGGGCTGTACCTGGGGTCTTCTCAGCCCTCTGCAGAGAAGGGTAGGGGATACACCAGCTCAGAAGAAAAACTATCTAAAAGCAGTTGTCTTTTCGATGTGTCTACTGCCAAGTTTCTGCCAGACTTTTTTAAAAATTTATTTATTTTGAGGAAGAGAGAGAGAGAAAGCGTGAGTCAGGGAGGGGCAGAGAAAGAGGGAGAGAGAGAGAATCCCAAGCAGGCTCTGTGCTGTCAGCTCAGAGCCCACCCCAGGCTTGAACCCAGGACTCATGAGATCACGACCTGAGCCCAAGTTGGACACTTAACCAACTGAGCCGCCCAGGCGCCCCTCTGCCAGACACTTTAAGTGCAGGACCTCACATCCTCAAGACAGCCGTCTGGTAATTTACAGATGAGGCCATCGAGACCTCAGAGATTCGCCTGGGATTGCCCGGCGAGCAAGTGGCAGGTCTGGCTGGCTCCAGACGCTGTGGTCTTTCTGGAATAGTGTCCCGGCCGTGGAACTGCACCGCTGGCTCGGCTCTCCCTTCCCGAGAGAATCTGTCCAGAGGAGAGCAGTGAGTTGACGGTGTCCAGCCTCTTGGCCTTCAGAACCCACCGAGGCAGTAGGACGAGGCCACACTCCAAGAGCCAAAGGCGGAGTGTGGCAGTGGCACTGGGGGCTGGCCATTTCTGATCAATGCAGGACACCTCTGCGGGGGTCTGTCTACAGGGAGTTCCCCGCTAGGCTGGCAAGACTCTCCCAGAGCTGTGCTGCAGGCAAAGGCCTCTCTCCCTCTCTCACTCCTCTCAGAAGGCTCAGAGCTGCACTGGGGTCTAGGGCTCTTCCACCATGCGTGCTCCTTCCCTCCCTTTCCACGGGCACCCCCTGCAATAAATCCCTTGCACTTCTCACCCCTTCGTCTTGGCCTCGGCTTTCCAGGGACCCCAGCTGATGCCACACATCATCTTTCACCCACATTGGAAGGAAGACTCCTCAGGTACGGAGTCATGCACGGAACAGCAGGCGAGGGTGGGTACACAGTGCTTCTGTGATCCCGAGAGTAGAGGGGCCCCTGATGGCCGGAGTCTGGAGCCTTCTGGCCAGGAGCACAGCAGCTTTTCCTCCTTCCTCAGGGGAGAGCAAGCAGGCTGAGAATCAGAGTTAGTGCCCTTGTACCACCTCCTTAGGCTCTCTGGGCTTCAGTCTTCCTCATCCGTGAAACAGGCATGCTGATACCTAAGCCACCACATTGTCTTGAGAACCACAGAGAGTGCATTTAAAAAAAAAATTTTTTTTTTTTGTATTTATTTATTTTTGAGAGAGCGAGACAGCATGAGCGGGGGAGGGGCAGAGAGGGAGGGAGACGCAGAATCCGAAGCAGGCTCCAGGCTCTGAGCTGTCAGCACAGAGCCTGATGCCGGGCTCGAACTCACGAGCTGTGAGATCATGACCTGAGCTGAAGTTGGACACTGCACTGACTGAGCCACCCAGGCGCCCCTACACCTGCATTTTAAAGGTGGTAACCAAGAGTGTGGGCTTTGAGGTCCATCTCATTAGAATCTAGATGATCAGAGTCAGGAAAAGTCATAGCGCCCTACCCTTTTATTATTTAGGTGGAGAACTGGGGACAAAGAGAGGGAAGAACCTTAGGCAGGAAGGGGCCTCAAGGCCCTAGCAGAGGTGGACTCCTATCCCTTGGACCCACCCCAGAGTCCTGAATCATTCCCATCCCCATGCAGTGCTGGCTCTGACTTCAGCCATGGGCAACCCAAAATGTATGTCCTAGCCAGATGTGCCCTGGTTCGCAGCCTCCCACCCAGTCCTCCCCGGGCAACTCTGGGGACTTGGTTACGGGAGAGGGAAACCCAAGTAAGACTAGGCGCCTTCATGAAGGCCATGGGCAGCCCGAGGGCTGTGTTTCCAGGAGACGCCTGCGCTGTGCCCCCCTCCACTGCTAAAGAGATCGCTGGGCCACCTCTTTAGAAGAGACAACCCCCAGAGACACAAAGCTAGGAATACCTCCGGACACAAAGAGAGGGTCGCCGCTGTGTGAGTCAAAGACGCAGACAACAGACGTGAGGTAGGCAGAGCGACTTGGAGGCAGAACAAGACACAGACAGACCCAGGGCAGAGAGGATGAGGTGCAAAACAGATGGAGTGGGAGAGACGGAGAGACGCAGAGAAATGGGGGAGGGGGGCGAATGCCAAGGAAAGGCAGAGAGAGATGAGACCGGGGAAAGAGAGGGCCGCAGACGACGCCAGAGGCTCGGGCGCGGCAGGGGCGGCCCGGAAGGGCTCCCAGAGCTGGTCTGAGCGCACCTGCGCCTGGGCCAGTGTCCGAGGTCAGAGCCCCCGGCCGCCCGCCCGCCGATCCCCCAGCCTTTGTCCTGCGGCTGGAGCGCTTTCCCGTGGGCCGGGAGCGCCCCCTGCTGTCCCTAGAGGGTCCGACGGCAGAGCGCACTCAAACGTCGCACCCGGAGCCTTGCCGCTCCTGGGCGTCCACTCGCTGTGCAGGGGGACGCTGAGGCCCGACAGAAGACAGCAGGGACGGGAGGGAACCTCAGCCAGCCGGCGCCAGCGCCAGGACCAAACTCTAAGCTTCTGCTTTGGCGCTTATTGTGCTGATGCCCTCCGGCCCTCTCAGGGGATAGTCTGAGTCCCAGAGGTGCTCCGGAGCGCGGGTGCCCCACCCGGGGAGGACGGCCGGAGTCTCCACCATCCACGTCCTTCTCTGTTG
Source organism: Prionailurus bengalensis (assembly GCF_016509475.1). Taxonomy (NCBI): domain Eukaryota; kingdom Metazoa; phylum Chordata; class Mammalia; order Carnivora; family Felidae; genus Prionailurus; species Prionailurus bengalensis. The sequence continues at coordinate 58,408,911 of NC_057348.1, read as the reverse complement.
TGCAGGAATCGGATGCCCACGTAGAAGGCAAGCAGCACAACCGGCGACCTGAACTGGCAAGGACTCTGAGGGCTTGTGGCCCTGGCGAGGGGACACAGCTTCCAGCCAGCGAACCCCTCCCTCCCAGGAACAGCCAGCACCCACCTTTGTCCAGTTTTCAGATTTTCCTAAAGAAGCCAGAAAACTTGGATTTTTATGGGAATACTCACGATTCAATAGCTTCTCAAAACGGTGGGGGGGTGGGGAATGTGTTTGGCCCACAAGCCACCCGCTGGCACTCTCAGCCAGGAGTGTCCTAAAATGCTCCCTCTCAGATTTCAGCCACCCCTCTGATTCGTGCCTTCTGTGGGTGTGTCCTTGAGGATTTTCTTCACTTAAATACATTTATCGAAAAAGGAAACCCTAGAAAAAAAAAAAAAAGAAAAGAAAAAGGAAACCCTATATCCCTATTATAATTAGAAACCCAGTATCCGGCATGCCATAAAAGCCAGGTAACCTTAGACATAAAATGGGACCTTTAAAACTAAAAAAGTCTGGTTTTAATGACCATCTCACGTTACCACATTTGGTGGACAACCTCACCTGGGAACTGCTGATGGGTCACCTCTGACCTCAGGGTGGTGAGGATGGGCTGAAAAAAGGGATTTTTCTAGGGCCCTAGGAATGGCTTCCAGGAGTCTGGGAGCCTAGAGAGACTACTCCATCCGTGTCACTGTCACCATCCACTCTCAGAGCCACAAAAGTGGAAGCCTGGGCGGGGGGGAGGGGCATGCATCCCCTCACAAATTAAGGCGCAGAAGGCAGCAGAACTTGCCAGAGAGGAAGCAGGGAGACAGCACAGAGACAGTGCCTGAGACTTGGATCAAACTAGAACCTTCCCAGTGATTTCCACCGTGGAGGCTGATGACTTTGTTCCTTCCTCGCTGCTTCCTGTAGCGATCAGCTGCGAAGCTCCCATCATCTGGGACATGAGCGTACGGGAGGAACAGGAAGCAGAAGGGAGAGAAGAGCTAGGGCCCGTCCTGACAGCAGTGCAGGGGGAGAAGCAAATGTGTGAGCAAGAAGGGAGAAGTTGGAATGGGGTATCAAGGAGAGAGAGGAGGGTCTGGAGTTCTGTGCCTTGAAGGCAGATCTCCACAAGGTTCAGATCCCTAGCCAGCCACGTGGCTTCTTGACACAAGTCGTTCTCCTGCTTCAAACCTTCCAGGAGCACCTCCCTTGGTCTGGGACCAAGACCAAACTCCACCTGTGTAGGAGGCCGCCCCCAGTAACTGTACTCAGCTGCCCATGACCTCTGTGCTCCCTAGCCCCCACCCCCAGCCCCACTGGTCTGCTCTCCTGGAGAACAGATTGCAGATGGGTCTGGAGAATATGAGTAGGAGTTAGCCATGTGAATCAGGCTGGGCGAAAGGGACAGGCTGCACCAAGGCGTGGAGGTGTGAAACAGCATGTCGTGTTCCGGGACTCGGTGAAGCCGGAGGACTGGGGCGAAAACCGGGAGGTGGACGTGACAGCAGATGAACAGGGAAAGCCGGGCAGTGGCACCCTGGTACAGACAAGAAATATTAGGCAACCTATAAAAAATTTAATTAACTCTCCACCAATAGACTTAAAGGGATTTCTATACGGTATTGTTGAATGAGAAAAGCAATTTGAAGATAAGTGTGTATAATGCGATCCCATTTTTGTAAAACAACGGCCAAAATACTCTGTGAGTGCATACATATAGCTATATATGTCTGTATAGGATTTTGTTCACACAAAGAAGAATACAGAAGGCTACATACAGGGTTGTTAACATGGGCTTTCTTCTGGAAAACCTATTGTGGGGGAAGGAGAACTGAGAAAAAAAGGATATAAACTATAAAGACTGCCTTTCAAAAGATGTAGGACCACAGTTCTGATGTACGTCCCCAGCATCCACCCATCAGCAAAGCCGGACACACGGGAGTGGTCTTTGCCCATCCCCGCTCCTCACCCCACATATCAGCTCCCGTTTGGATGGCAAGGACATCTCCCTAACTGCCTCCCACTCAACCTCCTGAAACACACACACTACATTTACACTCTCCCACCAAGCCCATTCTCCACACAGCCAACCCCCTGATGGTCTCAACTGCCTTACGAGTGAAACTCAGCTCCCAAATGTGGCTCTCAAGATCCTACTCCTCTGGCCTTGCCACATCTGTTGCTATATTCCGATCACAGTCATGAGCACTCAGTATTTATTAAAAGCATTTAATCCTCATAACAATCCTATAAAAGGGTATAATATTTTTTTGTTGTATTATATGGTTGGAAAACTGAAACACAAAAAGGTAAGTAATTTGCCTAACATCACACAACTAGTTAGTGGTTCAAATGGTTCCAGCGCCTGTGCTCTTGAACCACTGCATTGAACCCTCTCTTGTGCCTTTGGACACACAACTCCCTCTATAGGGAACTCCCTTTAGCTGCTGTCTCCACTTGGTTAAATCCTGATCACCACTAGATCTCAACTGAGATACTGCCTCCTCCAGGAAGCCTTCTCTGACCCCCAAATCTGGCCTAGACATTCTTTTGATGTTCTCTCCCATAGCCCAGTCATTCCTCAATCATAGTACATCTCATATATTCTAGGGTTGCTGAACATCCTTACCAGCCTATGAGCTCCTTGCAGACACGGGACTTAGTTAACTAGTTTGAAGATGGGTCCCAAGTACCTAGCACAAACAAACCTTATGTTAGCTCAGGTAATGTGTGCTGAATAAAAGAGTGACGATTTAAAAAAAAATTTTTTTTTTGATCTTTTACTTATTTTTGAGAGAGAGACAAAGTATGAGCAGGGGAGGAGCAGAGATAGAGGGAGACACAGAATCCAAAGCAGGCTCCAGGTGCTGAGCTGTCAGCACAGAGCCGGACGCGGGGCTCGAACACGCAAACCGTGAGATCATGACCTGAGCTGAAGTCGGACATTCAACCAACTGAGCCACCCAGGCGCCCCAAGTGTGACTATTGGTATGTCAGATAGGCTAGGATTTGCTTGCTCCAAGTATTGGGGCGGTGGGGAGGTGGGGATGGGCGGGACCTAGGCCTGCCCCTCTCAATACCATGGACAGTTCCTCCATCAGCCTACCCTCCCAGTCTCAGGGTTTGCTTTGTTCTCCTGGCTCTGTCCTGGCCAGGACTCTCCAGGCATGGAACATTAGCTGGTTTGCCTGCGTGGGGAACAATGCAGGACAAAGGAAGAAGGGGAGGAATCTGAGGGCTAGAATAAGCCAGCCCCTTGGGCAGAGCTGCATCCCCACCCCAGGGTCTTACCATCAATCACCCCCTCCCGCCCCTCACCTCCTATACATTTTTTTAGCCAGCACAAAGTTTTAAAAAGTAGCTAGAGAGCCTGTTGGAACCGGCCCCAAATCTGTATGTTTTCTGGAAGTATTGAACTAGAAAGAAATGAAAACATCAAAATACTCTTTGTACCAGGCTCGAATTGAGCGCTGCCTCATTCAGTCCGTGTCTGGGCCTGGCTAGAATGATGAAGCAATGGAGGGGAGAGTGGGCTGAAAGGAACAAGGCTCAGCGGGGAAGCTCAGACTGCCATTCGCAGACCACAGGCGGCAAGCTCAGAAGGAGTCCCCGCTCCAGAGGAGAGAAGAGGAACAAGATTGACAGGTGAGGAGATGGAGGGGGGAGGGGGCCACTCATGGAAGAGGCTGAGACACAAAGCAACGCTGGCAGACTGGGGACAGCCTGGCAGAGGAGTAGACAGGCAAGCCAGAGCCATCGGTGCTCCGAGAAGGATGTGCAGAGGCTCACCCTGCAGCCACAGGGCCCCGAGCAGAAAGGACAGGGTGTGTGAAGGAAGAGATGTGAATAGCGTATTGGCGGGGGTCAGAGGACAATGCCAGTTAGAAACACAGCCAGACAAAATCTCTGAGGTTTTTGAGTGTCACTTACAGCATGGTTGGAGGATCCCAGCCGTGGGAAGGAACTTGGTCTTAGATGACCAAAGGGCTTCTGTCACTCCTTCTGGGAGTGCACGTCTGGGGACCAAATCCTGTGGCTAGAGTTACCCAGTTGTGTGCCAGGCTCCCACAAGGCTGAGAGCCCCACCAACAGAGACATTCACTGGGGGTGGAGGTTGCCTGTGGCCAAAAAGATGAAAGGAAACCAGGTTCTTGGAGCCCACTCCACAGCCAGGCTCTGCCAGCCTGGGTCTTTGGAGATGCTGCTCCCTCGTGCCCCAGGATTTGGGAAATGGGGGTGCCCAGCTGGCCTCCGCTGAAACCTGCAGGAGGAATGCATCCGAGAGGAGAGGAAACAGGAGGGGCTGATGAGTCATGTCTCAAGGCCACGGAAAGAGATGCCTGGTTCATTTCGTTTTTACACGGCATTGGCTGAGTACTTTTCTCGGTGTGCATGTTACACGCGTTAGCAGCCTGAATGCTCTCAACAGCCAGCCAGGTGGATGCAGAAGCTTTATAGCTGTTTTGCCCCAGAGCTCAGAGAGGCAAAAGCAAGTTGCCCAAGGCCACCAGCAAATTACCAAGGGAGATGGGACTCCTACAAGAGTGAGCCAGCCATGAGCAAATAGGAGCAGAATGCATCTGCCCTGCTCTCCACCGGCAGCCCAGACTCTCCTTTGTTCTTCCCCTTCTCTTCCAGCTCCTTGCCTTTGAGGGCTGGCCTCCTGCTTGAGAGAGACAGCTGCCACTGCTGTGAATCAAGCACTGCCTACCTTCTCAATGGGGCCGGGTATTTGGGGTCTCAGACATAGGCTCTGCTGCGAAATGGGACGAGGGGAGGAGATCCCGTCCCTCCTAGTCCTTTTGAGTGAGCCCTGACACCCACTTGGAGAAAGTGACAGGCCAGGCCCAGGCATAAGCCCCACTTCCAGCATTTCCAGCCCCAAATCTTCCTGTTGCCACATTTGTCATCTCACTCTGGGGACCATCCCTCCTGGCCCTAGCTGATCACCTGCTCCGGACCCACTTCTCTGCCTCTAGCTGAGCTTGTCAGGGATCCAGCATCAGGTCCCACACATCATCACCTTAGAAGCAAATGCTTCCACGGATCTGCTCTGTGCCTTATGTTCTTATAAGACCCTCATGTCTATTTGTTCACTTCATCCTGACAACCACCCGGTATTACAGATGGGGAAACTGAGGCGGGAAGCAGGCACCGTACTTGTGAGTGGCTGGACCCAGGCAGCGCAACCTCAAACTTCTGTGCTCTTAACACCCTGCTGTCTTTTGGTGACATGCGAGGACTCGATTCTGGATATCCACCTGGAAGGTTCGGGGCTGCTGCGAGCTGGGGTGCCCCTCTCCTGCATGGAGGTTGCTCTTGGGGCCACTGGGAAGGCAAGTGCAGGGCGCCTCTGGCCGTGCACCGGAGGACTGTGCGTTCTGGCACCGCCACTGCCGTGGTAGCAGGCAGGCTTACACAATGAAAGCTAATTCCTCGGTTGTGATGACTGGAACAACTGCTGGCTTCTGACTCCTCGCGTAATTACCGTGAGACCTCCGTGGAGTAATTCACCAGATAATTACATGGTAGCGGGTGGGGGGTGGGATTCTTCTCTGGAAGGTAAAGAGGTAGCATTTAATTTCGAGGGGGATGCCTAATCCTATAATTACTCAGTAAAGTCCCGTATTCCTGCCAACCTGATTCCCTAGGGCCAGCCTGACCCGCAGCACCAAACCAGGCAGGAGCTCTTCCCCAAGATGGAAATTCAAGGTGGGGCAGGGGGCTGGCGGGGCCTCCCAGAGCATCTCTACAGGCGACTTGTCCTTGGAGCCTCGAATACAACAGAAGAAATAGACAGGGCAGGAAACAGAGAGCGTTTTAATATGCTGAAGATGAAACAGACACAAAGGGAGAAATCTTACATATTTCCCCAGGCTAATCAGCAGTTCAGTGTAGCCATCCAGGCTGGGGTTCAAACTCAGGGCATCCCAACCTCTCTAAGACCAGCTTCTTTGTCAGTCTAAGGGTGCTGATGAGGCTGCATCATTGTGCATTAGTCCAGGTAGGACTGCCTAATACTCCAAAACACAGAGACTTTAAAAAAAAAAAAAGCAAGTAGGGGCGCCTGGGTGGCACAGTCGGTTAAGCGTCCGACTTCAGCCAGGTCACGATCTCGCAGTCCGTGAGTTCGAGCCCCGCATCGGGCTCTGGGGTGATGGCTCAGAGCCTGGAGCCTGTTTCCGATTCTGTGTTTCCCTCTCTCTCTGCCCCTCCCCCGTTCATGCTCTGTCTCTCTCTGTCCCAAAAATAAATAAACGTTGAAAAAAAAACATTAAAAAAAAAAAAAAAAAAAGCAAGCATTTATCAGGGTGCCTGGGTGGCTCAATAGGTTAAGCCGCTGACTTTCGCTCAGGTCATGATCTCGTGGTTTGTGAGTTTGAGCCCCATGTCAGGCTCTGCGCTGATAGCTCAGAGCCTGGAGCCTGCTTCTGATTCTGTGTCTCCCTCTCTCTCTGCCCCTTCCCTGCTCACGTTCCGTCTCTCTCTCAAAAATAAATAAACATTAAAAAATAAAAAAAAAAAATTTATTGCTCATGCCTCCGCAGTAAGCTGGTAGCTCGGCTTTCGCTGTGACTCACTCACATGCCTGGTGGCATGCCTGGCAGGTGGGGCAACAGGTGACCCGGCCACACGTCTCTCATCCTCCAGCAGATGAGCCTGGGCTTGGTCACAAGGCAGCTGGGCAGCTCCGAGAGCCACAGAGCAAGTGTACCAGCATCTTGAGACCCAGGCTGGGAAATAGAACACTCTTCCACCTTCTACTGGCCAAAGCAGGTCCCAGGCTAGCCCAGAGTCAGGGGTGGAGAAATGGACTGCACCCCTTGACGGGAGGGGCTGCATCGCATGGCAAAGGGCACGGATACAGGCAGGGATGAGGGACTGGACCCACTTTGTAATCAATCTGCCACGACCCGCCTCATGGGGTTCCTGCAAGATTTATGAGAGGCAGCTCGTAATGTTCTTTGCACATGCAAGTGTTCAGTAAAGTGGAGGTCTGCTAGTTATTGCGAATAAGAATAAAATAGTGGCAGTGATGAGCATGGACTCCTGGTGCCTGACATCCAAGCCGCTGCCTTTCCCTGCGCAGGGGAGACAGTGATGCCGTGGAAACACCTAGCACAGACCGTGAGTCCCTGTCCCGCCTGCCTCTTGCTGTGTGACGTGGGCAACTCACTCCCCACTTAACGCCTAAGTGTCTGTGGCACCAGGTGGGGGTGGCCCCGCTCCACGGAAGCAGCACAGGATCAGAGTGACACCTTGCATGCCAAGACACAGCTGGCCCCCGGCCCCCCTAGCTGTGTCTCTGTCCTTTTAAACCCAAACCCCGCTGCCCCAAGGGCTTTGTATAGCTCTGCTTCCCATTGCTTCCAACATAAGAAAAGTAACTGCTTTCCTTTCCTTTTCCAACTCTTACATCATTCTATAATCTAGAAATGCTTTCTAGAATATCTAGAAGCTAAATATTTATTCACAGAGATTCTGGAACATTCCCTGGTCCATCCGGCCCCCTGCCCACACCCCCAGGCAGGACCATAACCCTCATACGCTTCTCCAATAGTCACGACTATTTCTTTCCATAAACTCAGTTGTCTTCGTAGAAGTGATTACGCTCTCTGCTTTTGACTGACCCAGAAAATACAAAGTCCCGCGTGCCCAGCCCCCATTGCATGTCCCTCCCCCAGATCCCACCGCAGATGTCGTCTTCACTTCCCCACAAACCACCACAAGTGCCCACACACTGCACATCCTCAGACCTTTTCCTCTTCATTAACATACATATTAATTTAATTAGTTCTCGGCAATTTACATGAAATATATATGTTCCCATAGAAGTGGGAAGTCTAGTGGGAAGTATATCTTCATTTGCAGCATTCTTTTTTCACCCCAACTATAAATATCTACCTCTGTGGATGCACATAGATCTGGTTCATTCCGTTTACATTCTGGTATTCTGTAGCACGAATGGACCACACTTTATTCATCCATTCCCTAGTTGATATTAAAAGTACTCACTGTGGCACTCTTCTAAACAAGCGTTCAGGACAGGTGTTAACACATTTAATCCCTCTCATGAACCAAGGATGAAGTAGACACTACTGTCATTTCCATTTTGCAGTTTTGAAGAAAGCATGGCACAGAGAGGGTAGTGACCTAGGTAAGGTCACACAGCAAATAAGGTGCAAGGCCAGGACTGGAGCCTATGTCGTCTTGCTCCAGAGTTCCTGCTGCCTCTCAGAGCACCTGTGTGTGGGTTCTTCTGGGTTTTGTTGGTTTTTAGGGGGGTTGATTTGGGCTTTCTGCCTTTGCAAAACTAGCCCTGCCATTCTCATTTACTCCAAGTTCTTTTCTTTTTTTCTTTTAAATGTTTATTTATTTATTTTGAGAAAGAGAGAGAGAAGAAAGGGGAGGGGGAAGAAAGCACAGTGGAGGGGCAGAGAGAGAGAGGGAGACAGAGAATCCCAAGCAGGCTCCACGCCGCGAGCACAGAGCCCAAGGTGGGACTCACTCTTACAAAACTGTGAAGTCATGACCTGAGCCGAAATCAAGAGTCAGAAGTTTAACCCACTAAGCCGCCCAGGCGCTCCCCCACCCAAGTTCTTTTCTTAGAATCGGGAATTTCCCTTTGTTGCCCATATGTTTGAATTTGAAGCCAACTTGCCATCAGAAACCCCTCCCTGCGCTTTGCCCACCCCCCAACCGACACTCAGCCCCAAAGCACCTTTTCCCACACACCTGGAGACCTGCCACGGATCATCCCAGGGCATTTTCAGAGATGCTGCTGACAGCCAGAAACCTTGGCTCTCTGCTCTGACCTGTCCCCAAGCCCAGATGGGCTGGGTCCTTTCCTTCCCACCTCACTCTGTGCACCCATCGGGATGCAGGGTTATCCCTAAGGCATGCGGAGGGTTAGCTCCTGAGAGGGGGTTCACTGGTAGAGGGGGGAGGATCTCCGCCCACGTTCTGGGATCAGCCTGGGGCTCAGTCAGTGCAGCATTGAGTGACAGCAGAAGGAGAGCTCTTTCCGGACATTGGCATCCCCGAGACTAGAAGGCTGATGGGGCCTCCGGGTCACTAAGTGCCACTCCCCGAAGGGCCAAAAGTGTGTGCCAAGGCAGGATGGCAGAAGGCAAGGGGCACATTCTGGAAATTCTACGTGATTCAGTACTGGGGCCATAGCGCAAGGAGAAAAAGATGCCTGGGAGGGGTGGATGGTCAGAGACTAAACCAGGGAGGCTGTAATGCCAGGTTCAATCCCATAAGCCTCTCTGAAAGATCAGAGCAATGAGGCTGGACAGGCAGGAATGGGGAGGGTGTGGCAGGAAGGGAAATGGCCCGGAGGGGAGAGGAGCAGAGAGACTGAAAGGGTGCCAAAGGACGTGCCATATCGGAGAGAGGTAACAAGGTCAGCGGGAGCCACGGCTTGGGGTCTGAACGCCACACGCAGTAAACAGCCCAGGCTCCGTCCTGCATTCTCCAGGAGCCATGGAGGTGTGTGAGCAGGGACACGAGCTGATGGAGTTGGGCTCAGGGAGGGTTTCTCCAGAAGAGAAAGGGGGAGGGGGGCTGGTATTTCTGAGGAGTAGCTCCACCTAACGGAGCTGGAGCCAGGACCCCATTCCGGGGGGCCACAGGGAAAACAGCCTGCCAGAGCCTCACCAGAGAGGTGCATGGGTACGAGGTGGATGTCCTCTGCCCCTGTTCCTCACCTGGAATCCTCTGCAGTGTCCCTTGAGTCCCGTGGTTTGGGGGGCAGAGCCTTCCAGCAGCGTGTTGGAATCGGCTCCATGTACAGTGCTCTGCTACCAGTGGGTAGAGGAGGCAGCAACTCCGGGGAACCCTGCAGGCCCTAGCCCCTCCCCAAGGGTCACCCCTGTCGCTCCCAGGTGATTCTGTGGCCATGAGAGAGGGCAGAGCACCACCTTTAGTCACCCCTAACCTAACGGGGAGGAGGTACAGCCCCGGCACACAGCAGGTGCTCAATAATTACTTTCAAAGTGCCATCCCATGACACAGGCTGCAAGCAGGATTCTGGGGTGTCTAAGCTCAGCTCCAGACAGGAGGGAAAAGAACGATCAGGTCCCTCTGGAGAGGAAAGTTCGAATTCTGTAAGCCAACGTCACACGGCCATCTTCATAAAGACACAAACAGGGTCTCTCTTGATCGTCTGAGACATATGCTGGGTGTCTTGAGGGGTGGGAGTGGGGGGCTGATCCTGAGACAAGGGTCAAGTTCAACACATTTATTTAGGAGGTGGCTCTAGGTAGCACCAGTAGGGAAATGGGGCTGAGCCAAGGAAGGGAAGGAGACCAACGCTGTGCAGCCTCAAACAAGTCACCTCGCCTCTCTGATCTTTGTTCCTCGGTAGAACTGGGTACAGCTATATCTCCCTGAGAGGATTCCAGGGAGGTTAAAGGGAAGTGCCTGGCAGAAACAGGGTAGGTCATTATGTGGCAGCGTGGGGGGCCTTCTAAGCGTCAAGGACTGGCCAAGCCCCATAGCAAAGGACATGCTTACACCCATGTATAGCGAGGCTGCAAATTGCTGGCCACTGCCATGTCTGGGGCCCTTTCAGCCGCACCCAGTGGATTCTGCCCTCTGGGCTCCATGCTGGTCCAGGGATGTGACCTTCCTTTGGGAGTCCAGGACCCTTTGGAACCCCCAGTGGATAGCAGGGGAGAGGAGGGCTTTTCATTCCGAGCTCTGCTGGCCTTTTTAGACTCCGCACCGATAAAGGTCAGTCAATCCATGCCACCCCAAACCAAGAGTACTCCAAGGCCATAGTGGGCACAGCCATGAGGTCATCTGGGCCCACCCTAGGTAGGGGGCCTGGGGTCCCACGGTCCAGCTAATACCGGAGTCAATTGGACAACGACTCGTCATTTGTTTCCCCGCCAGTTGCCCTGCAACCTTGGCAACTTCCTTAGCCCTTCTGAGCCTCCTTTCCAGCATCTATAAAATAGCAGGAACAACAATACCTACCTTCTGGCTTGTTGGGAGGGGAACTGAGCTCATGCACGTAAAGGGTCCAGGCACCCAGTAAGTGCTCACAGAAGATGCTGGCTGGTAGCGCTATGTCGAAAGAACAATCAGCGTCCCAAACGTCAGGGCTGCTGTGGGGCAAGGAGCTTCAAGTCAGGTGGGGATAGATAATATCCCCATGACTGACTTCACCAGGAGCAGGAGGGAAGCCCTGCCCACCCATGACTGTCCAAGCAAACTGAAGCTTAGGGAGGGGCAGACAGAGCCCGCCAAGGGGCACAGCCAAGGAGGGGCTGACAGGTGAGTTGAGGAATGAGGACGGGGGTGTTCTGAGCCCCGAGCAGGCCTAGGCTCTGAGATCTGTATATGAGCCAACCTTGGTGAACATCGTCCTGTGTCTGACATCTCCCCTAATAGAGATGACTCCATTCGTGCCCACAAAGTTCTGTCAGGGAGGGCCCAGTGCCAGCCCACCTTTCAGATAAAGAAACTGAGGCCCAGAGAGGTCAGGTGCTCGCCCAGGCAGCAGAGCCTCGATTCTTCTCAGCGAGCCTGTAGGAGAGCTTTTACTTCCCTCACTGCTGCTTTGGAAGGGGAGGGGGAGGGCACTCTCCAGAGTGCCCCATATTCTCTTTCCCTGACCTGCACTCCCTCTGCAGCCAAGTCTCCCTGATTAAGCTGGGTCTCTGAGTTTGGGCATCCAGGCTCGGGGAGTGGGGTGGGGGGGGGTCCCTGACCTGGAGGGATGAAGAGAGATATTAGGTATGCTGTCTACCACCCCTGTTTCCCGGGACCTGCCAGGCCCAGACCCCTCTTAGCCCGCTCTGCGTCAAACCTGGGCTCTGCACCCCTGCCTGCCGGCTGCAGGCAGCCCTGGCCGCCCCGCTGCAAAAGGGGCGGGGGGGGGGGGGGTGGGCAGGAAAGCTGCTTCCCTCCGGGCCCACAGCTTCCACATCAAACCCGTCCTCATTAAGAAGCACTGCGTGTGCCAGGGTGACATCTTTATTCGTGCGCCCGGAGACTTCAAAGCCTTCAGGAGATCTCCTCGGTGGATTAGACATGAAAAATGTCGGAGATGAGTTGGAGCAAAGAAGCAGACGGCCGCTCCAGGCGTTAATTAGGCAAGGGGTGGGGGCCCACGGGACGGGACACGTACCCAGGGCTCCTCAGCCTTCTGGCCTGGGGTAGGGGTGCCGAGGGCAGGCTTGTCTGGGGCAGGGAAGTCCAGCCTGCTGCAGGCTCTCTAAGGCCACGTTCCCAGCTGCCTGCAGGCGGGCCCTTCCCACGTGGGAGAATTTACTGTACAGCCACCATGACCAAGGAACTCTGCTCCTAGCCCACAAATGTGGGTTGAGTCTTGGTCGGGCAGGTCCGTGAGGCTGCCGTGGGGCACGTGAGGAAGAAGGGCACCCAGGCTGCTCCCGAGGAGCTCACAGTTTGGGGAGGCAGGGAGGACCTGTTCCAAGCCCCTGCAGAAAGTTCTGGAGAAGCGGGTCCCAGAGGCATGGGAACTGGTGTTCCACAGAAGAGACAGCACATGAAAGCTGTTCTCTCACTGGAGTGTCACCATGGGATCCAAACTGAGACGGACAAAAAGCCATAGGTAGTCTTCAGTGTGGGGCAGTGTGGTCACAGTTAGGGTCCTGAGGATGCTTTGATGGCCCAGCTGGGTGTGGGGCAAGGGTGTGAAGCCTGGAGAGCCTTGATCCTGGTGGAAGATGCAGACCCGAAGCAAGAAGCAGCCACAGGCATACAGAGGAGGCAGAGGGGGTGGAAACCATGAGGTGAGGGGTCCCGATTGATATCCAGAGTCCTGGCCCTGGGTCCAGGTAGAAACTGAGCCACGCCTCAGGTGAGGACATGGAGAAAGGACGGGTGCGGGGAGGATGCTGAGCCTGGTCTGGAGCCTGCTGGATTTGACGTCCTAGGATACTGGTGAGAAGGTCAGAGGTGGGAGAACTTTGGGACCAGAGCTCAGAGAAGGCATGGGAACAGGTGGATGGCCCACCATCCACACAACACAGATGTATGGGCTGTGGGGGTGGGGCTGGTTCTCTCTGGATGTCCTATCTCCAAAGAGCCTGTCTCAGGCCCTCTGGGGCTAGGCCTCCACTGCTGCTGGGAAAGAGGTGAGCAGCCAAGCCCACAGGGTGGGGCATGCAGAGCACAGAGGAGCAAAATGAGGGGCTTGGAAAAGGGGGAAATGACTACCATCGGGCCGAGGTGCCACAGGGGACATGAGTCCTGGCCGAGCAAGGACTTTAAAGGCTGGGGTGCAGACAGTCCTCCCCAACCCCACCATGGTCTTTGCCCAGTGCCCAGGAAAGATAGATGTTCAGACCAGGAAGGAGGATTCCGGCAGCCCCGGGGTGCCTCCCAAAACGTCTCCAGGGGGAGATGGAAAGAGGAAACCTGCCAGCTCAGAACGCAACTTGGACGTTATGAAACGTTCATAAAGTAGCTCTCCCTCCCCGAGTAGGGTGGGAAGGGGAAAATGGAGCTATTGATTGGCCCATTTGGAGTGTCGACTTTGATTTGGTGTGTGTCACCCGGGTGACTAATTGGAAAAAGCTGGGGCCTCTGATCAAGGGGCGGCTTCAAGGTCTCCTGGCAGGTGAGGCCGAATCCGTGCCTGCGGTGTGGATGGGAGCCGCCGCTCCTGCCTGCTCAAGGCCGGGCCGGCGAGATGTTGGACTGTGCTTGTGGCCCTCGTAAAACTCGCCCTGGCTCCTCCCCACCCTCTAAGGGCAGAGCACTGGAGACAAACGACTCTGCTCTTGTCAGGGGCCAGGCCGGGGGCAGTTCTCTCCAACCCTAGTAAAGCCCCACACTGCTGCTGCCACCCTCGGTCAGAGCTCTCGGAGAGCAGGGCCTGTGCCAGGCCAGCTGTGGATCTACTGGCATCCATTCCCTCATTTCGGAAACGGGACCGCAGCCGGTCCCAGTTAAGCCCAGCCTCAGCTGAGCTTATGGACCAGGGCTCTAGGTTGACCAGATGTCCCGGGCCTGCCCAAGGAGAACATTATATTTCTTGGGTCATGGTGATTGGGTCAAGGAGAGATCACGTGACCCAAACAGAGCCCTTCGGAGGTAGAGAGTAGCCGACTAAGATTTTGCAACACTTTTGGGAAAGAGGAGGTCCTTCCTGTTCACTGGGGGGGTCACTAAGCCAGTAAGACACTGACAAGGAGATCGTTAGGCAACTTCCTGGGGGAAACAGACTCTGAGACAGATATCAGTGAGCGGGACATTTGTTAAAGAGGGCCCTGGGGATCAGTCTTCAGAAGGCAGGTGAGAGCAGCAGGGTGCACAGAGGGGGACAGCCTCAGCCACCCCATGGGGATCCCTGGAGCTCAAGTGGCCCTTCTCAGTTGTCCCGAGCTGGGCTGAGATGGCCAAGCCTTTTCATCACCACGTCCATCAGCCATTGGGTCTGGGCCACCAAAGGAAAGTTTGTGACCCTAGGCCATGGGTTCTTGGCAGCCAGAGCAGGAGCTAAGAACTGTCTGCTGACAGCCCTTCGTCAAAGGGGGGGTCTGCGCGTGATACAGGCTCCACCAGGGTGACCATCTTTGTTATCACGCAGGGGGGAGGGGAGGAAGAAATCCATGGGAAACCAGAGGTAAGAAATGGAGCCATGTTGAGACTCCAAGACCTTGTTGAACCCCTACATGCTGCTCTGTGTGATGCATCCGGACCTTTTGCTTAAACCAGTTTGAGTTGGGTTTCTGTCCCTTGCCAATGAGGGCTGGGCACTCAAATCAAGCTTAGCCTAATTAGTCATTTTAGGGTTTAGCATAGGAAGGACATGTGATGCCAAGGGCCGGGGAGCAAGGAGGGGTCTGAGGGGAGCTTAGGTCAGAGACAACACAGGTCACAGCCAGGGCTGCTGAAACAGGCCAGGGTGAGGGTGGGAGACGGTGGGCACACCAGGAAGGGAAGCAGGGAGCACAGGGCTGGAGGGATGTCTGCTGATACCCACCACACCCTCCAGCCCCAGCCTCCCAAGGCCCAGGGTCGCAGAGAGTGACGCAGACACTAGCCACGGTGGTTGCTTCAGGGGGCGGGAGTGTGACCCTAGTGGGACCAATCAGAGTCCAGGCACATCAGACCCAAGGGTTCTGCCAGAGTTGATATCTCCCGCCAGGACCCCCTGTCCACTTCCCTCCCCCACTCCCACCCCCTCCTCTGTGTTTCAACCCAGTTAAAAGCAGGCTTCACCTTGTTGAACCCGCAGTCTTGTGCCCTCTGGGTCAGACTTTGTGGGCTAGGAGAGGAAAGGGGACGTTCCCTGACAGAAACACAGAAAAGAAAGCAAAGTTCAGCTCAAACCGATGATCTTGTCCTCAAGGCTCTGTGTAGAATGCCCAGCAATGGGGCTCAGAATTAAGGAGAGAACAGAGATGGGGAGGGAGAGAAGGGGGTGGACGGCTGCATTAGCCTTTCCTGAATGCCTCTCTGTATGCCTGGCTTGCCACTGTGTCACTTCGAATGCCCACCCAGCAACCCTCATGGAGGGTTTTGTTCATTCCCTTTCACAGATGAGGAGACTGAGGCCCCATTCCCGTCGGGAAATGGCTTACCGAAGGCTGCATGTCAACTTCATGGCTGTTGCCTTCACAGTAAAGAGTTGTGGGGCGGGGGCAGTATTTGGAGTGAAGTTATAACAGGAGACAGAGACATAAATCTGCAAGAATGATTAAGTGATTCCCAGACTGAGTCTCCAGAATTACAGATGATCCCAGCTGGAAAAGACTCTGGAGTCACAGATTCGACATCCCATTTCACAGATGGGTAACTGAGTTCCCAAGTGGGCCCCAAGTCTTCCAATAAATGACAGGACCAAGCATAAAACCCAGATCTCCAGCTTACCAGCCGGAGGCTCTAGAAACCCCCCCTTGGGCTTCTGTTCCTCCTCCCAGAGACACCCCCGCGTCCATCCCTGGGCCGATGAGGGGGGAGAAAGGTCTGCAGAAGGCCCTTCTGACTGAGCTCTGATCTGCCTTCCTTTTGTTCAACCCCATCGTCTTCTGTAATTAGAAAATAAATTACTTTTTCTGAAAGAAACATGCCTGGTTCTAGCTATGTGGATAAGGGGGATAAGAGGGAGGGAGCGGTCCACAGCCTGACAGGTGGAGAACCAGCGCCCTATCAGCGGGGCCAGGCAAGAGAGAGAGAGCAGGGGGAGAAGGGGGGGGGGGCGGTGGGGAGGTGATACGAAGAGGGCCGGGCGGGCCAGCAGCTTGGCTAATGGACCCTTCGTGTCGGCAGCACCGGTCCAGCAGCCAAAAATGCAGAATCCAAGCATCTTTGAAATGGGACCCCTCGGATTAGCACTCCAAAAAGAGAGTGGATAGAAAAGCGCCCTCCTTGTGCCCCTCCCCCTTCTGAATTGACAGCATTCATCCAGATGTGGTTAGCTGGCTGGAGTCTGCAAGGCCAAGGCTCCCACAGAGGCCCAGCTGGCCTGCGGCTCCCATCCAGGTCCCCCCACCTCTCTCCTTCACTCACCCCACCCCAGCCACTCGGCCCAAGTGCACTCCCAACACAGGGCCTTTGCCCTGTCTCTGTCTGTATACAGACATCGGTACCCCCCGATCTCGTCCTGGAGATCTCTGCTCAACGGGTCACTGGCAACCACCCCACCCCACCTGGAGTTCTCTTTTCCCTTCCCTGCTGTGGTTTCCTCCGGAGCACATACGACCATACGACCCTCTAACATGTGATCACACTTCTATTTCATGTACTGTCTACCTCCCCGACTGAGATGCAGACTCAGCCCTGGGCCCCCAGCCCTGACAACGGCCCTGAGGGTGCCTTGATGCACATGTTGTAGCATGAGGGGCCAGGCCCCTGGACTCCTGTGGGAAGGCCATAGACAGCCCCGGCGAGGGACGACCCTTGTCGGTGTTTGCCTGGAGCTTCCTTGCGTATGCCACGCCCGTCTCCTTCCGGGCTTGTTGCAAGCCCCCAGCACACGGGGCTAGAACACAGAGCACAGACAGGACCCAGGGCTCCTTGGAGGACACCACAGCTGGAACCCGGAAGAGATTCCCCAGGGGAAGGAATCTGGGAGGTCAAGACTCAGGCAGTAAGAACCAGCCTCGGTCCCTACGTGGGGTGTCTCCTCCATGCCAGCTACAGAGATCTGAACTGACTGGGTTAAGGGAACTGTCATCAACGTTGGCATCCTTTTCTGCTGGCACACCATCTCCCAGGGGCTCCCCAGGCTCCCACCCGTGAGGGTCTACAGAGAATAATACCCTTTGGCTGATGAACACCACCGGGTGGAGACCCCCGAGAGGTTACAGCCACCCCTCCACCACGCCCCCAAGAAAGTGGGCAGCCATGCCTGGTTGAGAGGAGCACAAAAGCCCAGGCCCCTCCCCTCCAGGCAGAACAACTCTGGTGAGATTTATTCTTCAGAGCTCTACCCTACTCCATCCCCAGTGAGTCAGGCTTGAGACCACAGCCCTGCCCATCCTCCCTTACGGTGTCCCCTGAGAGTTCCCTCAAATGCACTCAATCCCTGTCTCAGGCTCTGCTACTGGGAAACCAGCCTACAGAAGTGTGATTGATGTCTGAGCCCTTCTTTGTGCCTGAGAAATGATAACCAGGTGCTCTGGAACCCCAATTAAAGAGCCTGAGAGGATGGGAGGCTATAATAGGGAGGTAGGGCCAGAAGTTCCCACACAGGAAGATGAGGTAGGACCCACAGGCTTGGAAAATGGGTCAGGTACCCCAGCAAATTTCAGTCCAATGAGGCCTTTGTCGAGTCCAAAGGGTCAAATCCCAGGATGTGGGTAGGATTGAGTTTTACCACTTCTCGCTTTGGCGTAAGAACTCAGTTTGCCAGGGAGACCTTTCTGAGAGATGGTTGGTGATTCAGGCTCTAAGGCTCTGCTGGGACTCCTGGGCCCCTGATATCAGAAGCGGCCTCAGACGTGCCCCAGATGTGTGGAATTGTACGACTGCTGTGCAAACCTGCCAGCTTCCCTGAGTTAGGAAGAGTAAGAGACGAGACACAATAATGTAAGGGCCAATTTCTTTAATATATAAAGAGTTCCTACAGATCACTAAGAAGCACAATGGAAACTTCCACGGGGGGAGGGGGGAGTAGACAGACGTTAGGAGCGAAAAAGGAAATAAAGAGCGAAAAAGGAAATAAAAGAGCGAGAAAGGAGCGAGAAAGGAAATAAAAGTTTTCTACCCTATCAGGAGATGGTTGTGCTCACTTACAATAATATGTACACAAATTCAATAAGCTGGTGTTTTCACCTGTTAGATTGGTGAATATCACCAAGTGTGATAGTAAAACACTGATGAGGGTGCAAGCAAACAGACATGACGCCCTCCATGCAGGGTACCTTGGCGATATCTGTCCGCATGACAGGTACACGGGCCCTGTGCCCAGTATCCGCTTCTGAGAAGCTCGCCTGTGGGGGTACAGGGACTTGACCTCTGAGATGCACGTAAAAAGACGGCAGGGCAGCAGAGGACAGAGAAGCAATCTCAGTGCCCATCCAGAGGGATGGGCCACATGAGCTGCAATACATCCGTAAGGTGGGACCCTCCACCACCATTTTCAAAAGAAGGAAGCTGATCTATATGGGTGAATCTGGAACCACCTAGCGTGAAGACTAATAAAGCAAAAAGGCAAAGAGGTAGAGTGCTCTGTGTGACACGCGACTGTCGGTGCGGGGGGAATAGGTCTGTGTGTCTGTGTAAAATACCTCCGGAAAGGTGCTCGTAAAACTGATGAGTGGCCACCTCGGGGAAAGGAAACCAGTTGTCAGGGGTGGCTGAGACAGTTAGTTACCGCTATATATTGACTCTCATTTATAGGACCTTTCCAAAAAAAAAAGTGTAACCGTGTAAAACAGTGACAGATGTCTGAGACCCAGGGGAGGAGAGCACAGTGTCAGGAAGCAGCGAGGAGGGCCCTGGGCTCTCACTCAGCAGGAGGGCCCGCAGGGGTACCCATGCAGCCCAGGGGTGCCGGGGAAGAGGGGGTTGGGGGCCAGATCTTACCAGATGGACCCGGGCCCAGTGAGGGGTGGGCACATTGGAGACCAGGCCTCAGGAGGGTCCCCACCAGAGGGAAGCAGATTCAGGTGCCAAGGGACAACCTGGAAGGATCCACAGGGTAGATGGAGAGGGGGACCCAGTGACTGGACTCCACTCCAAGGACCCCAGGCTACACCCCCTGCCGCACACACGCATCTTGTACTTAAAGCCCTGAAGCGCTTGTCGTCACTTAGAATAAAGATGAAAACCCTGCTCGTAGCCTGCAGGGCCCTGTGTGGCCGGCTGGCCTGGCCCCTCCTATAGCCACACTGCCTCACCTCCCTATGGATATGCCCCGGGGTTCACCAGCCTGGAACCCACCAACCTCTCCTACCACAGGATCTCGCACCCAGGATGCTCTTTCCTCCACTGGAGCCACCCCTCCTGGTTAACTCCTGTTCATCCTCCTGGTGATGGCCCGTCACTGCCTCAGCAGCGGCCTCCCTTACGAGCACACGCGCTCACCTCGGCCCTTGCCGAGTTACTTGTGCCATCCTTTAACCCGTATCTGCCTGCGCCCCCCCAAAAGGCAGGGAGCCCATGCTTTCATTTTGTCTTATTTTCTATCCTCTTCTCACACGCTTAGAAGCACATGCACACTGAGGGTCTACAGCGTGCACACCTGTGTGTAAACACGACCACCCTCCAGCAGCCTCCTACGTCACCAGCCCCACCCCAAGGGTGTCACGTAAGATTCCGTGGCGCGGATGTGCTGAAGTTGACCTACGGTCGACGGGCACGGGAGCTGCTCTGGTCTGGGGTCTCTATGGATGAGGCCGCGAGGCTCGTCTTTGTGCAAACCTTTGGGTACATGTGTGTAGACCTTTCTGCTGCAGGTAGACTCCGGTGTGGAATTGCCAGGTCGTGAGACAGCGACGTTTTAGTCGATGTCAGACTGCCCAACGGTTCTCAGCGTGGGTGCTCTGAGTCACTCCCGCTGGCACCCGGCAAGGATGGCGGGGGCTCCACATTCTCTCCTCTTCGTCGCGGAGGCTCTGATGAGTGGTTGTGACCCACGGGTAGACATTTAATAAGTGTTTGTCAAAGAAGGGAGACAGGGAAGCAAGGAGGGAAGGAGACAGAAAGGGAGAGAGGGAGGGAAGGACAGGAGGGGCCGTCTCTTAAATTGGTTTGCTTCTGCCTCTGAACCACGAAGCCAGCAGGCTCCGCGGATCCAACGAGAATGCCCTCAGCCCCAGGGACAACTCCTCAGGCAAAGATCAGAAGTCTAGAACAACACAGGCACTTTGATCCGTCTCTTGCTAAGATGGGAAACGTTCCTGGAGGGCTGGCAGGAGGTGGACACCTCTGGACCAGCTCAACCTCCCCGGGAAGGAGCGAAATCAGGAAGATGAAGAGAAACGGTCCAGGTGGCCCCTGTCGGGCAGGGAAAGGAGAGCAGAGAGAATCAAAGGTGCTTCCAGAACAACGCTGGTCGGGAGGCGGGGGTGGCCTGGAGCCTCTTGAGGCAGCCAGGCCGGAGGATGCAGGTCAGCAGGCTGAACCCCTCCTTTGTTTACGAGGGTGCACAGTGAAACCCGAGGGAGGGATTGCAGAAGGGAAGGACGCAATTCGGGGCCTCACATCAAGTGGAGAAAACGAAGAGGGAAGTCAAAGGGCAGGGAAGGGCCAGGCAGGTCTACAACTCCTGTGTGCGTGTGTGAGTGCGGGGGTGGGAGGGGGGGTGTGTGCGTGAGTGTGTTCGATTTAAACTTGAACAAAAGATGCGCCGCTGGTGGGAATGCAAACTGGTGCAGCCGCTCTGGAAAACAGTGCGAAGTTTCTTCACAAAATTAAAAATAGATCTGCCCTACAACCCAGCAATAGCACTGCTAGAAATTGACCCAAGGGATTCAGGAGCGCTGATGCATAGGGGCACTTGTGCCCCAATGTTTATAGCAGCACTTTCAACAAGAGCCAAATGATGGAAAGAGCCTAAATGTCCATCAATTCATGAATGGATAAAGAAATTGTGGTTTATAGACACAATGGAATACTACTTGGCAACGAGAAAGAAGGAAATATGGCCGTTTGTAGCAACGTGGACGGAACTGGAGAGTGTGATGCTAAGTGAAATAAGTCAATCAGAGAAGGACAGATAACAGATGTTTTCACTCATACGTGGGTCTGGAGAAACTTAACAGAAGACCACGGGGGAAGGGCAGGGGAGAAAAATAGTGACAAACAGAGAGGGAGGGAGGCAAACCATAAGAGACACTTAAATGCAGAGAACAAATTGAGGGTGGATGGGGGGTGGGGGAGAGGGAAAAGTGGGTGATGGGCCTTGAGGAGGGCACTTGTTGGGATGAGCCCTGGGTCTTGTATGGAAGCCAGTTGGACAATCAATTATATTTTTTCCAAAAAGCTTGAACAAAAGAGAGCAAAAAGGCGTATCATACCAGACGAAACGAACATATTGAATATGATGGGGAGGTTCGCTGCTTAACGGAATTAACGATCCTCGGCTATATGCCGGGGGCTGTGCTGACTGCTTCCCACGTGTGAATTTATCTTCTCCTCACAGGTCCATGCAGGGAACACTGCTTCATCCCCACTTTCGAGACGAGAACACTGAGGCATGCACAGGGGAGTCAGCCAGAAGGCACGGGGACAGAGCCCGGGTTCGAGCCGCCGCAGCCCAGCTCCGGAGTCCACACTCCCGGAGGATGGCGAAAAGATCCAGGTAATCTCGACTTTCCCTTTTGCTCACGCTTCTATACGCCACGTGGCTACAAAACACACCTCTTAAATGTTAGAAATGAAAGGAGAGAGAGAAATTCGATTGTGGTGTGATGCTAATTCACTAATGCGTCTTTATGAAATATTAAGTAAACAAAAATGAGCACAGAGGATATGAGCTGTGTAATTAAGAGGATAGAATTAATACATAAACATCTCTCATTGCGCCCCGTAGGGAGTGCGCCACCCAGGCGAGTTCCATGAAACATCTCTGAAAGCTCGTCCTCCGGCCAGTCACAGCGCAAATGTCAAAAAAAAAAAAAAAAAAGTTTGACCAGATCTTTCAGAGATGATGGTCTTGACCACAATAAAATAAAGCTGGCGATAAATTCTTTCTAAATACAGAAAGAAAATTGGAGATTTAAAACTCCTCTCCTAAATAACATGTAGGTCAAGAGGAAATCGAGCACACAACAGACTACCTGGGAAACAATGAAAATAAAGCCCCACATATCAAAACCTCTGGGACAGTCCGCGCCGGCCTCAGAGGCTGCTCCATAACTTTGAATGCTTTTATTGTCAAAAACCCACTCGCACACACAAAGGGAACATGAACAGATGGGGCTTTCAACCTCAGATTTTTAAGAAAAGAGCAAACCCAAAGGAAAACAGGAGAAAGGAAATAATAAAGATAAAAGCAAATAAATAAATTAGGGAACATAAAAGCATGAGAATGATAAATAAATAACAGACCTGGTTCGTTTGAAAAGAAACTAATAACATAGAAAACCCTCCGATAAATCTAATCAAGGAAACCCGTAAATGTGAAGGTCTTCCACTTCGAATTCAGTGCTCTTTAATTTTTTAAAGACGGGCGGGCTATTCTAATGAAAGAAAGAAGAAAAAGAAACAATCTTCGCGAAGGTCGTAGGGAGGGGAACTGTGTGGACACACACATCACATGTTTCTCTGCAGCAGCACCTGTGGGCTTGGGGACACAAAAGTCCCGCCTTGTGTCGGGGGGACGTGTGTGCAGGTTCTGTGGGGGGACTGTCCTTCCAGAGGTCCTGATGGGGAATGGGTGAGGCCCAGTGGCTTCCCGAACCCATTTCACGGATGCAAATTGTAAACTCAGACAAGCTGAGTGGTGTCGAAAGGCACCCCCAGACCTGGCCACATCTGTGCCCCTTAGAAGGGCTTCCCGCCCTATCCTCCATTTCTCTGTCCTTCATTTTCTTTTATATATATATATGCATATATATGTATACATATATTTTTTTTTAAGTTTGTTTATGTATTTTGAGAGAGAGAGAAGGAGCATGCACGCACAAGCAGGGGAGGGGCAGAGAGAGAGGAGACAGAGAATCCCAAGCAGGTTCCGAGCTGTCAGCACAGAGCCCGACGCAGGGGGCTCGACCCCACGAACCGTGAGATCATGAACTGAGCTGAAATCAAGAGTCGGATGCGTCACTGACTGAGCCGCCCAGGCGCCCCTGAATTTTCTTTTCTAGTGAATTTCTCTTTTGGATTCTTTTCTTCTTTTTAGGCAAGGAGGCAGAAGTCGCAACAGATCCAAGCAGACTATTGGCAACTTTTATCCCCAAGAAACTACTTCAAGGTTCATGGTCTCCTGGAGTCGAGGACGCCCGTCTCCACTGGGCTGTTCCATCCTCCCCCCCACACACCCTCAGCCCTGCTCACAAAAGAACTCAAACTGGTTATCATCACCTTGATATAAAGATGAGGTGTGTTATACCACACCGATCGCTTAAAGCAACCAAGTGGAGAGTTTATTTTGATGGCCAAATTTATTTTAAAATGATCTCACAGGGGTGCCTGGGTGGCTCAGTCGGTTAAGCATGTGACTTCGGCTCGGGTCATGATCTCATATTTCGTGGGTTCACGCCCCACGTTGTGCTCTGTGCTGTCAGCTCAGAGCCTGGAGCCTGCTTCGGATTCTGTGTTTCCCTCTCTTTCTGCCCCTCCCCTGCTCATGCTCTCTCTCTCTCTCTAAAATAAACAAAACATAAAGAAAATATTTTTAGTATTTTCATAAGATGGGGCGCCTGGGTGGCTCCGTCAGTTGGGCTCCAACTCTTGCTTTCGGCTCAGGTCATGGTCCCATGGTTCGTGGGATCAAGCCCCACGCTGGGCTCTGCGCTGACGGTGCAGAGCCTGCTTGGGATTCTCTCTCTCCCCCTCTCTCTCTGCTCCTCCCCCGTTTGCTCTCTGTCTCAAAATAAATAAATAAACGTTAAAAAATAAATAAATAAATAAATGTTTTCATAGGAAAGGTAGCAGCTACCTGGCTTTCAAATAACGAGGGAATAATGCAGATTTTCCTAACAAAGATGGAGTTCAAGGGCAGGAAGCTGAGGGCCCCTTCCCCCTGGGGGGGGGCGGGGGGGTGAGCAAGGGGCCCAGGAGGGAGACCCCTGAACAGTCCCACACAAGGGCATTGGCCGGCAGAGGAGGCCCCTCATGGTTAGGCCCTGCGGTTCTCCGAGAGCCACAAGCTTTCCCCCCACGGGGGGCTGGTCTGCGGACAAGGGACATGGCGTGACATCCGCCCGTCCCTGCAGCCCGGCTCCAGGCCCCGCCTCTCCCAGGCTGCACAGCCTGCCAGACAAGAGAGGGCATTCTCCCCTGGGTGTTTACATCCAGCCCAGGAAGCCGGAAGGGAAAGGGCTCTCCACAATGAGATCGGGCCCTTTCTCCTCCCCGCAAGAAGTGGGTGTGGAGGGGACTTCTATTGTCCAGGGAGAGACAGATGGGGAGGCGGGAGCCATGTGAACGACATATGAAGTGCTGGGCTTTGAGCGGATCCACAAACACTCAGATTCCATCAATGCTTCTTTTGATAAAGAAGGACAATGCATCAGGAGGAAGCAGCACACAGACTCTGGAGTCCGATAACGCTGGCGTCACTCGCAGCTCGGCCAAGCCTTTGTTGGGGTGACTGCGGACGATTATTTACCTTCCTTTTGCCTTGACTTGCTCATCTATGAAATGGGGATAGTACCTCCCGACTGGGTTGTGATGATTAAGCAATGCTCCAAGGATCCACAAGGTAAGGAACGAATCGCAGACCACAGGTCGGTAAGCCACTGTTGGAAGGGCTGATGGCTTCCCATCCCAGCCCCCACCCCCTATCCTACCGCACAATTCCACGCTTCCCCAGGGACCGTCCCCCACGGCTTCTCTGCCCAAGCACATGGTGTGTTTGCGGAAGTCTTCGGGGTTCCCGGGAAGAGACCAGGAGACCTTGAGGGAGAGAACTCAGTGCAGTGTCCATGGAGCCCCCCCTTCCGATCCCGGGTTGCAACATACGACCAATCGCCAACTTCACAGAGAACAGGACCCAGACTAACAGCATTTCAGATGCATCCACGACTTGGGAAGCCCCAGGGAGTGCAGACAAGTGCAAGCTAAGACCCCCCCTCCCCCGGTCACGGGAAAGTCCGTGCATGCGTGGAGCGGTGTGCACTCACACACACACACACACACACACACACACAGAGGAAATAAACGCAAGAGTAAACAGAACTTTCAGAACGACGCCAACTACTCAGATCCATCCAATGTTTACCATCTGCCCACCCCTCACCCGAATCTCATATCACCCTGGAAGGTCACCCCACTTGATGCTGAGAAGTGGGTCTGAATTTGGGCTCCCCACTGTCACTAGAAGTCACAGATGACTTCTGAGCCACCCACCCCCATGCCTTTCCATCAGGAGGCATTTAGCGGCTTCAGAGACACCCTCCCCAGTCCCAGCCCCGGGACACGTGGGATCCTACAGTGGTTTCTATCTGGCTGCTATGCATGTGTCTCCCGGCTGAGCAGCCCTGGGCAAGGCATGTGCCCCCCTGCAGGGCTGGAGGCTCCAGAAAGGGTGGAGTGGCCCAGGGGCTGCTGGAACCCTCCTGCAGGGGTCGGCAAATTAGGACCAAATGCCACCTGCCACCTATTTTTGTACAGCCCTAGAGCTAAGAATGGTTTTTACATTTATAAGTGGCTGGGAAAGCATTTTTTTCAGGAGTAATTTTTTTTATCACATTTTTTAATGTTTTATTTATTTTTTGAAAGAGAGAGAGTGTACGCGGGGGAAGAGCAGAGGGGGAGGGGACAGAGGATCCCAAGTGGGCTCCACGCCGACAGGCTGACACCAGCGAGCCCGATGCAGGACTCAAACTCATGAACCGCGAGATCATGACCTGCGCGGAAGTCAGATGCTCAACCGACTGAGCCACCCAGGCGCCCGGAGGGTAATATTTTGTGGCCTGAGCAAATTTTATGCAATCCAAATCTCGGTGCCCATAAATAAGGTTTCATTGGAACGTAGCCACACTTCTTTGTTTGTGTATTGTCCCTGGCTGCTTTCACACTGCCACAGCAGAGCTGAACAGCAGCGACAGTGACCATGTGGCCCGCAAAGCCGAAGTTATTTACTGTCTGTCCTGTTAGAGAAAAACTTTGCCGACCTCCGCATTATCACCCCAGTCTTTCTCTTCATATCACCTGGAGGCAGAGTGTCTTTTCCCAACCACTCAGTGCTGGGTTTGGCCAAATGTGTGAGCAGACGTGAAGGTGCACGGAAGCTCTAAACACGTGTGTCTAGCTGGCTTTGCTCTTGTGCACGAGAAGATTGTGCCTGGGGAAGCCACCGCTGTGAGAGGGCGAGCAGCAGAAAGCAAAGGCAGCCAATATTGGCATGCCCCTACCCCTGGGCCTTTGCACTGGCTGCCGGTTGCCTGTGCCCCTGAACTTCCCTGGGGACTTGCAAGAGCACTCTCTGTCCCAGGGTCTTTGCTCAAATGCCAATTCTCAGGGAGGCCCTCCCAAGCATTCTATTGCAAATCGAAGCCCCGACCTCATCAGCACCTCCTGCTACCATTCTCTGCCTGCCTTTCCCACCTAGGACTTAACCACCTTCTAACAGGACTTATTTTCTTATTTATTTCATTTCTTTCCTTTCTTCCCCCTCTAGAATGACAGGGCACAGATGACAGGCCCCTGAGCAAGGATATTTGTTTTGTTCACGGCCAACCCACAACCCTGATCCTGTTTCTCCTCTCCTTGGGGCCCTCGATTCTTTCCCAGCACACTCAGGGCACAGGCCCCTACCTGGTCTGTCCTGCTGTCACCCTGTGACCTCTAAGACCTCCTCTTCCCCTCACTCACTCTGCGTCTACCACCCCAGCCTCTTCAATGTTCCTCAAACAAGCCAGGCACACTCTACCCCAGGGCCTTTGCGCTGGCTGCTGCCTCTACCCAGAACACCTTTCCCCCATACGGGCGCATGGCTGCTTTACCACTTTTTCCGTGAGGCCTTCTCTGAGTGCCTTCATTTAAACTGTAACTTAGTAGGTGCTCAAAAAAAATTCATTGAATGAATACGAGGAAAGGAAGGAGATAAGAAGGGAAGAAGCAGGACCCAGAAATACTGAAGAGCTGTCAGTCTGCTATGGAGAAAATAAACACCCAGGAGACGGAGTTTAGGAAAGGTCACACCTGAGGCATCCCCATCCTTGGATCTAACAATTTACATTCCCAGATGGCCGTATCTCCCCACCACAAACATCCTGAGGCCTCCCCTGCCAGCTCAGCTGTCTGGAGAGTTGGTTGCTCGAGAGAAGAAAGGTGGGTTTTGCACGGGGGGGTGACACGTCACAGACTGGGCTCAGGCCACAGTGTGACTGTGCTGGCAGAGACAGCAGGCCCCGGCCTGGCCTGGGCCCAGGGCTAAGTGGGGGGCTTTGGGAACCAGAAGCAGGGCAGGGCTTTCTGGAGCAGGTAACTGCAAACCAGGTGGCCGGTGAGCAAGGCCCTCCCCACAGCCTGTGACATGTGGTCCTGGTGTCCCCGGCACCCCTGGGGGAAGAGTGAGTGATAGGAGGAACACAGACCCTAACCTACCCTGGAAGCCTCCATTTCCCGTCTGTAAAATGGGCGTGACTGGAGGGCTCCGTGAGCACATGACCTCGCCAACACTCAGCAAATGCTAGCCTGTCCCCGGGCGTGGCTCTAAGTGCTTCCCTTGCATTAACTGCCTCACCATCGGCCCCAGCAACAGTGAGGGACAATGAATCAGTGCCCTTTGAAACTGAGGGCCTGCCCCCGGCGTCAGACCCGGATCCCATTTCCCCGTCCTGTCTTCTCCAGTCTACTGCAGACAGCCTTGCCTCTGTAAGTCAAGCATGTAGAACAGAAGTGCTAACCACAGGCTGTAAAATGTTACTCATCTCTGCCTGGAGATGAATAAAGGCGGGAGGAAGACTATGGCCCCAATATTCCAGGCTAGAAAGGGCATCTCTATTTGCTGAGGACTGGTCCCGGGGCCGTGCCTGGCTTAGCCAGCAGCCCTGGGCTTCTGGACACCTGAGGACACAAAGCACGTGCGGTCTCCCCCTCCCCTCCGGCTCATCTGAGAGTCTCCTGGGTGAGTTACACAGTCCCCCTGAGTCCCACCTAGCAGGGACTGACGAACTGCCCAGCAGACCCTCATCCCTCCCCTCTTGGGCCCACAGGACTAGCTGTGTTCCAGCCTCCTATGCTCGGGAGTGCAGCTAGGGAACTCGTGTGGGCAGAAGGGATGCCCATCCCACCCAGCTCAGGACCGTGAGGCCTCTGTGTGACCCTCCACCCGTGTCCTGCCCATGTCTGCCCATCAGATGTTGGCACCCGGGATGACTTAGGAGCCACACTTTGAAGGTGGCCGAGGGACGCCTGGGTGGCTCAGTCGGTGAAGCGTCTGACTCTTGATTTCAGGTCGGGTCGTGATCTCACAGCTGTGAGACTGAGCCCTGCGTCGGGTTCAGTGCTAACAGCATGGACGCTGTTTGGGATTCCTTCTCTCTCTCTCTCTCTCTCTGCCCCTGCCCAGCTCCCGCTCTCTCTCTCTCTCTGTCTCTCTCAAAATAAATAAATAAACTTAAAAGATTTATTGAAGGGAAAAAAAGAAATACGCTTCTATGGCGTGAAGCCGCAGCGGTTTGTTTTTCTCTGCTACAGCAGACAAGGATCACTACGATGTACCCACATTCCTCATCTCGCAAAAGGGGACAATGGGAATGTTCCAAAGTTGTTGGGTGGGTTAGATCAGACGTGATAAAGTGCCAGCGTGCAGGGGATACTCAGGAAACGTTGGATTAAATGTCTGCTGAACGTCTGAATGGGTCCAGGGGGTGGTGTGGCGGGAGCGTTAGTCAGGAAGCCTTGGGCCTGTGACCGGCCGGACGCTGGACAAACAGTTGCTGAAACCAGACGGACGCGGATTGTTTACTTAGGAAGTCGTCTGGAAGCAGCAGTTCTGGGGCTCCTCTCGCGGCCCAGCCATGGCAGACCCTTCCCTCAGACCCTTCCCGCCCTTCCGCTCCACCGTTCTCAGCGCGATGGCTCTTCCTTATGGCCCCTGCCGCTGCACGGTCACCGCAGCTCCAGGCGTCACATGGCCACACCGTGTGCAAACTGAGAAAGCCAGAGGCAGGGGCCGAACGCTTTCTCCTGGAGACGCTCTAGCTTCTTCCCCGGGAAGCCGACCTTTTCCCAGAAGCTGCCGGGAGACTCACCCTTTCCTCCCACCGACCGGGAGTGGGTCGCGTGGCCATTTCACCTGCCCGGGAGCCGAGAAAGTCGAGTGGCTAGCCGCCGAGGTATCTGCCGGAGGTATCTGCCGTTGAGGTATCTGCCGGAGACGGGGAAGAACGTGAAACATGGGTCACAACCCACAGAGGGGTCACACACATGATATACAGAAACCTTAGTGGCCTTGATCAGGAAGGGCAGCGGCTTTGGGGGAAAGGGGGACCCGGGAAAGATTGGGGAAGGTGGAGGGAGCTGGGCAAGACATCACAGCCCACACGCACAGCCAGGCCTGAAGCAGTGGCAGGAGGTACGGGGGAAATCGGTGACCCAGAGGTGCAGGTGACCCCTGCACACCCAGTGCCACACTCCACTATTGGGGGTTAGACTGAATTATTTCCTTTGTAAGCAACAGATGCCCACTGGAGCTGCTCTGAGACTCCAGGATGATGGGCCACCTGAGCCACCCAAGAGTGTCCTGGAACATCAGACTGAGATGCGTCCTTTATTCAGATGTCCCCAGGGCTGTCTCTTCTCTGCCCCTCCCTTCTGTTTTCCTCCAAGCTGGTCCTACCTCGAAAGCCTTTCCCCGCCGCGAGGAAGGTGGTACAGGTGACTTCTAGCAGCTCCTGGACCGTTCGTTCCTCGGCTTAGAGACCCTGGTGGGAAAAGAGAGCGTCTGCTTCCCAGAGAGCTCAGCAGACACCCTGAAGTTCACTCGGGGTGACCCATGGGGTCACACGAGCGGCTCTGGGGTGTGAGTGTCCTCAATGCACAGCTGAAGAGCAGTCATCCAGAGTGTGACAGGTGCCGGGATGTCAGAGCGGGGGACAGAGGCCGGCCATGGCGAAGGGCTGGCTGGTGCCCACGGGCAGGTGCCCAGACTCAGGACAGAGGCGCAGGCTACAGACTGGCAGAACCCACATGGGAGGATAACCGGCCGGGCCGCATAGACCAGGCCTCTCATACCCCGTCCCCCGACCTGCCTGGGAGTCCCTCCTGCGATGGAGGACCGCAGCCGGCCAGCCTTGCTGGGTCACTTCCAGAGGGGGAAGCCCGCTGGCTCTTCCCTGCCTTAATGTGACCACTGACATTAGTCATTGTTTGCAAACCTCTCTGCACTGGTGGGTCCCACCCCCAGCCTGGACTCTCCTCAAAGCTCCCAACCCCCCCTACCTGCCTCCTTGTTGGCACAGCTTTAAAACTCTGCCCAGAATCCAGCCAGAATTCCCACCCCCTCCTGCTGCCACCCTGGCCCGAGTCACCGCCAGCTCTCGCCTGGACAGTTAGAGCAGCCGCTTCTCTGTCCTGCCTGCAAACCACAGCCAGAGTGAGCCTTTAACATGTGCATCAGATAACATCTCTGCTCAACCCTCCCCAGTGTCTCCCCACCCCAGAGGACTTTCAGTGGCTGACAGGGCGCTATGATCTGAACCCCCACCATAACCTCATCCCCCACCACTTTCACCTATCACTCTGCTTCACCATACTGGCTTCTATGCTCTTTCTCAAATATGCCAAGAACATGGCTGCCTCAGGACCTTTGCACCTTCTACCTGATTGCTCTCCCCCCCACCACCAGCTGTCCTCTATGCATGGCTGGCTCCTTTTTGACACTCAGATCTCTTCTCAAACATCAATTCCCACCCTAAGTCCGCTGTCTCCCTTCCCTGGCCACCAGGGAGCATCTAGAGCTTGCTTCCACCTTGCAGGGATTTCAAGGACGGGAGAGGAAGAGGAAATTGGAGTTACTGCTGTGAGCAGGACCAGGTTGCACCCACTAGCAAACAGCAGGAAGCAGCCAGCGACAAATGCCCTGACCTCTGTCCCCTTTCTCTCCCAGCTCCCGTTGGCCACACCCAACTTGAGAAAGTCTGAGCATGCCGTCCAAAGAGTGACCAAAGACAGAGGATGGTACCCGGGAGAGCAAATGGAGAGTTCCCATCTCGACTCCACCACTCACTGGCTCTGTGCGTTTGGGCAAGTTTCTTAACCTCTCCGTGCCTCAGTTTCCTCATCTGCAAAATAGGGATCATAAAAGTGCCTACCTCACAGAATCTCTTTAAATATTAATGAGCTAAGACAAGTACATCACTTAGAACAGTGCCTCAAAACAATCAGTGCCGTGTAAAGGTAGCATTTATTACTCTGGAAGGGGCAAAACCAACATTAAAAGAGGCCATGGCAGGTTGGACCCAGTGGTTCAACATCATGGTCGGCGCCCCCACCGGGCCTCAGCGGCCCCCCCTCTGCCCCTTGAGGGCACCTGCATGTGGCAGTTGGTGCCTGTGAAAGGAGAAGCTTGAGGGCTTTCTTTTCTGAGCAGCCTGAAGGCAGGCGGCCTGGATTCTGGTCCTGGACATTGCGTGGCTCACTGCCATCTTGGAGCCTCAGTTTCCCCATCTGTGCAACGGAGGGCCAAGGGCTGGTAGTGTGCACACCTGCAGACGGCACCAAGATGTGGCCCTGTCTTCCTTCTCTGGGAGCGATCCCCTCCATAATCGTTCCCAGGAAGCCTGTGGCTGGTCTCCCAGGCAACGGGGCATCTGAACCACAGGGAGACTGCGTAGAGGACCGCATCAGATCAATACCACATCCTGGCAACGCTTGTGGATGTCATTCCCGCCTCGGCCGCATCCCCTCCCTCTAGCACAGCAGAGTGACTCCCGGCCAGCTTGCTCATATGCCCTGCCTCGGACCATACTGGCCTCTGCCCTGCTTCTCCCGGGCACAGAGGGGCCGCAGCCGGATACCTCTCTCCCATCAGCACCCATCTGCCTGGCCTCAAACCAAGCGCTGGGCAGGAGGTCAGGTGCTATTTGCAGATGAGGAAACCGAGGCGCAAAAAGCAGTGACTTTGGCCATGGTCCCCAGCTTCTTTTTTTTTTTAAGTTCATTTGTTTATTTTGAGAGAGAACATGCGGGGGGCGGGGAGGGGCAGCAGAGAGAGGAAGACAGAATTCCAAGCAGGCTCTGCGCTGTCAGCCCAGAGCCCACTGTGGGACTCGAACTCACCAGCTGTGAGATCATGGCCTGGGCCAAGATCCAGAGTCGGACACTTAACCGACTGAGCCACCCAGGGGCCCCTCCCTCAGCTTCTTAACCGTCTTCTAACGCCAAGTCCCTGGGCCTTCCTCTTCATCTGGTGGCCAGTGGGACCAGGAACAAGGAGGGGAGGAAAGACAGGGGGCTGAGGTCAGAGGGAGGTTTTCAGACCTGTGGATCTCATAAGCGAAGCAGTGCCAGGCGAGGAAATGGCATAAGAAGGGCCTAGAACGACGCTGGCCCACGTACCACCATGTCCCTCCCAAGCCCACGGCAGACATTGTTAATCAATGAGAACACCCTTTCCTGCTGAGCCACCCTCAGAATCCTACTCAACACAGCACTCCAGGCAGCCTGGCGCTGTTGGTCAGAGTGGGTGCTCAGGAGGAAACCACACGCCTCCTGGATCATCATCTGAAGGATGAAGAGCCGGGGAGAACGCAGAGGTCTCAGGATCCGAGCAGATGTCCTGGGGACCAGGGGCATGGAGCAGGCTGTGGCAGGCGGGGACAGGAAGAACTTGCCGCCCGCCTTGGGCGGGGGGTGGTTGGCCAGCAGACACCTTCAGGGCGTGCCTTCAGCCACCTTGCTCTGGGACCTGTGACTGTCCCCTCCCAAGTGGGGGAGACAGAGACCCAGCCCCGAGGCACCTGCCACAGGGAAGGTGGACAGCTCATCTCCCACAGCTTTGACATTCTCAGCTCCCACCTCACCCCTGCTGCCTCCTCACCCGGGCCTTGACCCAGCCCGGGTCCAGCTCCAAAGTGACGGCCAGCCTTAAAAACTTCCAAAACTAGATGCATAGCTCTGCCTGGATACTCCGTTAGGAAACATCTGAGCATCAGAAAGTGGCTTCTCAAGGGAGCCCCTGCCTTCCCCGGCCCCCTCCTAGCCCTCTCGGGAAAGGGTATGAAATGACTCTGCCGTTCATCGGCGGATGAATGGAAAAAACTAAATGTGGTCTCTACATACAGTGGACTCATCCCACCTTACAATGGAAGAAGTTCTGACACATGTCACAGCACGGAAGTCCCTTGAGGACGTCATGCTAAGTGACATAAGCCAGTCACAAAAGGACAAATACGGGACGCTCCCACCCACATGAGGAATCTAGAATCATCGAATTCATAGAGACAGGAAGCAGGATGGCAGAGGACGGGGAGTTCACGTCCAATGGGGAAAGAGTTTCTTGTGGTTTTTTTTAATGTTTATTTATTTAAAAAAAAATTTTTTTCCCAATGTTTATTTATTTTTTGGGGGACAGAGAGAGACAGAGCATGAACGGGGGAGGGGCAGAGAGAGAGGGAGACACAGAATCGGAAACAGGCTCCAGGCTCCGAGCCATCAGCCCAGAGCCTGACTGGGTCTTGAACTCACGGACCGCGAGATCCTGACCTGGCTGAAGTCGGATGCTTAACCGACTGCGCCACCCAGGCGCCCCAAATGTTTATTTTTGAGAGAGAGAGAGCGCGCGAGCAGGGGAGGGGCAGAGAGAGGGGGAGACACAGAATCCGAAGCAGGCTCCAGGGTCCGAGCTGTCGGCACAGAGCCCGACAAGGGGCTTGAACTCAGGAACCGTGAGATCGTAACCTGAGCTGAAATCGGATGCTCATCCGACTGAGCCACCCAGGTGCCCCGGGGACAGAGTTTCAGTTTGGGAAAATGAAAAAGTTCCGGAGACGGCTGGTGGGGATGGTCGCACAACAGTGCGAGTGTATTTGATGCCCCCGAAAAGCACGCTTGCAAATGATGAAGGGGGTCAATTCTATGTTGTACGTTTCTCACCACAGTAACGAATACAGCAAACAAAACACAGCAAAGACTCCGGGCGTGGGAGGGAGGGAAACGAGCTTCATGCTCCAGAGGCATGGGGAACGTGAGGGCAGACCTAGGTCGGTGGGTCCCAGGCCCTCACCAGCAGGACGATGGCAGGTAGGAGGGGAGCTGAGGCTACAGGAAGGCCGGGCTCTGGAATAGAAAGGGTCGTGAGCCCACACCATGTCCCCCGGGCCTCTTCCCTCATTGGTAAGTGGGAACAGCTCCTGTGGTCCTGACAGAATGCCCACTGCGTCAGTGCTGGCTGTATCTAATCCCCCAAGACACCCTGTGGAGTGGGTTCTGAGACGTGCACATGAGGAAACTGGGGTTCCGAGGGGTGACCTGACGCCCAGTGCACATGGCAGGTCGGTGGAGAAGTTGAGAGTCCGTCCAGAACCTGTACTTCCCGCGGTTCTACTGTGCTCCCTGGGCTGGCAAATTCCGGTCCCAGAAGGGTCTGGAGGCCGGGCCCATGCTCGCCGTGTAGCCTAGAGTCCCCTCAGACACATGCTCACCAAGTGGCATGACAGGCTTGATGTAACTTACTCTTCCAGGTTGGGAGGGGAGGGGGGACTGTTACAACATGGGGACCTGGTATTAGAACGGATGCCCGGGGTCCCCCTTCGGCTTCTTCACCTATGATTCTTGACTGCCTCCCTGACCATAGCTGACTGGTCCAGGAACAGAAATCTGCTCTCCGGGAAAGACAAGGATATTTTCATTGATGAAAGAAATAAAGAAGACAGAAAGAAATGGAACAATACCCTGTGTTCGTGGACCAAAAGAGTTATTATGGTTTAAATACCCATACCATTCAAGATGATCTACAAATGCGGTTCAGTCCCTACCAACATCCCAATAGCGTTTTTCACAGAAATAGAAAAAAAAAATCCTAACATTTGCACAGGACCACAAAAGGCTCCAAGTGGCCAAAGCAATCTTGAGAAAGAATCACAAAGCTGGAGACACCACTTTTCCTGATTTCAAACTATTTTGCAAACCGCTAGTAATCGAAACAGTATAATACTGGAGTAAAAACAGACACACAGTCCAATGGAACAGAACAGGGAGCCAAAAATAAACCCTAGCATATACGATTCATCTTTGGCAAGAGCGCCAAGAATGCACAATGGGGGAAAAGGTCAGCTCTTCAATACACGGTGTTGGGAAAACCAGATATTCACATGCAAGAGAATGAAATTGGATTCTTATCACACACCACGCACAAACATTAATTTCAAACGTATTACATTCTTGAACGTAAGACCTGAAACCATGAAATTCCCAGAAGAACACAGGGGGAAAGCCACTTGACATTGGTCTTGGCAATTATTTAAAAATAGAGGAGGCCCTGGCTGGCTCAGTCGGCTAAGCATCCGGCTCGTGATTTCAGCTCAGGTCATGATCTCACGGTTCGTGAGATGGAGCCCCACGTCAGGCTCTGCACTGACATTGAGAAGCCTGAGAGTCTCTCCCCCCACCTCTGCCCCTTGTGTGCTCTCTCTCTCTCTCTCTCAAAATAAATACATAAATTAAAAAAAATTAAAAATAGAACTGCCATATGATTCAGCAATCCTGCTGAATCATTTTCCAAAGGAAATGAAATCACTATCTCAAAGTATCTACAGTTTGATGTTCATTGATGTTCATTGCCTATCCACAATAGGCAAGATACAGAAACAGCCTGAGTGACCATTGACAGGTGAAGGGGTAAAGAAAATGTGATGTAGACACACGCACACACCCACACACACACACACACCCACACACACACAGATGTATTACTCAACCATAAAGAAATAAGGACATCCTGGGGCGCCTGGGTGGCGCAGTCGGTTGGGCGTCCGACTTCAGCCAGGTCACGATCTCGCGGTCCGTGAGTTCGAGCCCCGCGTCGGGCTCTGGGCTGATGGCTCAGAGCCTGGAGCCTGTTTCCGATTCTGTGTCTCCCTCTCTCTCTGCCCCTCCCCCGTTCATGCTCTGTCTCTCTCTGTCCCAAAAATAAAATAAAACGTTGAAAAAAAAAATTAAAAAAAAAAAAAAAAGAAATAAGGACATCCTGCCATCTGCAACAACGTGGATGAACCCGGAGAACATTATGTTAAATGAAATAAGCCAGAAAGAGAAAAAAATAGTTCTGTATGATCTCATTTAATATGTGGAGTCTAAAGAAGTTGAACCCAGGTGGCTCTGTCGATTGAGCATCCAACTTCGGCTCAGGTCATGATCTCGCGGTTCGTAAGTTCAAGCCCCGTGTCGGGCTCTGTGCTGACATCTCAGAGCCTGGAGCCTGCTGCGGATTCTGTGTCTCCCTCTCTCTCTGCCCCTCCCCTGCTCATGCTCTCTCTCTCTCTCTCTCTCAAAAATAAATAAAAACATAAAAAAATATACATATATATTATATATTTAAAGTTTATATATATATATATATATATAAAGTTGAACCCTTATATATATATAAAGTTGAACCCATGTTATAAGACGAATAAGTTTATGGTGACCATAGTTGATAATACTGTATTGAATACTAGAAATCTGCTGAGAAAGTAGACTTTAAGTGTTTTTACTCTACACACACATATTAATGGTAGCTGTGAGATGACAAATGTGCTAATTAACTTGATTGTGGTCATTATTTCACAACATATATATATAATCATCATTTTGTACACTTCTTAAAATCACACCGTACAACCTAAATATACACAATTTTTATTTGTCAGTCATGTCTCAATGAAGCTGGGGGGGAGGAAAAAAACTACAAAATATTAAATGTTCTATTAAACTATTAGAGCAATTGAAAGTACAATTAAAAATTTTTCACAAAGTACATTCGAGACCTAGATGGCTTCACCAATTTCTACCAGAAATTTAAATCCAGAGAAGAGGGGAAAAGGGAACGCTTCACAGCTTGTTTTATGAGGCCAGAATATAATCGATACCAAAACCCAAAAGGACATTATGAGAAAGGTAATAATCACTTAAGAAAATAAATGGAAAAATCCTGAGTCAACTATTAG
The DNA here is from genome assembly GCF_016509475.1 of Prionailurus bengalensis. Classification (NCBI taxonomy): domain Eukaryota; kingdom Metazoa; phylum Chordata; class Mammalia; order Carnivora; family Felidae; genus Prionailurus; species Prionailurus bengalensis. Next base: position 58,371,706 of record NC_057348.1, on the reverse strand, counting down.
CCAATCAAATCCAGTGACATATCAATTACACCAACCCAGATTTATCCCAAAAATTGTAGGTTGGTTTAGCATCTAGAAGTCACCATATTAACAGAAAAGAGTAGAAAAACATATGATTATCTCTGAAGATGAAGAAAAATGGATCACATTTAACAAACATTCATTAATTTTTAAATCTTATCAAGGTAGGAATAGAATGGAACTTTCCTAATCTGAAAAAGGAAATGTATTAGAAACATACGCAAGTATCATATTCAATGATAAGATATTGAATTTTTCCCATGTGAGATCAGGAATCAGTCAAAGGGGCTCACTATCACCACTCCTATTCATCATTTTATCAGAGATTCTAACCAGTGCAGCAAGGCAAGGAAAAGAAAACGTAAGGAAGAGAAAAGAACTAAAACTGGTCTTATGTATATATTATATGATAACATACGTAGAAAATAGAAAAGGATCTCAAGATTAATTATTAGAATTAATACAAGGTTAATATATAAAAATCTACTGAGTTCCTTGTCTAAATTTTTTTGATGTTTATTTTTGAGAGAGAGAGACAGACGGAGCACTAGTGGGGGAAGGGCAGAGAGAGGGGGAGACACAGAATCCGAAGCAGGCTCCAGGCTCCAAGCTGTCAGCACAGAGCCCAACGTGGAGCTCAAACCCATGAACCCGAAATCATGACCTGAGCCGAAGTTGGACACTGAACCGACTGAGCCACCCAGGTGCCCCCGTTAAAAAAAAATCTTAAAAAAAAAAAAAAGAAGAGTAGTTGCAGTGGAATTGTAGATCTAAATATGAAAGGTAAAATAAAGTTTCTGGAAAATAATATAAAGAGAACATGTAATCTCAGGGTCAAAAAAAATGTTTTTCAATTAGATACCAGAAAATCTAATCTAAGGGAAACAATGACATACTGGAATGCATGGAATATATTTTCTATTTGTGAAGATACATTTATATTACAAAAATACAGAGGCGTAATACATATTGGAATATATTAAATTAAAATTAAGAAATTCTGGACATCTAAGACACCCCTAAGAAAGTTAAAAGACAAGCCACAGAATGGAAGAAGGTATTAGTGACATCTGTAACAGACAAAGGCTCAGATCCAGAATATGAAAAGTAGTCCTACATTTCAATAAGAAAAAAGACAGAAAACTCAACAGAAAAATGGGCAAGAGACTTGAACAAGCACTTCACAAAAGAGAATACCCAGAGGATCTACAAACACGCAAAAAGATGCTCAACTTGTTAGTAATTATGGAAATGCAAACTCAAACCACAATGAGATACCTTTATACATCCATGAGAATAGGATAGTATGTAAATTTCTGGGATGCCTGAGTGGCTTAGTAGGTTAAGTGTCTAACTCTTGATCTCAGCTCAGGTCTTAAACTCAGAGTTCAAGCCCCGCATTGGGCTCAATGCTGGGTGTGGAGCCTACTTAAAAATAAAATTAATAATAATAATAATAAAGTTATGACAATATTAGCTTTGGGCATGCTGTGGAATATCAGTAATTCTCACATACTGTGGGCGAAAGTAAAAATGGACCCAAGTCTTTTGCAATTCAGTTTAGCATTATCTACTAAGTTGAAGACAAGCACGCTGTGTGACCCAACAATTCCACTCCAAATAGGTTCCCAAATGGAAATGCTTGCACATGTACAAAAAGACTTCACGGCAGTGTGTGCAAAGTGTTCAAGACAGGTGCGAAAGTATTCACAGCCTCATTATTCACAATAGCCCCAAACTGGAAATGAGCCACACGTCCGTGAACAAGAAAACAGAAATGTAAGCTATGGAGCATTTACAGAGAAATAATGCACAGCAAGGAAAATGAACAAAGCCGCCAGGCAGCCGCACAGATGAATGTCACAAACAATGCTGACGGGAAGGTGCCAGACTAACAGGAGACAAACTGTACGACTGCACCAATGGTCTTTTTAAAACCAGCAAAATGAAGCAATCCTGTTCTAGGGATAGATGCCTAATAGTGATAAAACTACTTCAAAAAGAGAGACAAAGAAAGGGTGTCTGGGCAGCTTAGTCGGTTGAGTGTCCAACTCTTGGTTTTGGCTCAGGTCATGATCCCAGGGTCGTGGGATCGAGCCCCACATCGGGCTCCGTGCTGAGCGTAGAGAATTCTCCCTCTGCTCCTCTCCCCAGTTCACGCGTTGTCTCTAAAATAATAATTATAATAAAATAAAACAGAGAGAGAGAGACAGAGAGGAAGTAGCCACCATAAAGTCAGGATGGTGGTCATTTGAGGGGAGGATGGAGGAGGTAAGGATTAAGAAGGGCACGAGAGGATTTCTGAACACTTGTAGTGTTCGATTTTTTGCCCTTAGAGGTGGCTCCCTGGGTATTTGCCTGGTGGTAACTCAGAGGTACATTGCTGTTTGGTTCAATTTTCTGTACGTGTTGACAATTCACAGTGATGGGGTGCCTGGGTGCCTCAGTCGGTTAAGCATCTGATTTTGGCTCAGGTCATGATCTCGCGGTTCGTGAGTTTGAGCCCCGCGTCAGACTCTGTGCTGACAGCTCAGAGCCTGGAGCCTGCTTCGGATGCTGTGTCTCCCTCTCTCTCTCTGCCCTTCCCCCACTCGCACTCCATCTGTCTCTCTCGAAAATAAATAATAAACGTTAAAAATATTTTTTACAATTCCCCGTGAAAAAAATTCCTTTAACTACTTCTGTTTCTTTGGCCCTGATGGATTCATATTCACATGGACTCTTACATTCTCGAAAACACTATGATAGCGGGTGGCTGTCACCGCTTTGTCAGATAAGGAAACTGAGGCTGGGGCAGACACAGGGGAGGGGGCCGTGACCATGCTCCGTGGCAGAGCAGCAACAGAACGTTCAGTCACATCTGATCTTTCACTTTACACGACTAATTTGTTGAGGGGGGAAGGGAGGTGCAAATCACGTTTTCATAAATTGATTTCATTTCATTTAAAATGCACTGGAGAGCCTGCCACTTCGGGAAACCCCAGAGTGTATTCATTTATTAATTGATTCAGCAAATATTTATCAAGTGCCTGTTTTATTCACAGAACTGTTAACCCCACTGAAACCGAAAAGGCTTGCTTTTGAGTTTCTCAATGGGGTCTTTTGATGTGTGGAATTTCTGCATTTTAGTTAAATATATTCCAATAGGTATCCCACATCCCACATATATGTATTTTTTAGGCAGGTAAAATGCATTCCACATGTATTAATGCCTTCCGGTACGTCAGTGTTCTCTCTTAAAGTTAGGTTTATTTTAATATTATTTACGGTTTTTTCATAAAAATATTTTTTTCATAAAGTGAATAAATGTGCCCTTAATTTATTGGTTGTGCAAGTCTATACTTTCAGATGTTGACGCGTTTGTTTCATTTTATTTATTTATTGTTTATGTTTCCTTATTCCAACAATAGTACGTGTTCTGCACAACTGTAGAGCATTTAGAAAACGACAGCGGGGTCGGGGGGGGTGGACAATGGGGCACCTGGTGGCTCAGGCGGTTAAGCGTCCAACCTCGGCTCAGGTCACGATCTCACGGTTTGTGGGTTCGAGCCCCGCGTCAGGCTCTGGGCTGACAGCTCAGAGCCTGGAGCCTGCTTCGGATTCTGTGTCTCCCTCTCTCTACCCCTCCCCTGCATGCACTCTGTCTCTGTCTCTGTCTCTCTCTCTCTCTCTCTCTCAAAAATAAATAAAAAGCATTAAAAAAAGGGAGGGGAAACAGAAAGAAGAAAATAAAACCACCTATAGCCCATCACCCAGAGATAACCATTGTTGACATTTCGGTCTATGTCTCTCTGACAGTTTTTTTTTTTCTATGCATGTATATACTTTTCTAACTGACATGGAATCATTTCAGGTTTCTTTTTAATTTTAACCTTTATTTGATTTTAAACACCTAATGGAAATCTATCCAGGAAAAAAGAAAGAAGAATCTCAAATACATGAGCCATCCCGCTCCTGAGGGGGTGGGAAGGCCACGGATGTCAGGGGGGAGATTAGGGATATATCTTGTGCACCTGCTGGTGGTGACTGGGTATCCCTTTCCTGGGGCACTGCCTTGGGAACAGCCTCGCTGTGTGCCCACCCTGATGATCTCCATCATCACTGTCAGCTGAGCACAGCACTGGGTCTGTGCAGAGACTCAAGTCCCTGCTACCAGAGGGACCCAGGGAACTACATACAATTACCGGACAAACACCGGTAAGAATGTACAGCCAGCTGTCTCTGGATCACCTTTGAGGTTTCTCCAAAATTCTCCTCTAGCCTTTGGGTGACACGGTTCTCTGTTGACCCACGTGTCGCCCCCAGAATTCCGGCACATTCTGCTTATCATCCTGTGGATATATTCTATTTTATGAAAGCCCACAGTACCAACCCAGATTGTTGGCAGGACCTCAACACTTTTCAAAGAAGAGAAAATTCTGTCGCACCTATCAGGCAGAGACCGTGTCTTGCCAGGAAGCGGCTGTCAGGAGTAGCGCTGTCCTTGTCCTCTTGGAAGGCAAGGCACCGATGGGGGAAAGCAGATACAGTGCATGAGGGAGAGAAGGGGGCTGACGTCTGGAATCCAGGGAACCAGGACTTACCATCACGGAGAACTTCATGACTCTTTTCAGGAGAAACGGTGTCTGTTAAGACCCAAAAACAAGTGACACAATGACCTTGGGATGAGGTGATCATGTTCCCAGTGGGTTACGTACCAACACCTCCTTTGCCACAGCACGAGTTCTTGTATCTTTTCTTACGGCACCAAGAACAACCTAAGAAAAGTTAGTGTTTCTGGAACACAATTCTTCTAGCAAAGACAAAGTCAATGATTTGATCAGATGCCAAATGAATTACAAGCAAGGAATAAAATCATCTTAGCCGGTGAGCAATTTACTTCTTCACCAACTTGCTTACAGTTTACAAAACGCTTTTCAAGAAAACATCTCAGAAAATGAATTGGAAACGGTCAGAGGTGCCCAACCATAGTCCCCCTTTCAGGTTGGTAATTAGACCCAGTTTGATGACTCTTCTAGTCTTTTTGGATACTCAGCACCTGACCCTTTTTTGGTGTTTGAAGACATTTCACCAGAGAAGGAAAGGGCATTCTCCTCAAGACCCTCGGCGTGGACATGAATACATATACTTTGAAACTTTGGGAGACCCTCTTTTTAAAGGGTGAATGCTTTCAGTAATAAGATAGTTGTATTGTGTCAGTGACACACGCATTTAAATATGTCGAAGTCAACGTTGACATTGGGTCTTTCAAAGAATGGGGTAGTGAAGGAAACCTGTTTGCTGGCTTGTTTTAATGAATCTCATTTGAGTTCTTTTGGATGAATGAATTTGTGGCCCCCACAAATTCCTATGTTGAAGCTCTACCCTCACAATCTGATGGTATTTGGAAGCTAAGTCTTTGGAAGGTAATCAGGTCATGAGGGCAGAGCCCCCATGAATGAAATTAATGCCCCTTCCAAGAAGAGACACCAGAGAGATGATGTCTCTCTCCACCATGTGTGGACACAGGAAACCGGGAGTCTGTCGGCTCTTTGATCCCAAACTTCCAGGCCTCCAGTACCATGAGAAATGTAATTTCTGTTGTTTAGACCCCCCCAGTCTATGTATGTTTGTTACAGCAACCTGGACCGACTAAGACACCCTCCCAAGAGTGACGAATAACTGCCTTATGAGTTTGGGCAGGGGCAGAGCCACCCACTTCTTAGAAGCAGTTAAAAACCCAGGATCCCACTTCCCAGATTTGCTCAGAGTTAGCAAGTGCACACGACCCAGCGTCTGCCAGACCAAGATGTACAGATAGGGGCTGGAGGAACAGTCCCAGGTTCTGCAGAAAGATGCTGGGAGTGGTTTCCAGAGATTGAACCATATAAACAACCCTGAGATCCTTTGAAACTTCTGTGAGATACCCAGTATTCTTGTCACAAGCTCTATTTCTGAGCAAATCAGTTGAAATTGGTTCCTGAGCTTTCCAACGAAGAAGCCAGATTGCTAGAGTATGAAAATAGTAACATGCTATGCAGTAATGAACATTACACTGTCTTCTAAGATGTTTCATTTAACCTCGATGAATAACCTAGGATTTTTTCATGAAATCTGTATTTTCTAAAGACGTAGGTATGAATTTGTCTTATCAGCTATACAAAGTATGATATATACATTAGATGACATTGATTGGCAGCAAAATTGTGACAAAATTTAAAAATACAAACAAGACTTTTGAAAACAGCCCCATTAAGTTTGTGTTCACTCCTTCTTACTGAAATCTCTTAGAAACAGCCAGAAAAGAAAACTTTACCTTGATTAGAACTAGAAATTACCTGAAACACCAAATCAAAACATAGGTGAAATATTAAACAGCAACAAAATTTGAGCAGGAATTTAGGAGGAAACAGTGTTCAAGAAAGTGCCCATGACTGCAGGCACCAGGAAGAGTTGATAAGGTATATGTACCCAAGTAAAACCCAACATTCTTTATCATAAAACCAAAATCCTTTCTGATGAAGAAAAATATATATATATTATCTTCTCTGTACTCTGTTTGGGTCTGAAATACAATGGGCTGATCTCCACAGGCAATCCCGGACAGAGGGAGAACATATTTACAACAAACCACCAGGCCATGTGGCCAGGTAAAAAGAGACACTTTGCTCTGTGACCAGACCTACAGGTGACCTCACTGTCAGGTGGGAACGAGTGGACACTGAGAGATGCACCCCATTAACTACAGCCAGCCCTGGGCACAACCCTGGCTCTCCTCCATTGAACCTGCAATAAACAACTCATCCATGAGAAATTTCCTTATGCAGAGATGAGTAATCAAAACGAATTAACAGATGTTTATAATGATGTCATGATAAATGAAAAATGAGAAGTTTCACAGAAAAATTAATGCAGATAAATATCACTCACCAGAAAACATATCACTTCTGAGCAGCAGAATACAAATACTGAACTTTACAATAAATAACCGAGATTTAGTGAAGTCACTGCCAATATAAAACAAGAGTACAAAGGAGATACAAGAGCTCAACAAAGACATAGCTAGAGAAAGAAGATAAGCCATGATGAGCCGGCAGAAACAGAAAAGCTCAGAAGCAGCACAAAAGACTTAGACGGAATCCATCTATCATTGATCTGAACCCTCTTCCACACAATTCTCCAAACTTGCCCACAGACCTTCTACATAATATTTCCTTCCCTGTATACTGTGACTACCGAACTGACCTAGTTACAAGGATTTGTCTTCTATTTGAATTCTCTCATGCTGAAAAATCTCTGAGAGGTCTCTCACCCTCATTATTTCTAGATCGCTCCTCACAATTTTCACCTCTCTGATGACTGTTTACATTGTTATGCAACCCTTGAACATGCTAGGTATGTGAGCAGAAAGATGAAAATGCACAAAACTCGTCTCCTCAATCGCATGGTCCTCCCTGGCTCTCTCACGAGTTGGAAGAGCTTTCTTCTGGATGATGGCCACTTCCTTCACATGTGTTTCCTGGTCTGCTTTGTGTTTCTCTAACTGATCCCCACAATGCTGGACCTCTCCACGTGGGAAACAAGGATCATCCTGGCAACTCTTTGCAGCTTTACTCCATGAGATGGTTCTCCATCATAAATATCCTGGGTTGGGTCTACAAAAGATATATGGACACTCATGTTCATAACAGCATTATTCACAATAGCCCAAAGGCAAAACAGCATAAGAGTCCATCAAAGGATGAATGAATAAGCCAAGTGTGGTCTCTACAGACAATGTAATGTTACTCAACCCTTGAAGGGGAGGAAATTTTTTTTTCTGACGTTTATTCATTTTTGACAGAGAGAGACAGACAGAGCTAAAAGGAAGGAAATTCTGACACATACTGCAACCATGGATGAACCTGAAGGACATTGCGCTCAGCGAAACAAGCCCTTCACAAAAGGACAAATCCTGTATGATTCCACTTATATAAGGTGGTCCAATTCATAGAGACAGACACAATGGAGATTTCCAGTGGCTGGGGAAGGCAGGGAAATGGGACGTTAGTATTTAATCAGGACAGAGTTTCTGTCGGGGAAGATGAGAGAGTTCTGGACGTGGATGGTGGTGATGGTGCCAAGACAGTGTGAATGTGCTTAACACTACTGAACTGTACATTTAAAAACGATTCAAGGGGCGCCTGGGTGGCTCAGTCGGTTAAGCGTCCAACTTCAGCTCAGATCATGATCTCACAGTTCGTGAGTTCAAGCCCCGCGTCGGGCTCTGTGCTGACAGCTCAGAGCCTGGAGCCTGCTTCACATTCTGTGTCTCCCTCTCTCTCTGCCCCTTCCCTGCTCATGCTGGGTCTCTCTCTCAAAAATAAATAAACATTAAAAAAATTAAAAAAAAACGATTCAAATGATAAATTTTATGTTATGTGTACTTTGCCGCAAATAAATTTAAATAAATTTTTTTAAATGCCCCGCGTTGAAGCTGATTTTTCTCATGCAAGCAAGGTTCACAAATCTGGACAGCTGCCTTGAAAACACCTTTTTTTTTTAACTTTCAGGATTTATCCCTTTGACCCAGCTGGGACTTCTCCCTCAACCTGATCAAGGAGGGCTCAAGGAGGGCTGTCCCCAAGTCAGACACTGGCAGTGGCTGGATCCAACCTCGGCTCCAGAGTCACCACCACCCCTGCACCGTGCTGCCCCTCCGGTGATGTACATTCAAATATGCTCGCACGTGCTCGGAAACTTCTGGAAACTCTGTCCAGGATGTGTGGGCAGGTTTTTCCTGAGCCTTGACGTCTCTTCCCTGGGTGCCCACCACATTCCCTAAGTGCTCTTCCCCCCTAAACTGCCATGTCTTTTTTTTTTTTTCCAGACTGTGGATGTTTCTAACTTTTGCTATTATAATTGCCCCTACAGGGAACACGCTTGTAGTTACATCTTTACTCCCTTAATTATTACTTTGGAATAAATTACGAGAGCTGGAATTCTTGGTTCAAAAGGTATGCGCGTTTTAAAGGTTTTTGATACACATTGCCAAATTACCCTCCCAGAAATGTTCTACAAATGTGCACTCGGACCAGCAGGGTATGTAAATTTCCCTATTTCCCTACACACTCCCCAACACCGGGTCTTATCTTTTTGTTCTCCTCATCTCTTGCCAATTGCTCTGGTTTAAAAAAAAAAAAAGTATCTTATTGTGTCTGCATTTGCATTTCTATGATCACTGGGAATGCTGAGCACTTGTCATATATTTATTAGCCACTTGTGGTTTCGTCTTTTGTCCGCATCCTTTGTCCGTTTTCCCATCGAGGCGCCCATCTTCTCCTTAATGATTTATAAAAGCCCTAAGCGTACCTGCTCTCCTGAAGCAGGGCCCAGCTGCGCTCGGCACCCTCTCTGGTTGCTATGCAGATGTGCCAGTGGTGCGACCAGTCTCCATGGCCACAGATGCCCGGGTCTCAGCGAGGAGCGGAGGAGGGAGAGCGTTGCCATGGCGATGCTACCCAAGCGGTGCCTGGCTCCCCTCCCACTCGCCGAGCGGCTTTCCTGGCCGAGGGGCCACCAGCCCAAGCAGAGGCTTTGCAGCCTGCAGGGAAGGAGGCACAGGCACAAGTCTCCTGTCTAGGCAGTAATGCCCAGCTACGTGCCTGGCAGGGCTGGTGGCAGAGGGCTGGCCACCCGGACTCCGGGAACCGGAAGTTTAGACTATCCCAACCCTAAATCTGAGGTGTGTGACAAGATTCAAAGAATAAAACCGCTCATTGCCAAACTTACAGATCGTGTCCTGTGGCCACACCAGATGATCTGTAATGCACCGAATGGATGTTTTATTTCAAATGTTGGAATTATCTTGTTATTAGCACAACCGTGGTGCATCCTACGTGTGAAGTGTGCACGTGAAGTGCTAATTTGTTAAAGTAACCGTTTAAAATATAGACTAGTTGTTTAAACCCTTGAGGCATGCCATCATTCTTGAATATGCCCAGATCCTAAAGGAAAATAAAAATAAAAACAAGGTAACGAGACCTGCCAGGGTCCCTCTTAACCTTGGAGAGGGCCCACCCTCCCATTTTATGAATTGAATCCTGCCCCCCGCCCAAGTCCTCACCCCTAGCGCCTCAGAATGTGGCTGCACTTGGAGGCAGGGCTTTTACAGAGGTAATTACGTTGAAATGAGATCATTTGGGTGAGCAGCATCCAGTGTGACTCGTAATCTTGTAAAAGAGGAAATTTGGGCACAGATGTGCACAGAGGAAAGACCAGGTGGACGTACAGGGAGAAGGCGGCCATCTATAAGCCAAAAGGCGAGGCCTCCAATGAACCAATGCTTCTGACACTCCGATCCTTAACTTCCGGCCTCCAGGACAGTGAGGCAATACATCTCTGATGTTTCGGCCACCTAGCCTATGTATTCTGTCCTGGCAGCCAGAGGAAACGAAGGCACCCCACGTGGTCCATTTCGCTTCATCTGCACCACAGGGAGCTGCTCTTATGATCAAAACCATTTACAGACGCAGACACAGGGGTTCCAGGAGGTCGGTGGGGGGGGGGGGTGTGGAGAGAGGGGCTGGCATCAGGATTTGAACCTACGTCAGCATGTCTTTGGCAACTGTGTTCTCCCCACTGCGCACACTTTCTGAAAAAGACTCTGACACTTTTGCTAGGAGGCGGGCAGGCTGTACCATTCTCTCGCGTATAGTTGGGATAAGCGAGATAGGGGTTGACGTGCTCCATAAGGTCAACACTGCCCCCCCCCCTCTTTAGAGCAGCTGTAAGGAAAGACTACGCTCTCTTCAAACACCCCCAGCTCTGGGCAGTCCCTTGCAGGCCTCGATGAGGGTTATTTGTACCTTTTGCACTCATGTATTCATTCTCCATAACCTGACTTGCGTTTATTGAGCACCTACTATGTCCCCGGCACTGGGCTGGGTGCTGGGGAGACAACGGTGAATGAGAGAGAAAAATCTCTGCCTTCACAGAGCTCACATTCTAGGGGAAACAGAATATACTCATGTAACCCAGTAAAAGAAGATCATTTTAGAGAATCGTAAATGCTAGAATAACACAAGTGGCTGAATAGAGAGGGGCTGGGGCAGGAAGTGACTTGAGATAGGGTGGTCAGAGAAGGTGACATTTGAGCTGGGACCCTAATGACCTGGGGCAGCCAGGCATGTGAAAGTTTGGAGGAGGCATGGTCCCCGTGGAGGGGACAGCTAGTGACATCCCTAAGGCTAGAGTGAGCGTGGGATGTCCAAGGCACCGTATGGAGGGTGGTGTGGCTGGGCATATGACAGCGTGGGGGAGTATGGAACATGAGGGTGGAGTCATCTAGGGTCCTAGGAGCAGTGAGGACCTCATCTTAGTCCTCCCTCAGGAGAACATGCCAGGGAGAATCCCCTACCCAGATCCTTCCCCTGCCAGGACTGCCCCTGGGAGGCAGCAAGAGACCTAAGGAAGAACATGAATGTTGGAGACAGAACTAAACTGGAATCTCCGCTTTGAACCAGCATGCTATATGACCTTGAATACGTCCGTCTGTAGGGGACACTGTCCTGTGCAGCCCACATCCCCGCTTCTGGACCAAAGCACTCGTTCCCCCAGGGGCTGGAGGTGTTGAAGGTGGACGGCTGGTGGCCGGGTCCCTGGGAATTGTCCTCAGAGGGTGGCAGCCGCTTTTCCCCAAGATCATGCCCCTCCCAGAAAGGAGGGGATGGGGGACGAGCATCCCACATCCGGGAGGTCCTGGCCCCTAATTAGGAGACCAGGGCCACTCTGCAGGGCCATCCCAGCTGGCCCTGGCTGAGACCATGATCACAGCCCAAGTGCTTACTCCGACCAGCCCTGATCTCAGGGCTCATGAGCTTGAGTCCCGCATTGGGCTCTGCACTGACAGTGTTGAGCCTGCTGGCAATTCTCTCTGTCTCTCTCTCTCTCTCTCTCTGCCCCTCTTCTGTTCATGCTTTCTCTCTCTCTCAAAATAAATAAACTTAAAAAAAAAGAATACAGAAATTCTTCAATAAATGTTGCTCTTCCCCTTTTCTGACCTTGACGCATATTTGTATTTCCCATGGGGCTCAAGTCAAAGCCTCGTATGGAGCAGGTGCTCAGCGTGTTCTGCACTGAGTCACCACACAACACATGGCCAGTGAGGCACTCGCCACATGTATCAGGAGATGGGGCAGAAACCGTTTGTTGTCCCCCAGTATCCACTCTTAACTTCTCTCTCTCATGGAAATAGAACTCTAAACTTTTCGCCAGATACAGGGCTTCCCAGAATAAATATTACATTTCCCAGCATTCCCTGCAGCTAGCTGTGGCCATGTGTCTACATGCTGGCTACTGAAGCATGAGCAGAAATGACGTGTGCAACTGTGAGTTGTGTTCTTAAAATGAAGGGTCAGTTTTCCTCTTCCCACTGGCTGGAATGCAGATGTGATGGCTGGAGCTAGAGCAGCCGCCTTGGACCCCAGAATAGCAAAGCAACCATAAAGCTGTCATATGTATCCTGAGCTGAATGCTCATTGGCTATGCTCATCATGGCTTACTGCTGGGAGTCTCTTACCTTAAAGAAACTCACTATTTGCATATGTAAAATAAGAAGGAAATTCTAAGTGAAACCATATGTGATAAAGTCTCATTTTACCCAATTTTACCCAGGGAGAAAAAAATCCCTTAAACCGTAGGGTCTGGGACTGTTAGAAATTCTTAATTCTAAATGAACTCCTTCTTAATGAACTCATTGTGTTTCTATCTGCTTTGGGGGTATGGTCTTCCCTTCCCTGGAACGTTAGAGATCTAATAAGACCAAGAAAAAGCCCAAAAGGTAAAGAAACAGATCCCTCCTTCTCTAAGGGAACATTGAATTCATGTAAGTTAAGTGTGAGCCCAACAGGACTGCAGCAAGGCCGGCCAGAGACCCCATGGCAATCCCGATGCTTGTTACTCTGTGATGGTTTGAAATGTCCTGAGACCTGCAGGCTCTGTGGGAAGGAGGTCTGGGCAGGTGCAGGTGGCCTAGGAGTTGTGTAGCCTCTGGGCATAGAAGAGAAGGGAGGGCTTTCCAGGAGAGCAGAATGGCTGAGCCAGTGGTGTAGAAATGAGCAAGAGAATGGCAGCGTGGGAGAGGATGGAAACTGGCCTGGGTGGAGTAAAGTGTCTTTAAGAAATTTGGCAAAAGGACAAACCCAAAGGTGTGAGAGGACAATCAGTGAATGGACGGAGTTAGCGTGCCTTAGATGTGGGTACCCACGAATCTAAGGACTGGCTTGCCCCCTACCGGCTACCCCCTTGCCCCTGCTCTGCCTTTGGGATTCAAGGGACCTTTCAAAAGAGCTCAGTTCTGTTCTATGCACCCCAGGGGTATGACACAAGGTATGTCGTGTTCAAAATTTTCACAAGAATATTTTGGCATAAGAAGTGAACAATTAGAGCAGAAACTCAGTATAAACAGGAGTCATGCAGAAATCAGAATCTTGAGGGAACCCCTGGGCAATTGCAAAAGTCCCTGACCTTGAGGACTTTCACACACCGAGAGCCGGGATGGAAGTACTTTTCCATTCTTCCCACTGAGGACTGCTAACAGTCATGGACGTTATATATAACCTTTGAAACATGGAGGGAAGAAAGCAGACCCACTAAGGATCTTGGGGCCCGAGGAATGTTGGTGAGTTCCCTGAGTCTTCTCTACTCCTCATATATCCCAGTCCAGATGCTGGAGAAGCCGGTGATCGAGAAACACCAATCGGGTCAGGAAAAATCTCCGAGAGAAATCCACTCCCCCTGGTCAACAACCTGGAAAGAGGTAACCCAGAAAACTTTCAGACAAGAGCTGGACTGCACCATCAAATAACACAGAAAGAAATGAGGTCTCACCTCCACTCTGGCCATCAGAGGCTAGATTTCCACCCTCACCTAGCTGTGATGAGGTACACTTCTCCTCACTGGGGAGGCATCAGAAGGTAACTGGGAGCTTGGTACTTTGAGCATAGCCCGACATCCACAAGGCACCCACGCTGAAATGTCAGAAGAGGCCACAATGGGTCAGTAACAAGGTGTTCCTCCCAGCAAGGGTTGCATCAGCAGAGGAAAAGCCCAGCCCTTCCAGCTGTAATAAGAGCCTCCCTCCCCTTAATATCAAAGGAAGCCTGGTGGGGGTACTAGACGTCCACCCTCATCTAGCAACAATGAGGTGACATCCCACCATCCCCACCAGAACGGCGTCAGAGGAGGCCAGCAGAGACGGAAGCTTTAAATAGAGCTCAGAATCTCATAGCATATGTCCCCAAACATACAGGTTTCGATCGCAAGTCCCCCTTTATACCAAGATCTGGGAAAAATGTCAACTTGGATGAGAAGAAATCACCAACAGAAACCAATCAGAGGACGGGTGCCTGGGGGGTCAGTAGGTTAAACAGTCAACTCTTGGTTTTGGCTCCGGTCATGATCTCACGTGTTCATGGGTTCGAGCCCCCCACGTCAGGCTCCATGCTGATGGTGTGGAACCTGCTTGGGATTCTCTCTCTCCCTCTCTCTCTGCTCTTCCCTTGCTCTCTCTCCCTCTCAAAATCAATAAAATAAACTTAAAAAAAAGAAACCAGAGGATATAGATGTTAGAACGATCTCACAAAGATTTTAAATCAACCATATGAAAATGTTTCCACAATGAGCACAATTGGAAAATATGAGAAAAATAGAAAGTCTCAGCAAAAAATAAAAGCTTTAAAGAAGCACCAAGCAAATTTTAGAACTGAAAACTGCAATAACCATATTTAAAACTCAATGGATGGGCTCACCAGAACAGAGGGGACAAAGGAAAGAATCAGTGAACTTAAAGCTAAAACAATAGGAATTACTCAATCTGAGCAACAGAGAAAAAAAATAGACTTAAGAAAATGAACAGAAATTCAAGGACCTAAGTAAGGGGCTATAACAGAAGATCTAACATTTGTGTGATCAGAGTCCCAGGAAGAAAAAGAAAACCAAGGCAGAACTGAAAAAGTTGTCAAAGAAACAATGGTTTAAAAATTCTCAAATTTGGCAAAAGACAAAAACCTACAGATTCAGGAAGCTGAGCAAACCCCAAACAGGATAAACCAAAAGAAATCTATGCCAAGACATAGCATACATATTAAAACTTCTGAGAACTGAAGACAAAGAAAAAACCTTGAGAGCAGTGAAAGAGAAATGACATCTTATGTAGAAGGGGAGAACAATTTGAATGTCAGCAGATTTCTCATCAGAAACCATGGAGACGAGCAGGAAATGGCAGAACATTTTTCACGTGCTGAAAGAAATGTCAACCCGGAATCTTATATCCAGTGAAAATATCCTTCAGGAATGAAGAAGAAATCAAGACACGTTCAGAAGAAAGAAAACTAAGAGAATTTGTCACCATCAGACCCACCCAAAAGGAATGATTAAAGGAAGTTCTCTAAACTGAAAGGAAAAAAATGATAAGAGAAAGGACTCTTGGAACATCAGTCAGAAAGAAAGAGCATAGTAAGCAAAGATATAAAGAAATACAATAGACTTTATCTCCTCTTTCGTCTTCTAAGTTGTGCTTGGCAATTGAAACAAAAATCATAACACTATCCGACGTGATTCCCAATATATGCTGAGGACATATGTGAGAGAATCATATTAGAAATTGGAAGACTAAAGGGACGTAATGGGATTTAAGTCCCACTAAGAAAATGGCAGCATTAGTAAACTGATAAGTTATGTAGGCATAGTATAATACCTGGAATATCACTAAAATGCCTGTATACACAGATACACTGAAAAGCGCTACATATAAACCAAATGGGATTTTTTTAAGGTTCAAGTAACCCACAAGAAGGCAGAAAAAAGAAAACGGAGAGGGACACCTGGGTGGCTCAGTCAGTTGAGTGTCTGAATCTTGATTTCAGCTCAGGTCACGATTCCAGAATCGTGGGATCGAACCCCATGTCAGGCTCTGTGCCGAGCGCAGAACCAACTTAAGATTCTCTCTCTCTCTCTCTCTCTCTTTCTCTGCCCCTCTCCCCCTCTCATCCTCTCCCTCTCTTCCTAAAATAAAAGAAAAAGAAAAATATTTAAAGAAAAAAGAAAACATTAAAAACAGGAAGAATAAACAAAGACAAAAAAATAAAATGATAGACTTAAGCTCTAACATATAAACAATGATATTAAATATAAATGGTCTAATATACCAACTAAAAGACAGAGACAGGCACAGTGGACAAAACACCCACCACCACAACAAAACTGTGTGCTGTCTGTAAGAAATTCACTTCTAATTTAATGATATAGGTAGGTTGAAAGTGAAAACGTGACCAAATATAACAACAATACCAAACACTGGAGAGGGTGTGGAACGGTAAGACGCTCACCAGTTGCTGGACAACCACTCTGGGAACAGGTGGGCAGTTTTTTATAAAATTGAAGGTGCATGTATTGTACAACCCAGCCATCATACCCCTGCACATTTATCCCAGAGAAAAGACATCTTATGTCCACACAAAAAGTTGCACATAGTTGTTCATAGGAGCCTTATTTATAATCGCCCCAACCTGGAACATCCTACGACCAGCACAGGTGAATGTTTAAGCAAACTGTGGCATACCGGGACCAGCAATAAAAAGGAAGAAACCATTAATACCTGTGACAGCTCGGGAGGATTTCAAGGGCATTGGGCTGGGTGGGGAAAGCCAATCTCAAAAGTTCACATGCTGGGGAATGCCATTTGGATAAAATGTGTGAGGTGACAAAACCGGAGACGGGGATCAAATTAGTGGTTGCCAGGGCTAAAAATCGTGGAGGGAGGGGGTGGTTACAACCGTAAGGGACAGCATGAGGGGGATCTTTGTGGCAAGGGACGGTTCTGTATCTCAATCACTGTGGACTTACACCAATGGGCTTGTGATAAAGGAAGTAAAACTAGGCACAAGCAACCTCGCAAAGTCAATTTCTGGGTGTAATATACTGTAGTCACAGAAGATGTTGCCATTGGGGAAACTGAGTGAGGAGTACCAGGGATCTCTTTATAGGATGGTGGCAACTCTCTTCTCTAGATATATTTCGAAATAAAAAGTTAAGAAAAAGATTAAAGTGCAAAACTACTTTCTGTACTTTGCATCCACATGTATTCGTATAGATAACCATCAGGAGAGCCCCAAAATTTGTATTCAGGTTAAAAAAAAAAACTTAGCCATGAAGATGCTCTTTGTGTTATTATTTTGTCAATCTGTAATGAAACACTATTAAGTTGGAAAAAATTGGTTCATGTGGCACAGATGTAATATGAAAGCATGTGTGTATTCACTTATTCATTCCACAAATACTGAGTACCAAAAAAAAAAAAAAAAGCATCTGGCATCTTCAACAATTTTCTGCAATTTCCCAACCTGAGACACAACAGCAACCCCCCAATTCTCAGAAAGCTGTCAGTACCCACGAGATCCCTAGCTGTTGATCCTCTAGCCCTTCTGATGATTTGTAAGCCCCTCCCTCCTCATAGTAAATCCTTTTCTGCTCGGGAGGGAAAGGGGTACGTTGTCCGAATAATCCTGACATGGTGTGTGTGCACACAGCCTGCACCGGGGTGGGAACTGCTGGAAAAGCACAAATCTGATGGCACCACTCCCCTCACATGGGACTATGAAGGTTCCTGTGTGCCCTTCACCCTTCTGCTGGGAACTCAGGGACATCCCTCCCCATCTAGCTTCATTTCCTCCCACCCCTTGTGCCCCCTCCAAGGCAATTCCTCGTCCTCTCCTTGCCTCGCTTCTGTTCTCCTGCTCAGAATGCTATTCCCTGCGCCCTTCCCCTGTCTGTCTGTGGTCAGATGCTGAGGAAGCGTTGTTTTGTTTTGTTTTGTTTTTAATGTTTATTTATTTTTGAGAGAGAGAGACAGAGCACAAGTAGAGGAGGGGCAGAGAGAGAGAGAGAGAGAGAGAGAATCAGAAGCAGGCTCCAGGCTCTGAGCTGTCAGCTGTCACACAGCACAGTGGGGCTCGAACCCGTGAAGTGTGAGGTTATGACCTGAGCCGAAGTCGGATGCTTCACCGACTAAGCCACGCAGATGCCCCATTGGAAAAAGCGTTTAAGCATGTGAGACATAGCAGGTGAGGAAGCAAGCAAAGTGCAGGGCCAGGGCTCGAGTGTCTGCTACGCCAGAAGCAAGGGAGCCAGGCTTTCCTACTACCGTACCCATCGCCACTGGCTGAGGGCCAGCTGGGGGCCTTTGTCACTCTCTGCCCAAAGTGGCAGAACAGCTCCAGTGGCTCTAGAGAAACCTTCACAAGAAGGGTGGCGAGTGAGGCTGCTAGAATGAAAAACCCAAGGGAGCCGGGGAACGGGTGTTCAGAGATGGTCAAGGGATCCACGGGGATCTCAGCTGTGTCCGAGGTCTTGTCCCTGCACATGCAGAGCGAATGTCACCTCCTCTGCAAGCCCTCCCCGGCCAGGACTCACAATGGAGATGGGTGGCTTGGTGGTTTGTTCAGCATGCTGGGAGCAAGCTGTGGGCCACACAAGTACCACAATGTTAACTTTTATCGTAAGCAGGAGGCCAAAGACATCCATGAACATTGTACCTTCAGGCATCACCAACCTGAGATCAATGTTGCCGTGTGTGTCTGTCGCATGCTACAGTTTTCATTATCAGGCAGAGACGGGCTGCCTGCAACAGACCCACGCACACCCTGGAATCTGGCTCTACCCACGTCCCGTACAGGACGCTGCCAACTGTGGATAAAAGACAAGATCCCTGGAGGATGCCACAGCAATCCGGATGGCCGGCCAACCTTCTGTCTTCCTGAGACGGTGAGCCCTTTGAGGACGGGGGCTTGGTCAGCTTTCTCTGCACCACCCGAAACCAACGTTGGAGAAAGCGGGGGTCTGATCCTTTTTCTCTTGAGTGCACGACTGAGTGCTCTCTCCAGGGTCCAACTGTTTTCAGCGGAGCAAGATGGGGAGGCTTCTGTGTGGTCCCATCTCCAAAGCCAGAGGTTGGCAGTCTCTCTTCAAGGTCTGATCCACGAAGCAGCTGGAGACCCTCACCAGCAATGCTACAGCAACAGCCTTAGGCAGAGAGGCGGTGGGCCCCTTCCCCGGGGGGTGGGAGGCCCTGTATTCCTCTGCCACGATCTTTTCTCCCTAGAATATTCCCTGGGCCCCTCCCATGCACGGGTGCCAAGGACGCAACAGCAAACCAAAAGGACAGCCCCTTTGTGGCCATGCTCCCTCTGCCTCAGTGTCCTCAGGGATAAAGAGGAGATGATAATTTCTCCTACGTCACACAGTTGCTCCTTGGGTAACAGAGTTAAAATGCCTCAAGGGCTTGAACAGTGCGTGTTCGGCACCTAGTAAGTGCTAAATAAAACTGCCTTGCCTTTTATTATTATTATTTATGAATAATTTTTATTTTATCACTAGCTTAGTAAATAGGGTCATCTTTGAGAGGGAGAAGCACTAGGTAGAATAAAGTAGGGGTAGGATGCAGGTTGTTGGGAGGGGAGCCGCCTTAGATGGGCAGGCCTTACCAAAGCCGTTGCGGCTGAGCGAGACCCCGAATGGTGGAGCGAGCTCCATGGAGCCCTGGAGGAAGCATGGGCAGGCAAAGGGAAGAGCCGTGCAAAGGCCCTGAGGAAGAATCAGTGTGGCCTGTCAGCCGTCGTGGCTGGAGTGAGGGAATGGAGTGCACCGGAGAGGAGGCTGGCATCCCCGGAAGAGAGCGGGTCTCACGGGACCTTGAGAACCACTGGGAGGCATGGGGAGCTCTTCTTTTTCCTGTCCCCCAGGATCGCCAGGCCTTCACCCCAAAGCCGCAGGTGAATGCCCTCTGCCTCTGGCTTCTGGGGAAGGGAAGCACATCCCCGGAGGAGCAGCTATGGATGTCCGCCTGTTTGCGGCCAGAGCCACTTGCCCAGCTCCTCGATGGGTTTGCCCTCACCAGCACATGCTCAGTGCCGGGCCTCAGTCTGTGGAGCCGAGAGCCACCAGACCGTGTGCCCGGCGTCCGTGCCAATCTTGTCCTCACATCCCGCCCAGCAGAGGCCCACACAAGGCTCCCTGGAGGGTGGGGGCGGTGTGTGGGACCAGCGGCTGTGCCAGCCCCAGGAGGAAGGGGGAGGGTGGAGGGGCCACCAAGAGAGGGCTGTCTGGTGAGAGGGATGAGCTGGTGGAGGCAGCCCTCGGGCGGGCCCAAGGCTCCACTCTGAGCAGAGTCTAGAGACCCTCCTCCTCCCAGCACAGCCTTTCCTTCCAGAGACACTGTCTTTGTCTTTGAGACCCCCCCGCCCTGGCCGACTGGAGTCCCCCGGTTGCTAGGTGACGGGAACTGCAGAGAAGAGGAAGATGGCAGGGCAGGGCAGGGTCCAGTGGGCCCCCTGGCAGGGGTCCCCGAATATCCAGACGCTGGAGGGGAGCACAAACCACCCCCACCCAGCACCGCCGGCGCTTGGGGACACACCCGCCCCACGGCAGGCAGGCTCAGATGAGCACAGACGCGCCCCCACAGAGGCACCCGGCGGCCCCCCTGTAGGATCACACCCACGCCCGTCATAGCGAACCAAAACAATCACACGCTCACACACAAACACCCCCCGCCCCCGCCCCGCGCAGATCCAGACAGTCGCAAAGCTCACCGCCACAGCAGGGATGATCCACGCAGGCATAAAGGTACGGCTGCCCTACTCCTGGACGCACACACGTGAGCGGAAGGGAGGGAGGCGGTGGGCCTTCCCTTGGCCCCCTGGCCAGGGCTGGAGACACAAAGGGAGCCGCCCCCCAGGGGAGGGAAACCCGGGACACGGTCGTGCCCTCCAGACACACTTGCCACCCCCCCCCCCCAGCCCACCCTGGGCCTCCGAGGGCGTCCCCAACTGCAGAGGCCACCTTCAGCCCAAACGCAGGGCCTCGCCCTGGTGTCACCAGCCAGCTGCTCACTACGCCCCGTCTGTTCACTTATGTGTGCCTTGAATGAATACTCACTGGATGCTTGGAGACACAGCTGTGGGAGGAAAGCGACTTGCCCTGCCCGGTGGCATCCACAATTTAGTGGAAAGCGAACACATCATGCTTATAACACAGGAGGCCTTGACCTAGTTTGGGGGGCGGTGGCCTGAGGAGATGACGTTCGAGCAAGGGTGGATGTGGCAGAGGTGGGGAGGTTCCACGCACGTGTCAGTGTCCTGGGGACAAAGATGGCTCGAGCAGAGACCAGGGCACAAGGAACAAATGAGGGGAGAATGGCAGGGCCGAGGTAAAAATGGGATCAGCAGGTGAGCCTCGCACCTGGTCAGGATTTCGCTTTATTCTAAATGCAGTGGGAGCCGTGGAAGAATCCAGGCAGGCAAGTGGTGTGAGATCTGTAGGGAAGTCCAGAGGGGACACTGGAGGTGGGGGCGGAGAGGAATGGAGAGGGACGGATTTGAGCTGCATGGCCACACGGCTGGTGTAGGGTCATGTGCCTGGGCGTCTGTAGGGTAGAGGAGAGAGGAGCAACACGCACAGAGGTTCCAGGGTTCCAGCTCGGGGTGGGGGGGGGCCCTCACTGACATGGGGCTGGCCTCATCGCAGGGTCTGGGACATGTGCCCAAGCCAACCCCAGACTCCCCCTTGCCCGACCTGTGTCACTCCTCTCTTCCCCGGGGACCACCACCTCTGCCTTCCCTGCACATTTAAACTCTTCCTCCGTTCCTTCAGCACAAGCCCTGTGCCCAGCAGTGTAGGCATAGGGCCAGGGCCTTGTCCTTAACGGCCTCAGGTGGACAACTCACGCCCTCTGACCTCTATTCTGGTCACCGCCTTGTCCTAAGGAGAGTGGTGGCTATGAGACCAGACTGGGAGGGGCGTGGCCTGGGAGACCAGGCGGGGCCTCCTGGGGGAGCAAGCCGTTACCTAGAGGCTAGAGGACACTTTAGCCTGGTCAAAGTTGGGGTCAGGCATCCCCCAAATGGAGCACCACACCTCGGTGCAGTTCAAGCCGTAGCAGATAGCTGCAGAAATAAGCTAGAACTTCTATGCATGCCTACAGGGTGTGAGAAGAGAATGCTAGAACTTGTATTTTGAATGGATGCTTCTTAAAAAAAAAAAAAAAAAAAAAAAGGACTATAACCAGCCTCTCCCTACATCTGACGAAAGGTGACATATCACCTTCCTGTGGCCCTGCAAGCCCCAGATGTCGCAGGGGACGGGAGACCCGCAGGGCAGGGGACACACACACACAGCTTCATGCTCCTTCAGGGCACTGCCGGGGTAAGTGGGTCTGCGGATTCCGGTCTCGGGTTTTAATGAAACTAACCCCAACGAAACGACCAAGGAGCTGAAGAAGTTCCCTGCAAGGGACATGTGGACTGAATTTGAGGCAGGCGTGCGCTTAGGCCACAATAGTGTTGGCACTTTCTTTCGCTCCTGGAACAAGCACGTCACTAGGTAAACACGGGGTCTGTCTAATCGGCGCTGACGAGGGGCCGAGCACAGAAATTACAAACTCACGGAGAAGTCCATTGGCAGTGTGGGTCTGCATCCGTGACCGTGAACGCCCGGCCTGGCCTGGCAGACGTCCCGGGGGAGTAACAGGCGAAAACACAGGTGGCAGGACAGAGCGTGCTTTAAATCCCCCTTGTAATGAAAACAAAGTAATGAGAATAACGTACGTTAACGTGTGCACAAAAGCCGGAGGGACGGACGTCAGACCGGGCTCCCCTCTGCAGGGGAGGGTCGTGGCCGTGCCTCTCCGCTGATTGGAATCATTACACTGAGCGCGTATGACAGTTTTAATAAGAGACACAATACAGAATTTTCAGGCGTCTGAAGTTTTTTAATGTTTCATCTTGAAATTATTTTAGATTCGCCGAGGAATCGCGAAGATGAAATGGAGTTCTCAAATACCCTCCCACGGCTTCTCCTGCTGTTAACTCGCTACACAACCGGGGTGTGTTTTTCATCACTAAGAAATAGACGTTGGTCAAGAGTGTTGACCGAAATTCGGACGTCCCCAGCTTACCCACTCACGTCCAGTCCAGGCTCCGTATCGCACCTGGTCAGCTGGTCTTCTCGTGTCCCCCACTCTGGGACAGCTCTTCTGTCGTCCCTTGTCCTTCATGACTTTGACCTTTATGAAGAACACTGCCCAGTTACTCTGTGGGATGTCTGTGGCTTTCTCAGGATTACACAAGAGCTGTGGGTTTGGGGGGAGAACACCACAGAGGTGGGTGCCTTCTCACATCGGGGGGCGCCTGCTACCTGAATGGCTGATGGTTGGTTGCAGGCGCTGTTGACCTTGAGCACTGGTTGAGGTGGGGTCTGCCACCTCCATGTCAAGTCTTAGCCAGCTTTCTAGCAGCGTGAAATTTCACAGGGGTGGAGGGATCCGAAGCAGGGAGAGAGGCAGGGCGCACCAGGTCACCGGTGACCTTGACTGGGCGCCCTGACCTTCTCTCAGAGGGAAAAGGAGTCTGAGGAGTGGCAGCCAGAGACGCAGCAGGGTCAGCTGTGAGGCGTTTAAGCTGTGATGGTGTCTGTGTGCAGACAGGGCCCAGAGGCAAGGGAAGACCCAGGGGGGCAGCGGGAGGCCGGGGCAGGGATGTCCAGGTGACAGGGGAGGAATTGGAGAGAAGAGGAAGGGAATTCAGGAGCAAAGGAGGGGTAGGACAGGGAGCGCTTCTCTCCCTGGAAGGAGCAGAAAGTCTTAGAAGTTGCGTTCCTGGGGACACAGTCTGCCCTCCCCACTAAACCCACCTCTGCGCAGAGGTGGCCGCACCCGCTGCGGCCAGTGCATAAACAAAACATGTCACCCCAGCTGCCTACAGGTGCCTGGTGGGCTCCCCGTGTTCTGGGCCTGCTGATCCCCGTGCAGGGATTTGGGGAGGGAAGGACGCTGGCCCAGGTGACACAGTCAGGGCAGGCCAGGCCTGGGTCATGGTGGAGTCCAAAGCCCAAATCTCTCCCCAAATCCTGTAGACCTTTTCCTCCGCCTCAGCCACTCGAGGTGTGGACAGGCTACCCTCCTCCAACCATCCCGGGGCCCTCCAGGCCTCCAGGCTCCCTGAGTGTTCAAAGCGGGCCCAGAGAAGCCCGCGGGCCCAGGGGTAGAGGGTGTGTGGGTAGCAGGGTCAGAGTTACCCTTTGTTGTGTTAACAAACCACTGCGAACTTAGTAGCAAACAACACCAACCATTTAATTCAGCGCTGGGAGTCTGTAGGTCAGGAAGCCTGCCAGAGCCCAGCGGGGTGTTCTGCCTGTGCTTCGTGTCTGAGACCTCAGCTGGGAAGGTTGAAGGCTAGTGGTGACTCAAACCTCAGGGGCCGGACGGCGGGGTCCCCTTCACTCTCGAGCCTGGAGCCTGGGCTGGGGCGACTGGAAGGCTGGGTGCGGATGGGGCTTGGGCTTCAACGCAGCATGGTGGCTGGGTTCCCAGAGGAGCATCCTGAGAATGAGTATTCCAAGAATCGACGTAGAATCCTGGGACCCGCTGTTCCACCACATTCTACGGATGCAAGGGAGCCACGGAAGGCCAGCCCGGATTCAAGGCCAGGCATGGGGGCAGCGGAGGGACGAGGTCACGCTGCAGAAGAGCCTGTGGACTGGGGAGTGTCATGGGACTCCCTTTGGAAACGAGACCCGCCCCAGCGTCCTTCGGCCCCTGTGTGGATGTCATCCTGGGCCTCTGATCCCACGGCCAGCTTCCCCACTCCCACCGTTGCTGCACAGCATGGGCCCAATCCATTCTACCCTCCGTCTCCCCACTCGATGCCCCCTTCCCCAAAGCGACTTGAAGCCCAAAGCTTGCCCCTGGCGGGGTCTCTGCATTCACTGGGGCCACACAATCCCCCCCCCCCACCTTAAGACGGGGAACTTGGAGTCAGACAGCCCTACGTTCTGTCTCAGTCCTGCCCCTGACCTGCCTCGCTGCCTTGAATTAACAGGTTCTTGTCTCTGGGTCTCAGATCCTCTGGTCCCAGGCCCGGAGGGGGAGTGAGTGCCTCCTTGCATGTCACACACCCACCCTAGTCTGGTTCACACAGCGGCCTCCCTCCGTGCACCCCCAGCCGCCCCCTTATGCACCTAGAACCCAGCCCTGTGGGAGGCTTACAGCCCACCCCGCTCCCGGAACCCAGACCTGGCTGTGACTGGGGTGACCAGAGCCTGGAGTGGTTGCTGCTGCAAGCTTATCCACCTGTCGGGAGGCGGATGGTCCGCAGCATGTCAGGGGTGCTGGGAGCACAACCCCGCCCCCATGGAGCCCCCGCCCCAGGGCAGGAGACTGACAGTATACATCCAAATCAGATAAACACCAGGCCAAGGTCAGTGCAGCTGAAGAAAGACCCCACCAGGCAGTGAAGACGGAGAGCGGGAAGAGGACCCTGAAATGGAGACGAGCACGCAGGGATGGAGGGAGGGCTCTGGTGGAAGATGTCTCAGTGGTTAATCAGTTCACAGTTCGGGAGGCTAGAAGTCCAACGTCAAGGTGTGAGCAGACTCCGTGTCTGGTTCACAGAGGGCCCTCCTCTGTCCCTGTGCTCCCGTGGTGGAAGGGGCGGGGGAGGGGGCGGGGTTCGCTGGGGTCCTTTCGTGAGGGCAGAATTCTGTTCCTGAGGCTCCTCCCTCCGGGACACAATCGCCTCCCTGAGGCCCCGCCCCCCACCTGCCATCACCCTGGGGTTAGGATTTAACGCACTGATTTGTGGGGGACACACTTTCTAGCTCACACGAAAGGAAAGGGGAGGAGGAAGCAGGACTGGCAGGGACAAGCCGGCTGGGAGACGTGGCTCCAACCAACCTTACAGGAAGCTCTGTAGTCAGCCGGTCCCTTAGAGCCGCCCGCATTGGGAGGAGCCCCCACATCAATCACTCACAGGAAGGGGGTGACCTCCATGGGGCAGGTTTCTGCACCTGAGGGCAAAAAGCTCTCACCCCCAAAGCTGCGGTCTGAACAGCCTGCCATGGTCTCCCTCACAGGTGCTATTTTAATTACTAGGAAGGCTTCTGGCAGTTGACTTCAAGCGTCAACTTGACTAGGCCATGCTAGCCACGCTGTGGTTGAACACCAGTGCAGATGTTGTCGTGAAGGTTTGTTTTTGGATGGGATTAACACTGAGGTCAATAGACTTTGAGTAAAGTAGATTCTCCTCCGGAACGGGGGTGGGCCTCATCCAATCAGTCGAAGGTCTGAATTCTGGGGGCAGATGGCCTTCAGACTCAGGCTGCAGCATCAACCCTTCCTGGAGTCTCTGGCCCGCTGGTCTGCCCTAGAGATTTCAGACTTCGCCAGCTCCCACCATCAGGTGAGCCAGTTCCCCGAATTAAATCTACCTCGATCCGGGCACCTGGGTGGCTCAGTCGGTGAAGCGTCCGACTTCGGCTCAGGTCATGATCTCACAGTCTGTGATATCCAGCCCTGCGTCGGGCTCTGTGCTGACAGCTCAGAGCCTGGAGCCCGCTTTCGATTCTGTGTCTCCCTCTCTCTCTGCCCCTCCGCTGCTCATGCCCTGTCTCTCTGTCTCAAAAATAAATAAAAACATTTTTAAAAAATTTAAATGTACCTCGATCTGTCTCTCTAGATCTCTCTGCACGCACACACACTCGTGGCAGGATAGCAAGAAAGGCCTGAGCGGCGGGGAAAGTCAAAGTCGTCAGCAGAGCACCGCAGCGTGAGGTCTGTGAGGGGCACAGACTGGCACTTGGTTCTATGTGGAGCCGTGTTTGAGAGAAAAGGGATACTTCCTCTGGTCACCTGTTGGAGGACAGACTGTTGGAGGCCCAGGGGAGGCCGCCACTGCCATCCAGGTGCCAGAGTGGTGATAGCGGAGTGATGGCGTGGTGATTTTAGGTGGGTCAGGAGACAGAATCAATGCCCCCTCCCCCACTGGTTTGACTGTGGGCTTGGCGGGGCTGAGAGGTCTCAGCAGGGAAAGAGGATGGGCTCGGGCCCCCGTTCCAGACCCCACATATATCCAGGGTGGGTTGTTTAAGCCTGTCTTGCAGCGGGCTCTAGGAAAGCAGGGGACGGGGCATCTTCAAATCCCGTGTATTGCTGTGCCCACAGGACTGGATAAATATTTGCGACGTGAATGGGGGAGCGGCCTCTGTCCCCTGCCCGGCCACTAAGTGCCAACATGGGGGGTTCTAGGCTCAGGGCGTGGCTGCCTGCCCCAGCCTAGGCAGCGAGGAGCCCTGCCTGCTCAGAGGGCTGTTCCGGCCCCAAGAGTGTGGCTCTGCCTCGCGGAGCTCACACGAGTTGAGGAGATAAGGCACAAAATAATTAGTGAGCAGAGTGTATAATTAAGTGCTAAATTGTGTGTTTCAGACTCGCTGATCTGCGGGAGCGCTAGGTAGAGGGAGTCATGCCAGGCTGGAGTGGCTGGGGGAGGTGGCTTGTGTAAGAGGGGTGGCCCTACAGGAGCAGGGGTCACGCAGGCAGGCCCCCACCCCCATGAGAGCAATGGGGACTTGGGTGGACAGGGTCACAGGAGTGCACTGGGGTGAGCACGGGGCGACCTCGGTGGGCTGCAGGGTCTCATCTGTGAAATGGGCTGCCGGGGCACCCAACAAGACGGTCTGTGTCCAGATGCCAGCACAGGGTCTGGGACCCCAGGGATGTCCAGGCAGGCAGAGAGGGTAGCAGTCGGATGGCCAGACAGTGAGACACGTGGGCAGACGGACAAGCAAGACACATTCAAATAGACAAATGGCCGGATTTGAGCCTCCCAGCTCCTGGCCCTACAGGAGCCCCCCCGGAGCAGGTCCTACCCACCCCTGTCCTGTCTCAAGAGGCAGGCAGTCTGAGGCTGCCAGGTGACGCGGGGCCTGCCCGGGGGTCTCAAGGGACCCTGGGTGGCAGCATGTGCTTGCCGAAGCCTTCGGAAGCTGGGAGTTCTGGGAGAGCACCCCAGCACTGGCTGCTTGGGGGGCCAGGGACCATGAGTCAAGAGTCTTCCAGAGGGGTGTAAGCAAACGGCAGTCAGAGCTGGAGCAGAGGTGGGCCTGGGCTAGAAGGATGATGGGGAGGCAGGGGCTGTGAGGGTCACTTGAGCATCCCAGCCAGGCAGTCAGGCCGGACACTGGAACAGGGGCAACAGCGTGTCCCTAGCACCGCAAGGGAGCCCAGCGGACGCAGGAGGCTCCCTCTTGGTAGCGCTGTGTTTGCAGCCTGGCTTAGCCCGCCGCCGCCTGTTAAACAAATATTGTGACAGGCCCGCTCCGTGCACCCAGGGACAGTGGCAGCACTCGGCTGTCACCAGGGGCAGCCTGTGATGGGGGCACTTTATGCCACGGCAGAATCTCTCCTTTCGATGCAGAGGCAAGGCACTCTGCCTGAACAAACACTGGGCTTGGCCACCGCCAAATGAGACGCACCGCACTCCCTGGAAGAGGTGTGGGCATCCACACGGCCCTTCTGCCCCACTGGCATCTGTCTATCCATCCAACAAATATTTATTGAGCACCTAATGTGTGCCAGGCAGTGGCCCGAGCCTGGGATACAGTAGGAAACAAAGGGACCAAAAGCCCTGCCTTCGTGGAATTTACATCCTAATGGGGGAGGCTGACGATAAATAAAAATATAAAATGCCTGGGTGCAACAACAAACTGAGAAGGAAAACCACAAGGTAAAGCAGGGGGTAGAGTGTGGTCAGGAAAGACACCTGTAAGACTTTGGGATAGAGACTCAAAGGAAGTGATGCATCCTGGGGATACCAGGGAAGAGCATCCAAGCATCAGGAACAGCTTGTGCAAAGGTCCTGGGGCAAGGCTGGGCTTGGCATGTTCTGGGACTGACCTGTAAGAGATGAGTGTGACTGAAGCAGAGTGACGGCTAAGGACAGAGGTGAGCCCTGAGGCCTGAGAGGTCCTGGGGCAGATTGTATGGGCTTTTCCTCTGAGGAAGTCGGCGCATGGAGGGTGTGGATCTGAGCTCAGTCTTAACACCATCTCTCTGGGTGCTGCAGGGAGCCAGAGCAGAAGCAGAGAGGCTGCTTTGACAATCCAGGAGGGAGCGGGTAGGGCAGTTCAGACCAGGGTGGTAACGGTGGGAGTGGGGAAAGAGGGAATTCTGTGTATTTGGGAGGTAGAGGGAGCAGGATTTCTTTAGAGACCGGATGTGGGGATGAGGGTACCCCACTGGGTCACGGGTTTCCCCAACACTGCTAAGCATCCTCACTCATTCACCCATTCATACATTTATTTTTTATTTTCGGCAGGGAGGGAGCAAGGGAGAAACAAAGATGTTCACTGCAGCATTAATTACTGGATGTAAGATACTGGCCTTAACAGTGGGGTAAGAAATAAACTGTCTCAGCCACACAGTGAAGGACTTAACAGCTCTGAAGTTCAGGTCTTCGGAGAGTGTCCCATCCATCCATCCCTCTTTCTCCAGCCAGAACCCCTGCCTAGCTGTGTGCAGAACCCTGCGGGCCCTGAGACAAAACAGACCCAGCCCAGCCCAGAGTGACAGAGGCCGAGCTGGAACGGGTCTTGACCAGACTGGGGGGTGCCTGCTGAGGCAGTGACAGACAGCCCAGTACTGGAGGACGAGGGGGACCAAGGGGAGACGGCAGCAAGGATCGGGAGGAGAGGGGGAACTTCTGGGAGGTGCAGCCAGGCCGTGGATGGGAATGGGGGGCTTGGTCCTGAGGCCTCGGGCAATCACTGAAGGTCTGAGACATCGTCCCCTGGCAGCTGTGTGCAAGGAGACTTGAGGGACTGGGCGGTGGTGGGGAAGCGGGGGGGCTGGCCTGAGCTAGGACAGGAGGAGGGCTCCCTCTGCCACAAACTCCTCCAAGTGGACAGAGTTCCCTGTACCCTACCACTTAGACCCCCGCCAGACCCCTCTCCTACCTTACCTGCTGAACCTGTTCCTGCCCCTCTCTTCACTCAGCCCTGGTCCCAGCCTCCCTGTGTGACCGTGGGCAATTCCCCTGCCTTCTGTGAGCCTCCAGGAAAGGGCTGGAGCGCAGGGTCTGTCAGCCCAAGGACTCTCGATCTGGGGCCAGCCACTCCTATACCCACACTTTTCCTTGTGGATCCTGGCAACGCTGGGCCAGGGCGGGCCTGCAGCCCTCAGGAGAGCCTTGTCTGCGATGGTGGTACAGCTGAGTGGCCGATTTCCACATCTTTAAACAAAGCCTCCAGATGGACCTCGGTTGCTGGGGAGGGCTGGACGGGCTGCTGCGCTAACCCGGCCGGCTGCTACACTGGCACTCAGGGACTTTCCGCTAATTGGATCCCTGGGGAAGAAGAGCCACCATCCCCAGCCAGCCCATCCATCCATTCATTCATTCATTCATTCAGAACCTACAATGTGGATGAGGGCACTGAGCTCGGCTCTGGGGACTTGGGGGTGAATGAGATAAAGCGCTGCACATATGGCGATCGCACGCCATGGAGGGAGCCCACAAAAGTGCCCAGGAAGAGGTCCAACGCAATATGGGGCAGGAAGAGAGTTAAGCAGGTGCAGCACTAGTGTTGGACTGGGGGAGGGGTGCCTCTCCGAGGAGGTGACATTTCAGCTGAGACCTGAATGGCCAGATGGAGCCACAGGGTCAGGAGGTGGGGCTCTAGGCAAAAGGAACACCGGGTGTAAAAGCCAAAGGCCCAGCTCCGAGTGAGGGGCTGGCTGTTCAAGGACCATCGAGGAGGCTGTGTGGCTGAACCAAGTGGGAGCGGAAGAGAGGAAGTCGGAGATGTCCGCGGGCAGGAAGAATTTGGACTTTATGCAGAATGCACTGGCAGGCCCTGGCGGGTAGGTGAGGGCAGAAACAGTCCCAACTTGCTGTGAGCCACTCCCCCTGCTGTGGTGCCTCTCACCCATGCACAGCCCTTGCCTCCGAGCCCTCCCATGTCCACTGGCCCCCACAAGGAGGCATGGTTGTGCCCATTTAACAGATCAGAAAACTGAGGCTCGGGAAGTTCAAGTTACAGAACCGGAGTGATAGGGATCTTAACTTGATGTTAGCAGGGATTCAGGGTCCGGCCATCCAGCTGAATACAGCCCAGAGAGGTATTTTTGTTTTCCCCGCAGTTTTTAACATGAGGGTCAGTTGCAAACATTAAAAAATGAGAAAACCTCACCTGAAATATTTCCCGGCTTTCGTGTCTCTTGAATAACCGGTCTGTGGCAGCCCTGACCCCTCGCCTTAGGTAGAGTCGACCTCAGCGGCCCCTTCGGACAGCGGGCGGGGAGACACCTGGCTTGGCACAGACCTCCTTCCCCAATTGTATCACATTTGGCTTTGCCCCCCAATCATCCCCAGGAGTCCCTCTGCAGATACGCTGCAAAGAAGTGCATTCTTCCTAGATTCCCCGGCTCAGAGGCCCAGCCCTGCTCTGTTCAACTGTGAGACTTAGGCGACAGGCCTCAGTTTTCCCCCTCTGTTCACTAAGGGATACATGGTGATGCTCTCTGAGGCCTCTCCCATCTCATGCACCCATTAGCTGAGGACAGGAGCAGTTTGTCTCTCTGGAATCAAACTCAGTCAGCCCCTTCTATTTCCATCTGTGTGACCTTGGGCCGGGCTTAACTTCTCTGAGGCTCAGTGTTTTCATCCATAAAATGGAAATGTAATTTCTGGGGTTAATGTGGGATCCCATCAGATGATTCAAGAAACGCACTTAACCTGTAGTAAGTGCTCAGTACATGTGAGCACCTCTGCCCTCCCCCTCGCAAGGGCTTAGGCCAAGGTCATGGCCAACATGGCCAGGGGTCCCAAGGCCATGTTCCAGGGCACCTCAGCCGGTGTCCAAATGTCTGAGCAGTAGAGTCCCAGATGGAGGTCGCCCTTCACTCCTATGTTACTGAGTCCCTCCCGTGTGCCAGGCACCCTTGTCAACATTGGAAAGGGGGCCAGTGGAGACCAAGATGCTCTGGGTCTGCTGAGGGGGCTGCCCCTGGCATTCTAAGGGCGATGGGGGAGGGGAATAAAACAGGAGTGGAACAGAAGCGTCCAGGTAGGAACTAGGGCTTCTGCAGATGCAGTGGTCAGGGGAGAGCTTTCTGAGGACTGCGTATGAGGGACGCGGGAGCGGGGCAGCAGGACAGGCCCTCCAGGCGGAGGGTGCAGGAAGCACATAGGCTTGGAGGCAGTCACAGCACCGAGGCGTCGCTGGGACGGCTGGTAGACGGTAGCGCGCACTGTCAGAAGAGGACGGTGGTGGGAGATGATGTCAGCCAGGCAGCAGGGTGTTCGCGCAGCCCTTTAAGCAGCGGTAAAGCAAAGCGCCGGGATTCTATTTTAAGGTGACAGGGGCCCCTGGAGGGTTGAAGGCGAGCTCCGTGGTGGGCTTTTCATTTTGCTGCGAGGCCAGTGGCGGGGCCCAACCGCTGCCCTTAAGAGTCTGGCTCCAAGCCCAAGGCGCCGGGCAAGAAAATGAAGCCTGGGGGGAGGATCCCCAGGGCCGAGGGGGCATCGGCTGGGGGAGGGGCACGGGCCGGGGCCTTTGATGGGGCCCAGCTGGGTGTGCCCGAGGGCACAGAGCTTGGGGTCCAGAGGAGGGGTGGGGATTACACGCTAACCGCGTCCCCACTGCCCCGAACTAGGCAGCAGGGCGCACGCAGCCCCATCCACGGGGCTCGCCACCGAGAGGGGCCTGTCGCAGCCCCAGCGCCCCTGTCCCATCCACCCCCCCGCCCCGCGCCGGCCTAGCGCGCCTTGCCCGGTGCGGCACCGCCCCCTGCTGCCCGCGCCGAGCATCGCGCCCAGGCTGCGCCGCGCCCGGGCTTCGTGGGGACCAAGCGGGAGTCCCTGCAGCCAGGTGGCCGACTTGGGGGTGCAGATCCCTGGTGATGCCCGGCACTGCGAGCAGCCGAGCGCGGGCAGGAGGCTAACGCTCAGCCCCAGCCTGGCTGCCCTCCTGTGACCTTGGTACCTCCCAACCCTGGATCTCGCTTCCCAGGGGAGCATGGCCAAGGTCACCAGGGCTGTCCGGCACGACTGTCCACCCAGGCCTTGCAGGCTGCACGACTTTCTGAGCTTCGGTTTCCTCATCTGTAAAGCAGCGATCATCATTCCCCCACCTGGCTTAAAAGCTTCACCTGCCAAGCCATTAAATCTCAATTAGAATCCAAGTGCTAAATTCTCCAACAGTTTCTAGTTTTAGTTTAAATGTGCCTTTTTCGTGCATTTCCTTTCAGCTCTGGAATGAAGAAGTCCCACTGAACTGTAGGGTCTCCAAAGTAAAGATGATGGCTTTCCAGAAACAAGACCCTCCAACAGTCAACTTTGTAGCCCAATTAAAGACGTGCAAGGGGGCACCTGGGTGGCTCAGTCGGTTGGGCATCTGACTCTGGATTTGGGCTCAAGTCATGAGGTCCTGGTTTGTGGGTTCGAGCCCCGTGTTGAGCTCTGTGCTTGACAGCACAAAGCCTGCCTGGGATTCTCTCTCCCTCTCTCTCTGCCCCTCCCCTATTCATGCTTGCCCTGTCTTCTCTCAAAATAAATAAATAAACTTAAAAAGGAAAAGAAGATGTGCAAGGACCCACCTCAGAAGTCAAAAGATAAATGACACACGGGGGGAAAGCTTTGCACCTCCCAGCATAAAAGTCTAATACAGAAGTCAGCAAACCTTTTGTGTAAAGGGCCACATGGTAAGTATTTTCAACTTCCGGGCCATAAGGTCCCTGTCAAAACTACTCAGCTTTGCCATTGTCACATGCTAGTTACCACAGACAATGAGCATGCCTGTGCTCCAATAGAAGTTTGTTTACAAAAAATAGGTCAGTAGGCGTGATTTAGCTTACGGGCCATAGTGTGGTCTAATTTAACCAATATATATAAAGCTCCTAGAAATCAAGAAAAGACAACCCAATGAAAAATGGGCAAAGATCATGAACAGATAGTTTCAAGAAAACTCAAGGGGCACCTGGATGGCTCAGGCAGTAAAAAGCTGCCGACTTCAGCTCAGGGCATGATCTCACAGTCCGTGAGTTCGAGCCCCGCATCCGGCTCTGTGCTGACAGCTCAGAGCCTGGAGCCACTTCAGATTCTGTGTCTCCCTCTCTCTCTGCCCCTCCCCCACTCCGTCTCTCTCTGTCTCTCAAAAATGAATCAATGTTTAAAAAAAATTGTTTTTAAAGAAAACTCAAAAGGCCCCCAACTATATTACTTAATGCCCAACTTCACACATATAAGAGACGTGGAAATATTTCTCCCTTATCAGAACGGCACTTCCGTTGACACTCTGTTGGTGATGCCAAGGGAAACAGGTCCTCTCTGTGTGGCTGGCAGGAGTGCAAAGGAGGCGCCCTGTACAGGAGAAGCTGTCTGTATCGATCCATCACGGTTACCTTCTGACCCAGCAACCCCCTGCTACCATGGAAGACTATGTTTCAAAGTTATTCCAGTGAGCCACTGCCCGTGTGTTTGGAAACACCCCACCCAGGATCCAGTTACATAAAATCTGCTCTGAGTGCGGGGTGGAGTATCACACAGCTGTTAAGGGTGGGAAAGAGGCTCCAAGGTGGATACGGAAAATATCTGCATGCTGGTGGACACTGAGGGGTGAAAACGCAAAGTGCAGAACCGTGTATTTAGAGTAAGGCTCTTGCGCAGGAACAGGATATGGGAATAAGAGCCTCTTTGTATGTGTTTGTATTTGTGTGGGGAACAAAAACAACAACAACACTGAAAGGGTCCCTAAGAAACCAGTTCAAGTGCTTACCTGTGGGGAATGAGAGGTTAGGGGCAGGGAGGAGAGAGTATATTCTCAGCACAGATCACTGAAGTTTTTAAACCCTGTAAGAATATATTTTCTCTTCAGAAATTCAAGATGCTTAAATCAACATCCATGGCTTTGATGAGGGGTGAGGGAAAGAAGCCAGAAGAGTATATATAGATGGCTACAGTTTGTGTGGGAAAACACATATTTCCTTATGTGTGAGTGTTTCTGGAAGGGCAACCCCCTCCCCCCCATCAAAAAAAAAAAAAAATGCTGGCGAAGGTGGCCTGGGGGAGGAGCACGGGGCCAGGGGTTAGAGGGAGACTCACTTTTCATTGTTGATCCTTTGGGGTGGCTGGATTTTTTAAATTAATTAATTATTTTTTCTTTTAGCATATACATGTTTTGAAGCTTTCAAATCAAAAGAAAAAGAGATGAAAAAGAAGGCAGAGGAGAGCCTACGGGCCGTTAAAATAATACAACAGCTCCCCAGGCACGGTGTTTGCCCCGAGCCAGGTTCTGTTCCGACAGTTTGCAAGCATTTGCTACTTTAACGCATCTAGGAAGTACCAAGGAAACTGAGGCCAGGAGAGATGGGCGTCCTGCCCTGCATCACACACGGGTGGGCGTGTGCCCATCGAGTCCCCGGGACCAACCATAGGCCAGCAGGTGGAAAACAGTGATGGGGTCCCTCTCTGCTCATAAAATCGTCTCGCCTTGTTGCCCAGCCTTTGCTTGAATACCTCCCAGCACGGGGGAGCTCACCACCATGCAGGCAGGGCATTCCGTGGCCGGGTGGTTCAGGAAAAACGCCTCCTCACTCAGCAGGGGTGCCTCCCTGCCCTGGCTCTGCCCTCCGAGCCAGCTGCTCCCTCTGCCAAGGAAAGCCACATGGGCACACAAAGATGAGGACCCCTGGGGCTGTTCTTCAGGCTGAGCAGTCCTGGCTCCTGAAGTATCCCTTGTCGGGCGGTTCAGGCAAGTCCCTTTCCATCTCTGAAGCAATATGCAAATGTGCCCCCTTCTACATGATCGAGGACCAGTGCCCACACACAGAGAGCCCCCGGCTCCTGACCCCTCTCGCCTCCACACTCCTCTTCATTCTGTGCTTTAGCCATAGTAACCTTTGATCTTGCCCAAATTAGCCACGACTGGGCATAACTCAGGGCCCTTGCACTTACTGTTGGCTTTATCTGGAAGGCTTTTATTATGTCTGCGTCTTCTCATCCTCGGTTTCTTAGCAGGAATGTGACCTCCTTGGACAGGCCTTCACCGAATGCTCTAGCTAACATAGCTCCCATCCGTTCTCTTTCCCGTCTCCCCACTTCCCGTTGGAACCATCTTACTTATTTGTCACTTTGTTAGTGATAGAACATGGGCTCCAGCGGACAAGGGCCTTGTGTAGTCACCGCTGGCTGGATCCCAGCGCCTAGAACAGCGCCTGTCATACAGTAGGTGTTCCCTACATGAATGGGTGAGTGAATGCGAGCCTTCCCTAGCTTGCAGGGACGAGCCAGGAGGGGCTGCGTGCCCACAGAGCCGTGGGTCTAAGTGTCCACCACTGGAGTCCTCCCTGAGCTGCCCCCACCCAGGCACCGTCATCGGTCTCTGCCCTTTGGCCCCTCTGCTCTCTCATCCACTGCACAGGGCGGAGGTGAGGCCAAGAGGCCACCCTCCCAGAGAAATATCAGGGCTCTAAATTCAATTTAAAACAGTTTAATTGCCTAATTGCTCTGCTCTTCGGTGCAGTTTGTTAACAGAAGCGATTCTGCAGCAGTCAGACCAGCCTAGCAGAAAATTGGCATTTTAGCCAGAGGGAATTAAAGAGGCAGAGAACTGAACTGCCACTGATCCCAGCCATCCCACTGCCCCTGCACCACACCGCCCCCCACCCCGCCCCGCATGAGGCCACAGCCACATTCAGGGCTCGGACAAGGGACAGGAAGGCCAAAGCTGAGCCTCCGTGCGTGCAGACACGCATGCGGGTCGGAGCAGTATCTGTGTGCTAGGAAAAGCAGGTGCTTCTGCGAGCCTGTCTGGATCTCTCTGTTGCGTGCTTCCCTGAGCATGGCTGTGCTGCCTCTCCCTTTCTGTTTAAGCCCTGCTTTCCAATAGGGAACACACGTAAATGGTGTTTTCATTCAAGGTGTAAGTGGGTTTGCAACAAAAGTCTCCCCTTCCCCCCCCACCCCTGCCTCCATCCTTCCCTACACACAGACTGTTGTGTTTCCTGAGGGTCCTTCTAGAGGTATTTTATGTTTATACATGCACAAGACTGTTTTCACACAGATGATTGCATACATTGATCTGCTCTTCTCCCCCACTTGCTGTATCTCGGAGACTGCTTCTAATCAGAACTTATCTAGAGCCTCCTCATCTGTTTGACATTGAATGACTGCTCTTGATTTCTTTCCTGAATCCCCTATTGCTGGACATCAAGGTTGGCTCCAACCTCAAGCTTTATAAGCAACGGCGTTACCTCAATGTGTGCACGTACCTCATTTCTGCACGCAGGAGGGTACATGTGCACAGAGTGCATATTCCGTTTCCAAATCCAGGGTGCTTTCCCACCACAGAGCACCCTAGAGGACCTGGAAAAGTGCCCCAATCCTACCGCCTCGGAAACAACCTCAATTACACCCAGACTCTAGTGCATGCTGATTCTGACTTCTATTTCACCCCAATGGATTCATGGCATTTAGACTGTTTTGCAAGCTGCTGGCTTTCTTTTTTTCACTCAATAATCAATGACGCTCATCTCCCCACGTAAGTAAACAGCTCCGCTTCTCGTTTTGAGGGCTGAGTAGCACGCCACTGTGCTCTCCTACTACAGCGGGTTTAACCACTCCCTTATTGGAATCCAGATTGTTGCCAACTTTTTGTTATTAGAAGCTGCACTGCAGAGAGATTCCTTGAAGCTAAGTCCTGGCACACGTCCTTTATCCTGCCCTCAGGGCAGCTTCCCAGAAATGGAATTTCTAGCTCAGAGGGTGTGTACTTTTGGGGGGACTGCACCTTTTTGAGCCATCTGAAGTGTGCTTGTGCGTGTGTGTCTGTGTGTGCCTGTGGGTCTGTGCCTGTAGGTCCCTGCAGGTAACCAAGCAAACCTGCTGTGCCGATTTGCATAAATGGGGGTGTGTGCTCTCTCTCCACCCTTAGGCTCTGGGACTACTCAGGGTTAATAGCACCGTCCTCTGCCTAATAGCTGGGAAAGCCCAGAGCGTCTCCCATGCCGGTGCTGTGCGGTTCTTACCCTCTGATCACAGCTATTGGAGGGTCTATAGACCTCACTCACTCCCAAGCTAAGCCAAGTTTCATCTTCCCAGGATCCTCCTGGTAGCCAGGGTCAGAAACCCAACCCAGACTGGCTTTACGCTACGGGGAAGAAGTCTGAATCATCAGAAGTCCGGGACCCCCGGTGCAGGTGGGAGCAGGTGTTGAAAGAAGTCCATTCGGACTCAACATCTGTCTCTGGATCCTGGTTTGCTGTGTGCCGCCTACACTCTCGTGTCAGCCCTCATGCGTGCAGGCAGAGACAGTGGGCAACCAGCTCCAGGCTTCCAGCTTCTCGCTTATGACCCCAGCTCCTTCTCTTTTCCATGTAGTTCCAAGCAATGGCTTGGGATTTCCTCTCAGGGACCAGCGAAGATCACATGTCCACCGGAACTGTCACTGGGTCCTAAGGGACTGTGGTGCTCTCGCTGGCCAGCCTGGGCCACAGGCCACCTCTGTATCCGGAGGTCGGAGCCAGCTCTCCTGCCCCACCCTGCCCGGCTCTGCCAGCTCCTCCCCAGGCCCAGCCCTGCTCCTTCACCCCTGCCCGCGTCTGCTCACCTGGCTGTTAACAATGAAGGGGTCAGTGCCAACCACTCTCATCAGTTGACTCACCCCCATGATAGCTGCAGTCTCAAAGGAGAACCCCAGAAATCCAAAAGGCTTCCAGCCACAGAGGAAGAGAAGAGCTGGGGACCAAAAGCAGCTGTTTCAAGTAAAAGGAGTCAAAGGCTTGACTCGTTTTTCTTTGAAAAGCACTAAATGATTTGGTAGAAGGAGTGACTGGAAAACACTTGAAGGTTTCACTGGTGCACAGACATCTGTAAACATCTGCCCTGCTGTCCCTGTCTTCCTTCGTCGCCCCCACCCCCCAACTGAGTGAAGGGCAGAGGCTTGAAACTGAGAATGACCTTCACCACAGATGATGCTTCCAACCCCAGATCTTATCAGGCTCGATGGCTGTCCTCAGCAAACTCCTACTCATCCTGCAAAACCCATCTCAATGTCACTTCCTTGGGGAAGCCTTCCCTTGCTCCTTGTGGCAAAATTGGCCCAGAGTGATCCATCTCTGCCCTCTGAGTCTCCATCATCTATCAGTGCCCTGGGCTCTAGGTCTGGTCTAGGGCTCCTGACTTCCCCCAGCCTCCTATCCCCTTGTTCCGTAAAGGAGGAGCTTAGGGTAAGGTGGATATTTCGATCAGCAAAAGGAAAAAAAAATTGTTTTCATTCATTCATTCCTTCAACCAATATATCCTGACCACCTACCAAGGACCAGGCCTGTGCTGGATGCCCCAACGGACATCACAATCACCAAATAATACCGCGAATAAATGCAGCGTTACAAAGGGTGGCGCGTGAAGGACAGACGGCATAATACAACGGCCGAGGACACGGGCCTGGAGCCAGGCTGCCTGGGTCTGAATCTCAGCTCCACCACTGACCAGCAGGATGAGTGTGGCCAGGTCACTAAACCTCCCTGAGCCTCAGTTTTATCATCTGTAAAATGGGGATAGCCACAGTAC
Organism: Prionailurus bengalensis; assembly: GCF_016509475.1. NCBI lineage: Eukaryota > Metazoa > Chordata > Mammalia > Carnivora > Felidae > Prionailurus > Prionailurus bengalensis. The sequence continues at coordinate 58,332,278 of NC_057348.1, read as the reverse complement.
CTGCCCTGTTCATCTGGGGGGGGGGGGGGAGGATTAAATGGAGCACTGGACATAGAGTACCTTGAAGCCGTGCCTGGCGCATCGCACCTGAAGCCGTGCCTGGTGCATGGCGCATCAGCCGTACCTGAGCATAGGTGGCACGGAATGCCCATCTTCCTTGGTGGGTCAAGGAAAGCTGGTGTTTGAGCAGAGGCTGGAGGATAGCTGGGAATGAACCACCGAGGGAGACAGGGGCATGCCAAGCACAGGGTGACTGCATGTGCCAAGACGCTGATAGCTGGTGCCCCAGGCCTGGGCATGCCACCTTTCCCACCAAGGCTCACCTAGACAAGAAGCAACGGGGAGGGGGGTGGGCAGCCTCCATGAGGTGTGGCGGAAAACGGATGGCACTTTCTTTATATCATAAAGCCCGACAAGAGGAGCAGAGTGTGAAGGCTTTAAGGAAGAAGCCAATATTGGATGTGCACTGAATTTCCAAAGAAAACATTTTCCAATATGTAAATGATCTTGAGTTGGCTTCTACCCACATGACTGTGTTCACACCGCTATATCACGTTTCGTCCTCGCGATGGCTATATACGGTGCCTAAACAAGAATTCATTCGTTTCATTGACCGGCTCTTTCGTGGGTGAGAAACAGCCGGGGACAGGTGGCGGCCAAGCGGCGAGGCGCAGCCAGGACGCTACGGAGCGCCCTCTGGTGGCAGGTGGGAAGCCTACAGAGGCAAGTCCCAGAGACTGAATTCGAGCTGGCAGGTCGCCAAAATAATGTCCCAATATAATTCCAAATGAATTTAATCGAACGGTTGCAAGAAAGCGATTTTGCAACTATAAAAATTTACGCGTACAAAAATCCACTACCCTCGACGGCTTGCAGGTTAGTGTTGGAAAGCTAAATTAGAGGGGCCCAGAGTAGGGGGGGGGGGGGGGGGGGCGGGGCGGGGAAGGGGGAGGGGGTGGAGCCTCTGGGGGCCTTGCTGAGGTCTTTGGGAGCCGTGCCAGGGAAGCCGTGGGAGGGCACAAGGAGCCACAGACAGAGCTGCGTCCACGTCCCTGGCCTCAGTCTGCAAAGGGAAGGTAGGAGGGGCAGGCTGGAAATGACAGCGTTGCTCTAGAGGTGAGGGATGGCATGGACCAGGCTGCTGCAGGAAAGGGGGACAGGTAGAGAGAGGCTGTGTTTTGAAAGTAAAATGCGCAGGACTTGGTCACGGATGTTCGGGGGGAGGGGGAGGGAGGCGTCAGGAGGACCTCCAAGCCCCGGCCTCCACAACCGGGTGGTCAGGGCTCCCCTTTGGAGCACCGTCCTCAGCAGGAAGCCACCTGAAGTCCGGGAAGGAGGGTGTCACAGGTGAGCACACCTACCCGTCTGGGGGGAACAGTCCAGGTCTATACGTATCATCCTTGCATTGTTGTTAATTGTGCCCCCTTTCACTCTCAACAGGCTCCCTGTCTTCCTCTGAGTCATAAATAAAAACACAGAAAACAAATACAAATGACGGATGAATGAACAGAGAGAAAAGCTGCCTTTCTTCACCGCAGATGCCAACCTGTGAACGTGGAAGGATCGAACGACACAATTGGAAGGAAAGTCGCCATCTGGCAACCAGCGTGGGCACCACCGTTCCTGGCAAGAATTGAAAGCTGGTAAACCTAGCAGGGAAAAGGTAGAGAGAAAAGGTAGGGAGAAAGGGTGTCTTTGTAGGCTCAAAGTACCTCCCCGTAGAGGCGCGTTACTTACAAAGGAGGAAGGAGTAAGTGCAGTGAAGAAGTCCGGCTGATGCCCTCATATGCAAGGGATGAGAGTTAATGCCAAGAGACAAGGCGCTATCAGGAGCCCCGTGGCAGGTGCCTGTAAGGGGAACGCAGCATCACTTCTGTGATATGGAAACACATCGGCTGGATCCGATCATCAGGAAACAGTTACTCACTCTATAAAATAGAATCCTGTTCAAAGGGATCCAAGTCATGAAAGTCAATGAAAGACTGAGGAATGTTCCAGATTAAAGGAGACTCAAGACACAGGAAAACTCAGGGTCTCAAATGTGTGGTCCTGACCTGGGTCCTTTTGCCCTAAAGGACATTATTGGGACAATTGGCAAAATGTGAACAGGGTCTGTGGCTCAGAAAGGGGTGTCCCATCAGAGTGGCTTTCCCGATTTGGGTGGCTGTGCTGTCGTCGAGCGAGAGCATGGTCTATTTGAGGGAAATACGCAAAAAAAAAAAAAAAAAAAAAAGAAAGTCTTCTAGGGGGTGGGTGGCATGCTGGCCCTTGCTCTCCGATTGTCCAGGGAATAAGAGTTCTTTGTACTATCTTTGTACCTTTTCTCTGTGTCTGAAACTGAGGCCAGACAGTAAAATGACTCACCGCAGGTCACCCTTAAAGGCAGAGTCTGACCTACACCAGGGTCTCTGACTTCCAGCCTCCCTTTGCTGTCTGCTGACCTTCCCAGCCTGGAAAAGGGTCCTCTGCTCAGATGCATGGTTTCCCAGAGTAGGGACGGAATCAAAGAGGTCAGATCTATGACACAGCTTTAGCCACCCCTAGCGGCCACCTAGCAGGTGGCAGTTCCAAGATGTACCGAGAAATTTGAGGGTACCCCCAGGCAAGGTGATTCCCACCGCGTGAGCTGTCCTCTCACGGTCCAAGAGGCAGGGGCAGTCAGCACTACCGGGGTTTTTCCCATCTGTGCCTTTCGGGTCCCAGGACCCCTTAACACTCTGAAAGATTACTGAGTGAGGGCCCCCAAAGAGCTTTTGTGGATGGGAGTTTTGTTTATCGACGTTTACTATATTCAAAATTACTCAAAATTTAATTTTAGTTAAAATTAAAGCACACAGGGTGCCTGGGTGGCTCCTTCATCAAGCATCTGACTTTGGTTCAGGTCGTGACCTCGCAGTTCGAGTTCCACGTGGGGTGAGCTCAAGCCCCACTTTGGGTAAAACACAAGCCCTGCTTCTCTCTCTCTCTCTCTCTCTCTCTCTCTCTCTCTGTGTGTGTGTGTGTGTGTGTGTGTGTGTCTGCCTCTCTCTCACTTGTACTCTCTCTCTCTCTCTAAAAAAGTGTAGAAAATTAAAGCACACATTCCATTGGCTGTCGGAGCAATGACATCATCACATGTCAGCTCTGGAAAATTCTACCACGCACTCAAGACAAGAATGAGCATAAGGAAGGCTGATAATGTCTTATAATGAAAACAGCTTTGACCTCACAAGTCCCCTCAAAGGGTCTCAGAAATGCCCAGGAGCATGGCCCCCCAGCCACACCCCTGCTCCGGTATTTGCCACACCCTTGCTCCAGCGATCACTGGGATCACTTGGAAGAAAACTCTGGCAGTGGCGAGTGACGTTGAACATGCGTCCGCCTGAGACCCCAGCCGTTCTGTCCCTCCAGACACACCCTAGAGAGACTTGCACATGCACATGTGAACCAGAGTCAGACCCAAGAATGCACGAGAAGGTCATCTGCCTTCACAGCTTGGAAACTGCCTGAAGGACAGAGCTGACAGGTAACTGATACTCTGTTTCTATAACAGAATACTACACAGTATCAACATACATAAGGCCCCCAAACAAAAAGGGAATGCAAACAACAGGCTGAGGAGGGAAAAGGTCGGTATGAACCCACTTGACGAATTTAGAGCACACAGGACGGCGCTGCACGGTGTTCATGGATACGCTTAACCTTTGCTGTGTTAATAACCACGAAATTCAAGATTTCAAGATTTGCGGCCATTGTTCTCTACTGTGGGGGGCAGGGCAGAGAATCGGGAAGGGGAAGCTGCCCAGGGGGTTTTCATTGCATCTGCGATGTTTAATTCATAGAAGTTATTTTTAAAGTACCCGAGTGACTGGGGGAAGATGTAAAACTGGGCCAAGCTGGCGGTGCGTGCTGTCACCAGTTCATTAACTGATTCTTCATCTTTGCGAGTACATGAAGCAGAGACTGCCAGCCGCCTACCTAATATCCGTGTTCCTTCTTAGCGATTTATCAGGGGTAGCATGTGCCCAGCTTAAAAAGAAAAAAAAAAAAGAAAAAAGAAAAAGAAAACCCTGCCTATTCCAGCCCCTGTGCAATGTAGTGGCCGTACCAGCACACTGGGGCCAACAAGGTGAACCTGAGGCATCTCACGGGAAAGATTCTCAACTATAAGGGATGACGACTGACCGCACTGGTTTTCTTCATCCCTCACACTCACCCCTTTTCTCCTTCTCCCCACCTAGAACCGGGTTGGAAAGACGGTTGGAGCTGCAGCAGCCCTTTTGTGATCATGAGGTCACTTTGCAGATGGAAGGCAAGACTGAGCACGGTGTAACCGTAGGGGGAGCCTGAGCACTGATGATACCACATAGCCCTGCATCAGCCCTTGGCTCATGTTCCGTCAGGGACAAATAATCCCTCCTTACTTAAGCTGCTTGGGTCCAGGCTATGTCCACCCTCCTGCACCCTTGTCTCCCCAAGCACACTGAGAGCACAATCTCTCGCTGCACATGCAAAAATGGCAGGTGCCCCAATTGCCTCGCTTGCTAACCCTCCTCTTTGCCTTTTCCTGGTCTACATTTCCAGCTTGTTGAGCTGGGGTTTTTTTTTTTTTCCTCCTCTTGGTGCCAAGTAATAAAATTTCAGTACTTAGCCTTGAAAACTCTAAGCTTTTCTTACTGCCGGTAAAAGAAATCTCAGCAAGATAAGAAGGAAAAAATGTTCTTGCTTCCCCTACAGCTGCAAAAACACAGACGCTCTTCGGAATCATCAAGCCGGTTCTGATAAGTAGTGCATTGAAAATATTCACCGAGAAAACGACGTATGTTCTCCTCTTCAGAGTGGAGACTGGCGTGAAAATGCAAAGCCCTGTTCTATTTTCTGTGAGTATAGACGTGTGCTTAGAAGGGTTATTTGCACAAAGGAGCCTTATTAGATGCCTGGCCTGTGGGCCTGGCTATGGTGTCCACAGCCCTCTTAGGCTGCAAGGCCCAGGATTGGGAGGGTGTCTTATGTGACCCTTTCTCGCCCTGCTGAGCACTTGGCATCTGGAATTTCTGGGTCAAAACCTAAGAGGATCATTGCTGCTTGCATGAAGGAAAAAAAATAACAAAGGCGAAGACATTGTTAGATTCCTTATTTGAACCAAAATTCTTGGACTCTCCCGTCTCGTTTAAATCAACACGGATCTAGTGGTATTTGTTCATGGGTTCCCCTATCCAGATGTCCTCCTGCTCTGCTCTCCCTTCATTTCATTTCATTTCATTTCATTTCATTTCATTTCCCTTCAAGCTCAACCAGAGTCTCCATCTTGGAAGGACCCTGCCCCTAGAAGAACTGGGCCTCCTTCTCCATTCCTGCAGCTTCCCAGCATTTCCCAGAGTAATTCTCCCCCCCCCCCCACTCACATCAGCCAGGGTTCCTATAGTTACAAGGGATAGGAGCCCAATTCAAACTAGCTTGAGCAAAGAAGGAGATGCGTTAGCTCCAGCGCCTGGGAATCCTGGCCGAGCTGCACTCAGGCAGAGCTGCATCCAGGTGCTGAGAGGATGATTTGTTCCCGTGTTTTGCTCCCGGTCTAGCCTCTTCAATGGCCTTGGGTGGCTTCGTCATCAGAGAGGTTCTAGCAAGGGGTTGGAGGGATGGGGTCAGCAGCTCTGGGACCACATCCCACCGATCCATCCAAATCGGCAGAGAGAAACATCTTGTTCTTGAGGGCAGAAGCAGCTCTGTGATTCTGATTGGCCCTTCCCCAAGTGTCACATGCATCTCTGAGCCAATCACACTGCAGCTTCTCACAGGCTAGGCCTGCACCTGTGCCCACCATGAGTGGGGATGGAGCCTTGGTGCTGTGGGAGGGCCAGTCCTGGAGAAGGGAAGGGGGTGGTTCTCATCAGTACACTGAGCTGGCACAAAAGCCCACTGCAATGTGAAGTTGTAATTCATTTTCTCCCGTGCCTTTTGTGTCCAGATGGACAAACACGGAGCCTGGCACATAGTAGGTGCTCAGTAAATGTTTGCAGAGTGACATGAATGGGAAATACGAGATGCAGCCCGGAAAAGTCACCTTGATGCCACAGCTTTAGAGCTTCTCAGACATTTCAAACTCCCATATGTAGAGGGGCCAGGCCAGAGACACAAATAATCGACTCAGGCCAGATGGGCCTGTCATAACTGGGGCGGGGAGGAATGGCCCAATCTGGGATCGTTGCATCTCGTGAATTTTTTTTTTTTTGAGGAACTGAAAATCTGGAAGTGTGTGTGATATCTAATATTTATGTTCTGACAACTAATTAAAACAATTTTTGAAAACATCGCATGTGTCTGTGGGCCACCTGTTTACGAGGATGACCGGAGTCCGTATTTGAAATGTGCGCAAGAGGGAGGAATCGGAACCTTCCGGAAGGCCACCTTCACAGGGGCTGCTTCCATGACTGCACGAGAGCACTGTCACCCCCACACCAGTCCAGTCTGGGAGTCAGGGGATTCAGGACCAACCATGGGGGGCAGGCCCACACCATGAGGGTGTGCACCAGGCCGGCCCCACGGCCCAGGCGGACCCTGGCCCGCCGGGAAGGCTGTCTTCTTGGGGTGGCTCTCCAATTTTCCACCTCGAATCAGACTCATCTTCCCCAGAATGCTATTCAGCCCCAGCCAAGCGGCACTGATTTTGCGTCCCAGAGTCTCCTGAGCTCCTAACGAGATCTTGACTGGAGCCCGGCTTTAAACATTCTTCACAGCGGGTGATTGGGTCTTGATTTGCTGGATGCGTTCAGCTGAGTCACCGTCCCCAAACAATATGAGAAATAAAACGCTGGCCACGCTCGGATGGCCAGCAGCCGCCTCCTGATCCACAGGGCCAATTACACGGGCCGCTCCCCGCAAGCAGGCCCGGCCCCCCCGAGGAAGGTCCTGCTTAGAAACAAAGGGCGGACAGCCCCCTAGACAGAGAGGCTGCTCGGTGCCAGGCCCGGCACAGGGTGGGGGTGGGGAGCGATCAGTGCCACGTCACAGGCGAGGAAATGGAGGCATGGGGAGCAAGGGGTCCTGCCACATCACACGTCAGACCTGGGTCGAGGAACGGGGTTGTCTCCTTGATGCCCAAGTGGTGTGCATCCTGGACCCAGCTCTGCCATAAGCATCCCAGGGGGCTGTCTCTCCCCTCCAGGGCAATCTTGTGGGGACTTCTCTGCACCCCTAGACCGTGGAGTGACTGCAGCTTCCTCACCTGGGTCCAGTGGCCCCAGCGGCAAGGCTCGGAGCCCCTTCTCTGTTGCTGTGTCTGTGAGTCTTGGCAGTGGAGCACAGTGGTTGGATCCCCGCAGTCAAATCCCGCCCTGCCTCTCCTTCCCTCGGCTTCCCCATCTGCAAAGTGGGCATCGTAACCGTGTGGGCCTCTGTCGCCCACGTGGAGTGTTCGGAATGTGGTCTGAACATCGACAGTTGTCACAGGCCCCTGGATGACAAACGACTGTCATTATGCCCCAGGACAACCAGCCGACATCACACGGCTTCCACTCCAGTACACGGGCCTGCCAGGGGCCTGACTTCTTCTCCGATGGAACACCTGCCCGTCAGCACCCCTTCCCGCCTGTCGCAGCAGAGGGGAGGGTGTGGCGGGAGTGTGGCCACCCGCTTTTCCCCGGGCCTACCTCCCAGCTCCGCTTCCCCTGAGACCATAGCTGCCTCTCTCGGAGCCCCAGTGTCCTCATCTATAAGGTGGGGGTGATGGTAGAAAATCTGCCTTGCAGGGTACGTATCAGGACCTTAGCAGAATTACCTGCTGCGGAGGCCCCGTGGCTGAAGATGAGACCAGCTCTCTGAGAGACAGCAAGCCCCCAGAATCCAGAGCAGCCTTGCCTTTGCCCCTGCAGAGTCTGGAGGCAGAGTCCATACATGCATCCCGGGGACACAGGGTGCTCGGACCCACACCCTTCTGGTCTCACTTGGGGTTTGTAGCTCTGGGGAGTAGGGGTCCGGTCTCCAGTGCGGTCCTGCGACAAGGTCGGGAGAAGAGCCGGATGGCCACTCAGCTCCAATCTGCTCCCTGGGGCTTAGGACTGAGCTGTAGCAGCTCTGACTCCTCACTCCTCCCCAGTCCCCCTCCTGAGACTGAGGCTGCTGGCTGCAGCGTCCCTTTACCAAGTTTAGCGGGTGCTCCTCTGGGCTGGCTGGGCTCTGTCGTGTTCACCTGCCCCGGGGAGGCGGAAGGGTAGAGACACGGGTCTCTGGGGAGAAGCAGGGGCGGGGGGGGGGGTTCTCTCTGAGCAGACCACGAGCTGACAGGCTCCGTCACATGGCACTGCACATGTCAGGTAGCAAGTGCAGGCCACTGAGCATCGCTGGAGAGGGACTCAGGAAGCTGGCTGTCTGCTCTCGGAGGGGCTGCTCCCCTCATCTTAAGAGAGAAGTGTGCTTGTCCCTCCCGGGCTCAGGGTGTGGGCCCACACGGTGGGCAGCACAGCAGTGACAGCTCGTCAGGGGAGGGGACGGCGCTTCCTACATCAGCATTCCAGAAGGAAGCTCAGTGCAGGGTCCTGGAGACGCGTTCATAAACCGTAACCCCGGATGCCAGTGTTTCCTCGACTTCACGGCCCCATCTCAGAGCCAAGCCAGTGTCACCATGGCTCCCTAGCTCCCCAGCAGGACCGCGTAGGTCCTGTCCCAGAGCAGAGGAGGAGCTCATAGAACCTCAAGGGAGGAGGAAGGCCGGGGCGCTTGGGCTATGAGCCTGGCCCAGGCATCTCCAAGGAAGGAAAGCCATGAATGGGTGAGGATAACTTTGGCGTGAAGCTTCCGGAAAGCGGCACAAGATGTGAAAGGGAGGCCCACGCCACACAGAAGATAAGGGGTCACCCTGTGACCCCCCCAGGCTGTTAGTTGTCCCCAGCCCAGACCTTGCTCCCCCTATTTGCTGAACATCGAGTGAACTGAGCACCATTAGGAATCGAGTGGTCTATTTCATTTCGCCCTTGTATTGGTCACGATGTGCTAGGACCTGCTGCATTAACACATGGCCCCTGATCTTAGCAGCTTAAAGGACAAGACTTCTTTCTCATTCTGGCTAAATAGCCAGTGCAGTCTAGCAGAGGAACTCTTGTCACGAGGTCCCTCAGGGACTCAGGTTGACACGGGGTCTATCTGGACATACGTTCCCACCATTACTGCAGAGGACAGAGTAATGTACTAGCAGTTAAATGCTTCTACCCAGAAACGACACGTGGGACCTCCGATCAAAGTAAGTCCCGCGGCATTACCCCTCTCCCCAAAGGGGGCAGGGAAGTACAATGATCCTCTATGTGTGTCCGGAAGGAAGAGAAGCAGAATGTGTGGGCAATCCTCAAGCGAACCCCCCTTACACCAGTGCAGTGAATCCCAGGCCACAAACATACAAGTGACTTTCTAGAAGGCTCCTTAATTTCCTAGTTGGTCTGATTCTGCTGAGCAGGTGGAAGATTTCACCTCTGTTGTTCTTGGGGGCTTTCTGCCTGGTCCCTGGACCAGGTCAAGTTTCCTAGCTCTCGGGGCGCCTGGGTGGCTCAGTTGGTTGAGCGTCCGACTTCAGCTCAGGTCACAATCTCACGGTTCGTGAGTTCGAGCCCCGCATCAGGCTCTGGGCTGATGGCTCAGAGCCTGGAGCCTGCTTCCAATTCTGTGTCTTACTCTCTCTCTGCCCCTCCCCCATTCATGCTCTGTCTCTCTCTGTCTCAAAAATAAATAAACATTTAAAAAAAAATTAAAAAAAAAAGTTCCCTAGCTCTGGTACAGTGTCAGGATGTCAGGGGAAGAGAAGCTTCCGTGCCATTTATTATGGGCTGAATTGTGTCTCCCCCCCCCCAAAAGTCACACGGTGAAGTCCTAACACCCAGCACCTGAGAATGTGACTGTATTTGGAGACAAGGCCTTTAAGAGCCGATTAAGTTAAAACAAAGCCATTCGGGCGGGCCCTAATCCATCTGACGGGTGTCCTCATAAGAAGAGGAAATTTGGGCACACAGAGAGACATCAGGGGCGTGCCTGCACAGAGGAAAGGCCATCTGAGGACATAGAAAACACACCACGGAGAGGGGCCTCAGGAGAAGCCAAGTCTGCTGGCACCTTGATCCCAGACTTCCAGCCTCCAGAACCATGAGAAGGAAATGTCTCTCATGTTAGCCACCTGGCCTGCAGTACCTGGCAGGCCACTACACCACTGGTCGCGTGTTCCCAGTTGTTACCACTAAGGCCTCCAGTGCTCCTGGCGATAGGGACCTGCTGAGCTCAGAGCTCTGCAGTGTCTGTATCACTTGGGCTTGGAGACCGCTGTGCCCAGAGTCTTCCTCCCGAGGCGCACAAGGGCACCATCTTATCTGGAGCCCGGCCTCCCCTATGCCTGGTCCTCAACGCTCAGGGACACATAGACCTGACTCCCAAGGGAATCCCCACCTTCTGCCTTCAGTAACCCAAGGCATTTGGGACAAAGTCAGGAGGTCAGCCACCATCTGTGGGCTTCCCTGGGTAAGGAAGGACAAGACCCAACTCCCCCTGACATGAAAGGGAAAAGAAAGCGAAGCTCAAGAAGGAAAAGACACAATTACTATCTCAAAATATTATCCTATTTCCTGCGAGTGACCTGTTGGTGGTGGGAGGGGGGCTATTTTGATCCTCACATATTGTCATTAGGACCAAGCTTCTGTATACAAGATAGTTTCTTTCCCTTTCTCTCCCTGTATACAAGATAGTTTCTTTCTCTCCTGCTGCTGTTGGCAGCAGTCCAGTGCTGGCACAGCACCACCATCACTGGGGACAGGACTTGTTGTTCTGTCTATTTGAGAAGTCCCAAGGCATAGCTTCCCAAAGTCACCTACCTCATCATCCAAGATGGCTGCCAGAGAGTCGGTCATCACATCAGCATTGTAGGAAGCAGGGGGACAAAAGAGCACACCTCCTAGCTGAGTCAACGCCCATTAAGCAGTCTGTGTTAAAGAAAGTCTCATACTCCTGCTAACATCCACTGACCAAAACTTAGTCACATGAGTGACTACAAAGGGTCAAGGAATGTCACCTTACACCTGCCTGCTTCACTGAACCACAAAACACCAGCGTGTGGTTACTAAGGAAGGGAAGATTAGATAGCAACCAGTCATCAGATACCCTGAGTCCCTATGAGGAAATTGAAGGTCAGAGAGAAGATGCGACTCGCCCAAGGTCCATACCTCATGAGCAGAGGCAGCAGGGAGGTAGGACTGGAACTTGGGCCACATAGGGTTAATTCCATCGCCATAACAAGGCTTCCAGAATTCCCCACATTCTGGCCACTCTTCAGCGTGGTGTTTGTTGCCATCTGGAAAGTGCTCCTAGAAGAACAGGAGCAAGCAAATCTTTTCGGGAAGATTAAAAATTTGAATGGCGCACAGTGTCAATGAGGCCGCACTGGTAGGAGTTAATACTCGTACAGCCTCCTTGAAGAGTGTGCTGGTTCAGATTAGGTTGAACTGTAAGAGAAAAATCCAAAGCGGTTTAAACAAAGTAGACATTTTTTTCTCCCTCATATTCAAAAAGCCATCATAAGGGGCACCGGCTGGCTCAGTCGGCTAAGCTTCTTTCTGACTTCAGCTCAGGTCATGATCTCACAGTCCATGGGTTTGAGCCCGCGTTGTCCTCCGTGCTGACAGCTCAGAGACCGGAGCCTGCTTCAG